>NC_133318.1:6924029-7094069 GCF_012295235.1 Primulina huaijiensis | reverse complement strand
TATATATATATATACACGTCGTACGGTGGAGACCAAGTGTCCATTTTTCCTTTTGCAGGACTCGCGCATATGCGCGCCCCAAGTCCCGCGCATATGCGCGAGACCTACTGTCTCGGCAAAAATCTTCTCGACAGCTCGCGCATATGCGCGAGACCTACTGTCTCGTGCACACACACCCACTCGTGCATATCAGCTCTCTGGACAAGCTGCTGGACGTCTCGCGCATATGCGCGCCCTCACTCCGCGCATATGCGCGGGGTCTTCTGCCCGATCCGAGCATGCTCGCGCATCCCTTCGCGCATGTGTGCAGATGGCGTCTCCCTCGTACGTATTTCACGTCTTTTTCTCGTCTCATCATTTCCGTCTATAATCATATCAATTATCACCAAATCATTTCAGATTAATCTCAGATTACGGTATTTAAAATCTTGGGCATTACAATCAGTCAGTTATGCGACAACAATTTCTCAGTTCAGTTCAATAGATAGACTTGTTTAGTTAGAAACTCAATTGATGAGGTTATCCTAACTGGCAATCACTGTGGAAACACATATAAAGTCAGTTGGACTGAACAACCTTATGCACCAGTGTGTCTTAAAGCTTCCAATTCTTCTAAAAACTGGTTATGACATAAGAGGTTGAACTATCTTAACTTTAAATCTATTGCCTATCTGAGTAACCACGATCTTGTAATTGGTTTGCCCAAAATAGATTTTTCAAAAGATAAAATTTGTTCAGCATGTCAGTTTGGTAAGCAAGTAAGTTCTTCATTCAAAAACAAAGGTTGTAAATATTCTTCCCGATGCTTAGAACTGTTACATATTGATCTGTTTGATCCTACACCAGTAATTAGTTTAGGGGGAATGAAATACACTTTGGTGGTTGTTGATGATTTTTCGAGATTTACTTGGGTTATATTTCTCAAATCAAAAGACCAAACTGCTGCACAACTGATTAAGCTTTTCAAAAGACTTTTAAATGAAAAATCACTTGGGATTGATCGAATAAGGTCTGATCGATGGACTGAATTCATCAATCAAAATATTTCGCTATTTTTAGAGAATACAAGAATCAAGCATGAGCTCTCAGCAGCTAGAATACCTTAGCAAAACGGTGTAGCTGAGAGAAGAAATCGGACCCTTAAGGAAGCTGCTAGAACAATGCTTGCTGATTTTGGTATTTCTCAAAAGTTTTGCAAAAAAGCAGTAAACAATGCATGTTACACTCAGAACAGATCGATGATTATTGAGAATCATTTGAAAACACCATATGAGATCTGGCATGAACGAAAAAGTGTGGTTTTTTATTTCAAAATATTCGGCTGCAGATATTTTATTCTTGATAATGGCAAAAATCTTTTAAAAGCCTTTGATGCTAAATCTGCAGAGGGAATATTTTTGGGATATTTTTCAGTTAGCAAAGCTTATAGAGTCTTCAACAAAAACACTTTAAATCTATTCATGTTGTTTTTGATGAATCTGTGCTAACTAATAAGCCAACTGATCCAGTTGAGCTAGTTGATCGCTTAACAAATGTTAGTTTGGAGGATGATAATGAAGAAGAGAATCATATTATTCGAAATATCCTTCAAACACCAGAACCAGAAGTGCTGGATCAATCAGTTAAACAGGAAGATGTTACTGATAATCAGTTGGTAGAGAAAATTGAAGATATTAAGTTACCAATTGATACAGCTCCGACTGAAACTGAAGAAAACATTCAGTTGCCAACTGAAGCAGTTGATGAACTGTATACAACAGTTGATGAGTACAGATGGAAGAAATCCCATCCACCAGAGTTGGTGATAGGTAATCCATCTGATCCGGTAAGAACTCGAAATCAAATGCTTAATTTATTTATTCATTCAGCTTTTGTTTCGCATTTGGAACCAAAGAAAACTGATGAAGCTCTTGCTGATCCTAACTGGATAAATGCTATGCAAGAAGAGTTAAATCAGTTTATCCATAACAATGTTTGGAACTTAGTGTAGTGCCCAAAATCAGTATATGTAAATTCCATGCATTTATTTAATTATTAAATCATTTATTTAAATTTAAAATGAGTTTTAGCCATTCATAATTTATTTAAATGCAGTATTTAAATTATTTATGTTTATGTGATGCACGTTAAAATGTTTTTCGAGTTTCATGTTTCAGGCGATTATTCGAGGCGGGATCGAGGAAAGACCGGTGACGACTTTTGGCGAAAATTTTTAATGCGGTATTTTATTTTTTGTTCAGGACGGGGCATTTTAATTAATTTATGAAGTGTTAGTCTTTTAAAGCCTACTTTATTTATTAAGTGTTTTTAAGATTTTAAAACCTTTAAAGATTTAATGCTTGCACTTTTTATTTTAATTAGGGAATTATATTTAAAGATTAGTAGGGAGAGTATTTTAATTAATTTGTTAATTGAGTTAACATTTTTATTAGTATGAGGTTTAGCATGGTTAATGGCATAATTAAGCAAAATCATCCCCTAATTAGTTCTAAACTCACGCACACACACCTACACACACACACTTACACAGCCAAAACTATGACGCACCGTACTTTTTCTACTTAAAATTTGCGGAAGAATTAAAAATTTTCTTAAATATAAACATCCATACGGTCGTCAACTCATCGTTCATAAAAATATCTTTGGAATCATCCATCACCAATAAAAATGTTGTTAAAAGAAATCTTGTTCAAAATATCTCGCATCAAAACATAAAATCAGAGTAAATTTAAACTTGCATAAAATATTAAAAATGACGTGGGCGGTCCTCGGGTTTAGCCTCCCGCTCAGTCCAAGCCTGCTCCTTGGTCGCCACCTCCTGTCTCCTCATAGACATCCTCACCTGCATCGATCAAGTCTAGTGAGTCTAAAGACTCAACACGTATAAACTGGAATAGCAAGTAATACCTAATAAAACCACATGCAACTTTAAAATAGGACATACGTACTTGAAACTTGAACTTGCAAGATGAACTTGAACATATGTACGTACATAATTAGACGTGCCGTCGACATAAACTTTCTTAACATGCTTGGATACTTGAACATACTTGAACATACATAACTTCATCATTTTTTGTAGAGATATGTTTCAAAGCAAGTGACCCATAACATAACCGTCTGATCTGACTAACCACAGTACTGGGATGACAGGGACGTATCCACTGCCACATACATGAGATCCCCGTTCATACTTTAACGGGCTGATTGGTCCACGTTCATAATTTAACGCTTGCCACTCTCGATCTAAACCCGTTCATAATTTAACGGGCGGATTGGTCCCCGTTCATAATTTAACGCTTTCCAATCCTAAACATAATTTGGTCACAAGACATTTAGCATACCTCAAAAACTTAAAATATTTTCTTGCACGTCATACATACTTACTTGGCGTTGAGGGACTCGTTGGACTTCGATCGGGGTCGTTGCTGCAACATACTAACGTGAATTCATAAACTTAACGGGTGTAACTCAAACGTAACAATCAAGCTTACCCACGAGTTCATACATTTCCTTAGGACGTTCTAAAATTCCCGTGACTCGACATTGTTACACATTGCACTAACAAAGACATCAAATCTCAAAGCATACCATAATAATTCACAAAACTCAAGTACACGGACCCCGTGCCCAGGTCCGGCTCTAGGTCCGTGTAGGTGCGGTGGAATGACTCGTGAAGAAAAGGGAATGCACGGACCCCGTGCTGAGGTCCGGGTGGGGGTCCGTGTACCTGCGCAAATTTGACATCAAAAGAAAACAAAGGCACGGACCCTGTGCCCTGGTCCGTGTGGGGGTCCGTGTCGGCGCGCAAAAATGGCACCAAGAAGAAATCAAAGGCACGGACCCCGTGCCTGGGTCCGTGTTCGAGTCCGTGTACGTGCGTAACTCTGAAACTCACGAAAATTCTGTACACAAAAAGTTCATAATTCTAGACTCGATTATACGGACCACGAACCGACACCACGAGACCATCCTAGGATGCCAAAGCATTGACCCAACTCGTACAAATGCCCCAAAGCAACGACGTTCACCCTACGACACAAAAATACGGCAATTGACATCAAATCGTTTCCTACGACTTCTAATTAAACCAATTGCCTATTGACATGAAACGAAACCTCAAAAATACTCCTAACATCATTACCAATATACCTATATGCAGCAACGATCACCCGTTGATCCCCAACGAAGTCTGCAACAAATACACCTCAAGAACGCCTCAACATCAATATTTTCTGAAAATGCAGTTTGAGCAGTCCCACGAAAAACATCATAACTCACTCAATTTTTATCCAAATAACTCGAATTTTATATCAAATCGAAGGTATCAAAAAGTTATACATTTTTTGTATTAAAGTATTCTCAAAATTCCGACTGAAAAATCGCAGTTTTCAACAGAACAGAAAATTACGAAATTTCATATCCAAAAATATTTCAAAACGCATTCGATGAATTTTCTGCTCAAACTTCTACGTCAGACATATATTTTTACGCATAATAATCAACACAACGCATAATACGACAAGATCGATGCAGAAATAACAGAATATACGTGCCTTTTGATCCTTAACATTACCGAAACGACGACTCGACGCGGGAAAGGAGCGAGGTTGATCCGGGACGACGTGCGGCTCGATTTTCTTGCAATAAAATCACCGAAACTTGCTGGAAATTTTTAGAGAGTGGGGCGGCTGCTCTTGTTTCTTAGAACCCTATGATTTTCTCTTTAAAAAAATAAAAATCTGAATGTGGGTGTGTGTTAATCGGTTTGTGTGTGTGTGTTAGAGGGTATGTGCGTGTGTTTAGTGTTAATTAGGAGAAAATTTAGCTTAATTACTAATTACAAGCTAATTTAAAATTTTAACTCAATTAACAAGTTAATCAAAATAGTAAATTACTACACACTCCAATAAAATCTCCTAATTTAAATAAAATGGATAAATGCTCAACTCTAAAAGTTTTAAAATCCTAAAATAACTTAAATAAATAATTTAGGCTTTTAAAATACTGAAACTTAATAAATTAATTAAAACGCCCCAAGTATTAACTTAAAATAAATACCACATTAAAAATAGCCAAAAATCGTCGCTGGTCTTTTGCCTCGATCCCGCATCGAATAATCGCCTGAAACATGAAACTCGAGAAACATTTAACGTGCATCACTCAAACATAAATTATTTTAAATAATGCATTTAAATAAATTATGCATGGCTAAAACTCATTTTAAATTTAAATAAATGATTTAATAATTAAATAAATGCATGGAATTTACGTGTACTGATTTTGGGCACTACAAAAACACACAACACACATTACACATTTTTTTATTTTCAGATTTTGAAAGAAAAACCTAGGGTTCTTCTACCTTTCAGCAGCCACCCCTTCCTCTGAAATTCCAGCAAGGTTTTGTTGTGTTTTCTTCAAAGAAAATAGTGCCACGTTCGTCCCGGATCAAGCCTCGCTCCGCTTCCGCGTCGATATCGTCGTTTCGGTATTTTTAAATATCAAAAGGCACATATATTCTTTTGTTTATGCATCGATCTTGTCATATTATGTGTTGTGTTGTTATTTATGCATAAAAATACATGTGTGATGTGTGAAAGTTTGAGCAATGATGTTTGGATCAAGTTTGAAAGGGTTTTTGGATCACAAATCACGTTTTTGCTGTCATTTTAAAAACTGCGATTGTTTGGTCGAGTTTCTGGAAAAACTTTCAACATATAAAACGTAGTTCTCTTTGATACCTTTGATTTGATATAAAATTCGTAATTTTTGGAATTGAAACGAGTGAGTTATGGTTGTTTTCGTGTGACTGCTCAAACCTGCGATCTTATAAAAATGATGTTCATCATGTTTTGAAGTTTTTGAGTTGCAGGCTTTGTTGGGCACCGCCGGGCTTGTGCTACTGCATTTAGATATGTTATGGGATGAGTTTAGATGTTATTTGGTGGTTCGTTTGGGTCGGGATTGGCTTGGGATATAATAGAAGCCGTAGGAAGCGAAACGTTGTCGGATTACGGGTTATTGTTGTATTGAAGTTGCTTGTCAATGCTTGGAGATGTTTGGGGTGTTTTTACGATTTTGAATCAATGTAATAGAATCCTAGGATGAGTCTCGAGGTGTTGGTTCATGGTCCTTAGGCTTGGATTGAGAGAATGAATGAATAAGATAGCGAATTTTCGTGAATGTCCAAGTCCAGAGGCTACCTGGACCCCTTGCCGGACCCCAACACGGAGTCCGTGTCCTTTTTCCTTCAAAAATACGAATTTTCAGAGCCTACCCGGACTCCTACCCGGACCCCTACACAGGGTCCGTGTACCTCTTTTAAAAAAAAAAAAAATTTTTTTTTAAATTTTTTAAAATATGAATATAAAGTATAGGAAGTGTTTTGTGGTTATGAATATAAAATATAGGATCTGTTTTGGGGTTCTATTTCATGGTTTAGTATGATGATTAAACGAGGTCAAGTCCCGAGTGATTTAGAATGTTATAAGCTATTTATTTACTTCGGTGGTGAGCACAAGAACCTACGTCTAAGCTATGAAAGATAAGTGTTTGAACTCATGTTAGTATGCAGCAGTGGCCCCAAGCGAGATCCAACGAATCCCTCAACGCCAAGTAAGTATGTTGACGTGTAAAAAGGAAATATTTCAAGTTTTTGAGGTATGCTAAATGTCTTGTGACCAGATTATGAATGGGTTTGGAAGTCGGTGAACGTGGCCGAGGACCTCTCCACCCCGTTAAAGAATGAACGGGTTTAGATCAGGATTGGAAAGCGTTAAAGCATGAACGGGGACCAATCCACCCGTTAAAGCATGAACGGGGATCTCATGTTTGTGGCAGTGGATACGTCCCTATCAGCCCAGTACTGTGGTTTGTCTGATAAGGCATTTATTATGTATGGGTCACTTGCTTTGAAACATGCCTCTACGCAAAATGATGAAGTTATGTACGTTCAAGTATGTTCAAGTATGCAAGCATGTTTTAAGAAAAGTTTTATGTTGATGGCACGTCTATGTATGTATATACGTATGTTCAAGTTTTGTTATGCAAGTTCAAGTTTCATGTATGTACTCCTTATTTTAAAGTTGCATGTGGTTTTATTACGTATTATTCGTTACTGGAGTTTATACGTGTTGAGTCTTTAGACTCACTAGACTTGATCGATGCAGGTGAGGATGATTTCCAGGAGACTAGGGGTGGTGACCAAGGAGCAAGCTTCGACTGAGCGGGAGGCTAAACCCGAGGACCGCCATGTTTTGAAGTTTTCATGCAATGCTTAAAATACTTTAATTTGATGTTCTGGTTAGGATGTTTTGAACAAGCGTTTATCTTAGCAAAATTTTTATTGGTGATCTTTTACTTCAAATAGTTTGATTGAACAACGAGTGGTTAACCGAATTGATGGTTCATTTTCGTATTTAAGAAAATTTTAAATTTTTCCGCAAATTTTAAATAGTTAAAAAGTACGGTACGTTACACTTAGTTCCAAGACCAATAGCTAAAACTATTATAGGTTCAAAATGTGTATTCGTAAACAAATTGAATGAAGATGGTTCAGTTGTGCGCAATAAAGCTAGACTTGTAGCATAAGTATACAGGAAAGCAGAAAGAATTGACTACGATGAAACTTATGCACCAGTTGAAAAACTATAAGCAATAAGAATGTTCCTTGCCTATGCATCTTTCAAGAAATTCAAAGTCTACCAGATGGATGTAAAGAGTGCATTTATGATTGGTCAGTTGCAGGAAAAAGTTTATGTTGAACAATCACTAGGTTTTATCAATCATTCTTTTCCTGATCATGTGTATTATTTGAACAAAGCTTTATATGGTTTTAAATAAGCTCCAAAAGCTTGGTATGAAACAATTTCAAAATTCCTAACTGATCATGATTTTACTGTTGGATCAGTTGACAAGACTCTGTTCAAATTTTCTAAGAATGATCATATTTTACTTGTTCAAATTTATGTTGATGATATTATTTTTGGGTCAACTAACCCCAAATTATGCGAGCAATTTGCTAAGTTAATGCAGGAAAAATTTGAGATGAGTATGATGGGTGAACTGTCATTTTTACTCGGTTTACAAGTAAAGCAACTGGAAACTGGTACTTTTATCAGTCAGACCAAATACACGAAAGAACTGTTGAAGAAATTTGGCATGGAAACATGCTCAGTTGCAAGTACTCTCATGAGCTCATCGATTAAATTAGACAAAAATGAAGGGGGAATATCAGTTGAGACGACATTCTATAGAGGTTTAATAGGTTCATTATTGTACCTAACTGCCAGTCGTCTTGATATAGTATTTGCTGTTTGCATGTGTGCTAGATTTCAGTCAGATCCTAAGCAATCACATTTTACTTCTGCTAAACGCATTTTAAAATATCTTAAGGATACGCAAAATGTGGAATTATGGTATGCTAAAGATTCTACTTTCAATTTAGTTGGATATTCAGATGCAGATTATGCAGGATGTGAGCTAGATCGAAAAAGCACCAGCGGATCTTGTCAGTTTCTAGGAGACCGACTGATCTCTTGGTTCAGCAAAAAGCAAAAATCCATAGCTACTTCCACAACTGAAGCAGAATATCTTGCTGCTAGAAGCTGCAGTGCCCAACTGCTCTGGATTCAGCAACAATTGAAAGATTATGGAATCGATGCAAAAGAATCTCCCATATTTTGTGATAATACTAGCACAATTGTGATCACATATAATCCAGTTCTTCACTCTCGGACCAAGCATATTGATGTCAAACATCACTTCATCAGAGATCATGCTATAAAGAAAGCAATCAGATTGGAATACGTGCCAACTGAACTACAAGCTGTTGACATATTCACCAAACAATTTCCAGAGACTAAGTTTTCTCACTTTCTAAATATACTTGGTTTAATTGACTTATCTTAAGTATATCAGTTTGTTATTGTTATGTAAGTTGCTAGTCAATTTATCAGTTTATTTCTGCTATGTCATTTGATGTTCACTTTTTCTCAGTTAGTCTTTTATCAGTTATTACTCATTCAGTTAGTAAACTATTTGTCAACTGATATCATTTAATCTTCCAGAAAATAACAGAGACATCAATGAATTGAAACTTCATTCGATTTGGATAAAATCTAAACCATATTACACGATTCATTTCCCTCTCTACGGCATCTTGCCAGAGGGTTATCCAGTTATACAAATCATAACAATACAGTCTCCTAAAACATTCTGAAGAGGAAATCTTCTCAAGCGTGTTCTACTCCTTTCACAGCATAACGTGCAACAGAACTTGATTAGTAACTAGCTGTGAAACATGGGTGACTTCAAATCACCGAAAGTACTTCCTAGCAATAGCTCTTTTTCTGGCTGTAGGAACCTCTCCATGACACCGTATTCTCTGGAGTTCATGCACCTTAATCCAAGAAGACATGACACCTAACCAGACTTTCTCTTCGACGCTTTCTTTCAAAGTCTCAATTTGACGAAGTGTTGATGAAGAAACTGTTAGAGTAGGTGCACGTCGAGCCAAATGTTGGCCGAGTGTTCACAATGAAACTCTATGTATAAGCAATCTTTATTTTAATAATATTTGAAATTATTGTTTTGGCACATCTTTATCTGTATACCCATGCTAGTTGCATAGATAAAGCCCTTGAATATACAAATAGTAGAAAGAATATGAGATGCTCATATGATGAGTATCATGAAACTCATATTTGGAATACTGTATATTCTAAACGGTTCCTAGTCGATTCAGCCGCCGCTAAGAAGGATATAGGCCGCTCGAGCTTGAGACTAGTATCTGCGATGTGAGTACCATGTTTCATTGGTAGGGGACATTGTGATGTCCGAGCATGCAGATAGGTGCTCCTGGTAGAGTGCACTGAACAACCCTCCATTAAAGGACTTTCCAAGTGGTTCTCACTTATCGAGTGGAAAAGTCCTAGTTTATGGTTGTACACCATTAGTCCTTATGACCCGGGACAACATTGAGACTCTATGTGCTAGAATTACACTTTGACTTGTTTACCGACTCTCATGGGGTCATCAGGTGGCAAGGTTGGGTGTTCTGTCGAAACATATAGGAGTCGATGCATTGTAGTCGGGGATTCACCGCTTACCTACGGGTATGGATATCCTATGTGTTTTTCATGTATATGTAGTTTGAAATCTCTGATCAGAGTATGGTGGTAATTATGAAAGGGGTTTCATAGATTACACCATCGATGCAACTACGACATGACACATAGTATCGATTCATTGACAACTCTCGATAAACCAATGGTTGTCGAATCGGTCGGGATATATGAGTTGAAGGGACCGTACTGTACGCTAACCATAATTGAATGGTTCTTGCAGGCACTATCATTTGATACCTAGGGAATCATGTAAGCGATGCTGCTAGGCGTTTAACATGATTGGTTGGGTACTATCAGACTTGAGTTCTGACGTTCTTATTATCAAGGAGTTGATAAGTAAGAANTCTTTCTAGATCCCTTTGAGAAGTAAAATAGTTCAATGTGTTGAACGGCTTATAAATGAGTTTATAGGCGTAAGAAAAAATAGAAGTATGACTTCTATGAGAGAAATGTAATTTTAATTTATGAATGTGTTCTTAAATTAAAAGTTGGCCAAATAAATAATGTATTTGAAAATTGTGATTTTCATAAACATTATTATGGACTAAATTAAATTAATTCAAGTGTTGAATTAATTAATCACTAGTGGACCTAGTAGAGTCCAAATAATTAAATTAATTCAAGGGTTGAATTGATTAAATAATATTGAGTCTTGTAGAGCTCAATTTAAATAAATTATTTAAACTAGTGGACTTGAGTAAATTCAAGTAATGTTTAATTAGTCTCAAATATGTTTGATATAATTAAATTAAGTCCATGGATTTTTAATTGTTAAAAAACAAATAAGATTTGCATGCATGGGAGGTGAAAGGTTGGGAGACAACTTTTTGTATAACCAAGGCTTGGCATGCAACTTTTTTACTTTAACTTTTCCCACAATCAAAAAAATGTCTCTCCTTCTCTCCTAGCATGAATAGTGGCCGAAAATACTATTCATTCTCTCCATTTTTGTTCTTCAATGGTTGGAGAAAACACTCACTTCTCAAAGAAAAATCCTCATATTTTTCTAGTGCAAAATATGAGGGGATCTACCTAGTTGGTGGTCGACTTTATTTTAGAGCAAGGAGTGCTCTTTGGATGCTTGTAGAAGTTCTTGCCATACAAGAGCTAAGGTGTTTACACCTTAGTTGGAGCCATTCATCAATCCTTGTGATTGATAGGTATATCTCTCAAACACCCTATGTATGAGACATGTGTTTGTTCTTGTTTTTGTTACACAAATATATCAAGGTGGCCGAAATTTCTTGATGAAAATAAAATTTTTAAACTTTCGTTGCGCTTCCGGTCACCGTAACCGATCCCCTTTCAGAAACCGGGAAGTTGGAACTGCTTGAAGTAGACATGTTTGCTGATTTATTGTTAACTAATATCTTAACTCTTATTTATAGTCAGGTTGTTATCAGAATAATAGAAGAAGATGAAGAGACTCAAGTCAACTGAAAGCTTTTGACTTATCCAGACTGAGTTTTTCTTACTCTATCTTTTATTTATATGCATTTATTGAGGGGGAATATTTGATTTAATTAGTTAACTGAGAAGACAATAGTCAGTTAGTCTTCAACTGAACTTATTCAGCTTACAATTGATCACTCAGTCGCTGACCCAACTGATCTTCTCCTTTAAGTTAACTAATTAACCGTTAAAAATTCCATAATAAGTGATGTGACTGTTTGTGTGCGCATTAAATGTTGTCTTTCAATGTATAGTATTCTAAAACATGGACCCACATGTTCCACACAAGTTTTTATCACACAACCGCACATTTTTATCAAATTTTCATGGACTGACACGTGTCCAAAATTTGAACCGTCACACATATATGTACTTTACCTCGCTCCATTTCAGTTTTTCTTTACGATTACTTCGAATTTACAGAGCAAATCAAAACTGAAAACTTTTCCTCGCAGAAATCAAATATTCAGAAATGGCAAACCAGATCCCCGCTCATGTTCTGAACGCTATGGCAATCGACTTTGCCTCTGTTATGACATTACTGGATGAAGCTGTAAAGAGCATATTCAAGAAACTGGAATCAGCTGGACTGAAGATGTTCTTCGGATTGTAGTCCCAAGAAATTACCCTGAAGAGCTTCAAGATCTTTACGCCAACGGATTCATTTCTGCTGATGGAAACATCACATCTACCGTGAACAACCAGTTGTTGATTATAGATGAAGACTCCTTCAGCAACTTATTTCAGCAGCCTACTGAAGGGCCAGCCAATCTTTCAGAAGTCAAAGCTTCTGATATAGAGGAGATGCAGACTCTTATCTCAGCCGAAGGACGGAAGATTAAGGTCTTCGATCCTAAAAACGAACTGAAGCCAGAAGTTAAGCTGCTGGCAAATATAGTTGCTAAGGGTTTATTGGCCAAGGTAGGGTCATTTGCTGCCCTTACACTGGAAAAGTTTCAAGCCATGACTGCCATCATGGCTGACAAACCACTGAACTGGAGATACATCATCTTCAGTATTTTGAAAAATATGTTCCAGTCGTCCAAGCAATCCAAGGGATTTGCTGTCCAACTCATCTATCTGCTGAAGACTAAGGGGATGGTGGCTGATGAATCTGAAAGATCATCCAAGTTCAAAGTCTTCAATGCTAAAAATGTCCTACCACCGAAGACAAAGCTGGACATAAACCCTGAGAAATTTGTGAAGATCAAGAAAGAGATCGGCATACAGGAGGCTCAGAAAGCCAAGAAGCCTTCACAGAAGAAGACAAACAAAAGGAAATTGATTGTCAGCAAAACAGAATCTGAGAAGACTCCTTCCCCAAAGATTCCAAAGCAGCCGAGAACACCAAAAATCAGACCAGTTGCTGAACAGATCACGATTCCAACTGAGAGGCTGACGCATCCTACAGCTAAACAGCCGATCAAGGCTATACCACTAAGCGCGGTTACAACCAAAACTGGAACTGAGGTTCAGTTACCTCTTTCAGCTGCTGCTCAACAAAAGAAGAAATCGGCTGGAGTCCAAGCTCCACTTATCTCTATCACTGGGCCCACTTCTCTTCCTTTTGCCAGACCAAAAGGGGTAGTGATTAGATACAATATCGATGCAACTTCGTCAGGGCTAAACATTCCTCATGCCCTGACTGACACCATTCCAAGGGAAATGGCAAGTCAAGTGAAGAGCCTCGACCCACAAACGTGATCCAAACTCACATTGATCTTATATTGACCGAGATCAATGAATTTTCCGAGAATAAGCTGAAATCTTATAACGAATGGGTCCGCTTCAGAACTGATGTATTTGCCAAGCAGTTAGAGTAGAAATCAGTTATGAAGAAATTTATCAAACTGGAGGCTATTTTTTTGAAATTGGTCAAAGTTTCTACGATTCGGCAAGCTTTGCAAAGGAAGAAATATTTCTTCGATCAAATACGTGCCAAGAAATATTTATCTTTGGCCAACATCGACGAGGTTATCCAATCAGTTGCCACTGATATTCAGCTGAATATTTTATCTACAGTCACAGCTGAAGAGCCTCAGAAGTCAGAACAACCAGCCGAAGAGGAAATTTTTATTCCAACTGAAGAGCGAGTTCATCCGTCTGCCACGATTGAACAGGCATTTTTTATAGAAATTGAAGAACCAGTTCAGTTAATCTCTATGATTGAACATGTAGCGACTGAACAGGAAGTGCCTGTTGAAGAGCCAAGCTTGACTGAACAACCAGTCACAGAGACTGTTCTGAATCAACCTGAAGAAACCTTTCAAGCTGGTCAATCAACTGAAAAGCCAGGCAGTGTATCAGCTGATGAGCTTGTTAACGAGCCATCTATTATCTCAGTTGATCCTCAAACTGAAGAAGCTTCAAAGACTACTGCAGATCCAACTACTTCTTCTCCTCTTATTCAAGAAGTATTAACAGAAGATGTTCCAAAAATTACAGAAGTTGAAACAACTGACAGGTCTTTGGTAATTTTTGAACAAAGAAATCAGGAAGAGGCACCATAAACCTCTGGAGCGATGTCTCCTGGTATTCATATAGAAACTGAATCTGTGTTTGAAGAGATTCAAGCTATCCAAAACAACTTTGTCAGCATGATGACTTCTATTTCGGACATCAAATCAACTCATCTGGCACATACAATGAAGATTGATACCATGAAGGAGAACACTTTCAAGAGTCTTCAAAAGATCACATCAGACGTTATGAACTTGTTCTTCCATATGGATCAAATTAGAAAAGACAGAGCGTCAGCTAAAGCTCACTTCAATACTCAGGAAATGTTCAACAAACGCTTCGACTTCTTGCAGAATTCTCTCACAAAGCGAATTGACATCATGCAAGATCTTCTGATGAATGTTATTTCTAACATCAACTCAGAGGTCAAATTTTTATCCAAGAAGGTGGAGGCGTTTGACAAAAAGGGGGAAGATAAAGAAGAAGACCAGCAGCAGATATCAAAGAAGAGATCTAGTCAATCAACTGATCAGAAACCAGCCGATAAGAGAGCAAAGAAATAAAAGATCATTTAGAAGACGGTCTCTACATCTATTCAGTTGAAGACTATGGCAGATTTTGATCAGTTACAAAATTCTTTTTTCTTTCATTCTTTGTACGAATATGTACATTGGAAGAATTATCAATAAATAAGTTATTTTATCTATAATTATTCAGTTGATTAGTTCAATAATTCTAAGTTTTGTCAAACACCTAAAAGGGAAAAATTGTTGGAACTTAATTTCGGTAGTTTGACAAACTGTGTACGTATTTATTCGAACTAACTGATCTAGAGAACTAAAGGTAACTGATCAAAATACGCGTACTAACTGATTACCTTAACTGAAGATCTACGCAGACAATTGACTGATCAGTTGCTACAAACAGTTGTTAGCATATCAGTTGTTGCGTATCAGATGATCTCTCAACTGTACACGTCAACAACAAGGACATCCAAATTAAAACAGTACAGAACAAACAACAACTTATAGTGGGAGTGCCGCATTTCAGAAAAGCTGCAGTGTACGAATGTCAAAAGAATGTTGACATGGCAATCAACGGATAGAAAAGATTCAAATATATTTATTGTTACCGTTGGAAAAGAAGCCTATAAATAGCAGAGAAGAGCAACTGAACAAATACAAAACTTACGACTCACTTGCTATCACTCTACTGAAATTATCGAATAATCAAAGCTCACACTTAGTGTTTTATCAAATTGTATTCAGGCTATATTCAGAGCTTCTAGCACATACTTGCTGTTGTAAAACTCGATCCTACAGAGATCAGTTGTGCTAAGTATTTTTGTAAGTCCAGTTGTAAACTGAGCTGAGTTGTAAACTAAGAATTTCGGTCTGGCAATGTTAAGTCCAAGACTGTAGTGGGTCTTTGCAAATCCTTGTATCGATCAAATCCTTTTAGTGAATATCATATCCTTGTGATAGAAGGGGTGACGTAGGAGTGTTTGAAATCTCCGAACATCCATAAAATTCTTGTGTTCCTATTTCAGTTTTATATTCTATCTTTCAGTTGATTTACTTCCGCACAATTTATTGTTAACCAACTGATATTGACTGAAGAGATTCCCGAGTCTTAGTTTATTACTAAACTGACTCAATAATCGAAAAAGCTGTGAAAATCTTCGAGTGTTTATTCAACCCCATTCTAAACACACTTTCAGCTATTAACCGATCCTACCAGTTCTCATACATCTTCCCAACAAATCGAAAATCTGTTTTTTTTGCCATACGAAGCTTCAAATGTTGTCATATCGATCATTGTCTGAAATCTATTATTGTAAGAGAATTTTACCAGAGACGATGATTATAGCCAACAACCATTGAAATCCATTACAATCGCTAGCAACATATATGTTAGAGTCTGGAAGTAGAGCCCAAAGTCAGTACACGTTAAATCCATGCATTTATTTAAATTATTAAATTATTTATTTAAGTTTAAAATGATTTGAACGTGCATGATTTACGATTTGAATTATTTTAAATTAGTTATGTTATTTGATGCATGTTAAAATATTTTCTCGAGTTTTATGTTTTAGGCGAATATTCGATGCGGGATCGAGGAAAGGAGACCACCGACGATTTAGGCGATGTTAAAATATGATATTTTATTTCAAGTCAAGAAAGTGGCATTTTAAATGATCTATTAAGTTTCTAGCATTTTTAAAGCATAATTTATTTATTAGGTGATTTTAAGATTTTTTTAAAACTTTTAAAGTCTATCAATTGTGTATCTTATTTTATAATAGGGGATTTTTTGCAAATTAGTGTGGATTAACATTTTATTAACTTGTTAATTGGCTTAACATTTTAATTAGCATGATTTATTTACTTAACTAAGCAATATTCCCCTAATTACCTAAAACACACGCGCACACACACACACAGACATTCTCTACACACAAACACACAAACACATTTCATTTCAGTTTTATTTTTTAGGAAAGGTTAGGGTTCTTAGAGAAGCTGCAGTCACCCCCACCCTCTTTGATTTTCCAGCAAATTTTTGTCCATTTTTCTTCAACAAATCGCGTCAAAATTCGTCCCGGGTCAACCCTCGCATCTCTCCGCTTCGGTATCGCCGTTTCGTGAGTTTTAAATCATCAAGACATGTATATTCTTTCTTTCTTGCATCGATCTTGTCATAATACATGTTTTGATGTTTATTGTGCATAAAAATTCATGTATATTGTGTAAAGTTTGAGAGATTATATTTTTAAACGATTCCTGAAAATTTTTAGATCTTAAAACCGGATGTTGCTGTCATTTCGTGTACTGTAAAATTTTGGTTGATTTTCTGGAAATGTTTTCAACATATAAAACGTAGTACGTTTTGAGACCTCCGATTTGATAGTAAATTCGTAATTTTTGGACATAAAACGAGTGAGTTATGATTTTTCTCGTGTGACTGCTCAAACTGCGATTTTATGAAAATGTGTTCTTGACGTATTCTTGAGAATTATTTGTTGCAGAATTTGTTGGGAATCACCGGGTGATCGCTGCTACGTTTAGGTATATTGAGTATAATGTTTGGACGATTTTTGGTGCTTCGTTTTGTGTCGTTAGGTACTTGGTTGCATTAGAACTCGTAGGAAGCGTTTTGGTGTCAAAAGTTCGTGTCCATGGGTTGTGTTGCGTTGTATGATGTGCGTCATTGTTTTGGGACGTTATGCGAGTTTGAAACATTGCCATAGCGTCTTAGGTTTAGTCTCGTTGCATCGGTTCGAGTCGATAGGGTGTGGCTTAGAGTTTGCTTCAAGTTTGTTCTTTTGGAGTCGAGTTTGCGCAGAGCAAGCACCGCAGCGCTCTTTGGGGAGCGAATGCCGGGCGCTGCAGCGCTCCCTGCTGGCGCCGCAGTGCTAGGCATGCGGCCCTTCTAGCGCCTAGGCGCTAGGCAGCGCTGCAGCGCAGCAAGGCCCATCGCCTAGGCGCTACTCCATGATTTTTAAACCACTATTTTAGGCTCATGTCTTCTATGGTTTGGGAAATGTTCACACATCATTTTAGGGTTTGTTTCGGGGGTTGATGTCATGGTTTAGTATGATTAAACGAGGTCAAGTCCCGAGTGCTCTAGAACGTCATAAGCCATTTAATTACTTCGGTGTTGAGTACGAGTAGTACGTCTAAGTTATGAAAATTAAGTACTTGATAATTTGTTAGTATGTGCTGCAGTAGCCCAAGGAGATGCAACGAATCCCTCAACGCCATGTAAGTATGTTCGACGTGCAAAAGAAAATGTTTATGTTGTTGAGGTATGCGAAATGTCTTGTGACCAAATATGAACGGGTTTGGAAGTCGGTGAACGTGGCCGATGACCTCTCCACCCTGGTAAAGCATGATCGGGTTTAGATTAGGATTGGAAAGCGGTATAACATGACCAGGGACCAATCCACCAGGTAAAGCATGACTGGGGATCTCATGTATGTGGTAGTGGACATCCCTGCCAGCCCAGTACTGTGGTTTAGTCTGATCAGGCGCATTTATGTATGGGTCACTTGCTTTAAAGCATATCTCTACGCAAAATGATTATGTTTATGTACGTTCAAGTATGTATGATCCAAGTACGTTTATGAAAAGTTTTATGAATGATAACATGTCTATGTTTATGCTAGTACGTTCAAGTTTAAGTATGTACGCTCTACTTTGAAATGCATATGATTTTATTACGTATTATTTGTTATTCTCAGTTTATACATGTTCAGTCTTTAGACTCCCTAGACTTGATTAATGCAGGTGAGGACTAATATGAGGAGACGAGGGGTTGGGACCAATGAGCCGGCTCGGACTGTGCGGAGGCTAAACCCGAGGACTGTCTATGTTTTAAGAATTTATGCATGTTGATTCAAATACTCTGATTTTCACGATATTGCTTTACGTTTTTTAAACCAATTCTTTGCAGAAACTATAATTGTAATCGTCTTTATTGCAAATATTTTGGATGAGCAGTTTATTTTTACCGCAACTCGACTGTTTATTTTTCATTTAAGAAATTTTTTTATTTTTCTGTAAATTTTAAATAGTAGTTCAAAATACGGGACATTACACTGGATGATTTTTTTGACTGACCATCTTTTTGGTAGTGATAAGCAGTACTCATGGCTAACTTTGAACCCAATGTTGATTGAAAATTGACGATCTTCTTTCTCGTTTCTTAATACTTCTAATTGGGATTTTTATATAATTGAAATGGGATGGGCTTGGGGAAATATGGACTCTTACATTCTCCCCTACTAATAATAGATTTCGTCCTCAAAATCTAGCATACACAACAGTGATATACAAAGTGATTAAAACATTTACAACATATATTACATTGGAAAATAAGAATACATAAAGCAATTCATTACATTTAAAAGCAAATAAGGTCATTCTTGCCGCATCTTAACCTCTAACTCTCATATAACTTCTTTTTTTTCATGTCTACTCCACTACACCATAACCAAAGGAATCTTCTTGTTCATGAGTTGTTTTCTTTGCGGTGTACAATCTGCACTCCATGTTCAACATAGCTAAGGGAACTGTCCAACTCCACATCCTTGCTACTCAAGACACGAGACAGATCTGGCTCATGCTTCTGCAACATAGATACATGAAACACATCGTGTATCGCAGATAAATTCTGCGGTATTCCAAACAATCCAATGTGCAAATCCTCTCAATAATCGCATACAAACCAATATAACGTGAATCTAACTTTCCTTTACGCCCAAATTTTATAGTACCACGAAATGGTGATACTTTCAAGAAAATATAATCGCCGACCTGGAACTTTAAAGGCCGACGCCTTTTATTAGCCTAAATTGCTTGACGATCTTGTGATGCTTTCGTTCTTTTCTTGATCAATTCAACTTTATCTTTCATTTCTTGCACAAACTCTAGTTTAAACATCTATTGTTCCCATACATCTTCCCGAAAAATCGAAAATCTGCACTTTTTGCCATACAAACCTTCAAATGTTGTCATATCGATCATTGTCTGAAAACTATTATTGTAAGAGAATTCTACCAGAGAAAATGATTATAGCCAACCACCACTGAAATCCATTACAACTGCTAGCAACATATATGTTCAAGTCTGGATGATTTTTTTTGACTGACCATCTGTTTGGTGGTGATAAGCAGTGCTCATGGCCAACTTTGAACCCAATGTTGATTGAAAACTACCTTAGAATTTCGAAGTAAACCTTCTATTACTGTATGATACTATGGTTACTGGCACACCACATAGTCTCACCACATGATTAATGTACAATTTTCCAATATTCTTATAAGTAAAAATATGATAAAAAAGAATAAAATGAGCTGATTTCGACAATTTATCAACAACCACCCAAAATGTTGATCGTTTTGCCTTAATTGGGTCATAGGCCATGCAATTAAGGAGAATATTTCAATAAAACTCCTATAATAACCAGCTAATCCCAAAAACTGTGAATCTCAGAAACATTTGTTGGTTTTGGTCAACTGATAATAACTTCAACTTTACTGGGATCCATTGAAACTCCCTGAGCAGATAGAACATTACCCAGAATTACTACTCTGTCTAACAAAAATTCACTTGGAATATTTGACATATAATTGCGCTTCTCTGAGTGTCCGGAGGACTAATCTCAAATGTTCTCGATGATCTTTTTTTTTAAGAATAAAATGCAGACAATAACAAATTTTTCTATAAATTCTCGAAAACACGGTTTATCAAATCCATGAAAATCGATGGAGTATTAGTCAATCCAAATGGCATGACTAAGAATTCATAATGTCCATAACATGTCCGAAATGAATTCTTTGTAACATATTTCTCTCGAACTCTAACCTGAAGATATCCAGAACGAAGACCAATCTTGGAATAAACGGATGTACCTTGCAAATGATCAAACAAGTCATCGATACGTGGCAAAAGATACTCATCCTCACAATAACTTTATTCAACTGCTGGTGATCGATGCACATTCTCATTGTTCCGCTTTCTTCATTACAAATAATACCGGAGCTTCCCAAGGTGACATAATTGATCTGATATAACGTTTGTCTGGAAAGTCTTGTAATTGTTCCTTGAATTCCTTCAACTTCGCTGGAGCCAAACGGTATGGTGCTTTAGATCTATGTTTTCTCCTTGACATCAACTCGATACTGAAATCTATTTCCATTTGAGACGGAAAGCCTATAATTTCATCTAGAAGTACATCAAGAAAATCTTTTAACACAAAAATAAATGAAAATTGCAGGCTTTCTTCTGTGTATCAACAATTGCATAAATTATGAATCCTTCGTTCTTTGTTGACAACAGTCCAAAAATTTCCATCGCTGAGACTAATCGAATGTATGACTGTGAATCATTACCAGAAAAATTCCATTTATTGCAATAATTGATCGAGCAAAATTTGCACTGTAAAATCATTGGTAAAAATTAATAATATTCCTGCTCGAAATAATCGCAAGTACACGATGTCAAGTAATTATATGGTGTATATGAGTACGAGTATCGTTACTCTAGAGACTGTATTTCACAATTGTTATTCCCAGTTATTAAATCTTTAGCAACAATAATTCATATGATTGTTTACTACCACGATGATTAAATAAAAGCTCAACGAAATGATTCACAAATTAAATGATGACGGAAATAAGCTAAATGATTGATTAAATATTCAATGATAAATGAATTTGTTGGGAATCTCGGTTCACCTACCCCTCGCTAATTCAATTATTTCAACTCGACAATGATCTATGCTTCCGATGCGATTTCCTATCCAATTGAACACACCCTCTCGAGCTATGACAAACTAATTCAACGCAGTGAAGTAATTAAATTTCTTAAATTATTTATCAAGGATGAATTGCATGTCGTTCCATGAAATCCTCTAGCTTTCGACCTACTGGACTATGACTATCGACGTGTATCCAACTTCATATTTCTATGTAAATTGTAAATCCACGGACTATACTACTCGTTCCTATCACGAGCTATTATCTCGAACTCACTCACAATATGAAATCGTCATTAAAGTTAGCTACGCTTCAACAACGCAATGAAAGTAATAGCACAATCAAATATAAATCAAAAGTCGATAGATAAATTAACTAAACACGGTTTCGGGGTAGGATCCCCTGAAATCCCAACAAATACTGAAATTTAGCTACTCAAATTCACGATCAAACTAATCAAAACAATATTTAAACGATAATAATTAAACTAGAAATACTAAAATGATGAAAACGCGAAGAACATTGCTCGGAAATCTTGAAATCTTCAACTCCAAGCTTTCTCTAAGCCTTTTTTCTCTTCTCAAATTTGTGGTTGCTGAATAATATGTTAATTTTCATCCCTTAGGGTTCCTTTTTGCAGCTTCCACTTGGCAACATCCCTCGGAAGGCAAGAAATCATCCTCAAAATCTTTTCCAAATTGAGTACCGCTCGGGCAGTAAGATTCTACCGCTCGAGCGGTAACTCCTCTGTAATTTTTCTCTCAATGTGCCGAGTCATCTATAATCCAGTCTTCGAAAAGAACATCTCGCGCTCGAGCGGTAAGATTCTACCTCTCGGACGCCAACTTTTCTGCCCCGTTCTTCTCTTTCCCGCGTGGCTTGTGTATTTCTCTCCCGATTTCAGCTCTCCGGCCATTTCACCTACAAATTCATCTTGTACGATTGAGACACGATCATATGCATATGCTAATTCTAAAATGAACAAAATGTATATGAAATGCACGCACACACAATGAAAATACACATGAAACTAATGCAATAAAATACGTAAAAATGGCACACATCAACCCCCTCATACATACCTTTTGCTTGTCCTCAAGCAAAATAGGTCATAGACCACAACTAAGCTACACAATAAGACATAAAATAAAAGTACCAAACAACCAACTCGATGGCGGAACAACAAATTGGTATCTCTTGCCTTTATGGGTTTTTGAAATACACTTCATTAGCCACATAACAACATCCATTAACACACCTTTTCCAGCACCACATAACATTTTATTTTGAATCGAAAATGTGTTTGTGTGTGTGTTGTGGGTTCTACTAGCTTGTGCTTCAGATAGTTTTACTCGCAAATCATGTGAGTCACCAAATCAACAATTCAACACAAGTTTTCTCTCTCCTGAATTCCATTTCTATTCATGACCGACCTGTAAACAAAATGTAGTAGAATTTCATGGTTGCACAACAATATTTAGGGGGGGTTAATGTCAACATGTGCTCAAGTGGTCCAAAAGGATTGTGAGTACGCCGATCATTTTCATTATGTACTTTCAGAATTTTCATTCGACATACCTCAACGCCGTACATCTCCATCTTTTCGGCCTAGGGATATGATTTCATCCCTTTTTGGCTCCCCCACACCTTACATCCCCTTTTGTTTTTCACAAAATTTTTTTTGAATAAGTTCATAATTTTCTCATGTTACTCCCTAGGCTCTGAATATAAGACATGTTTATTTATTTGGTCTAGGGATGAATTTTCAGGTTCTATGCACGATTGGGAAGAAGGTTATTCCAGGTTTACTAAGTTTTTCTACTCGAGTTCATGCTACTGGTCAGTCACTCCTTTCAACAGACATTCATTCAAATTCTACTCGCATCTCATGTCTCTTCAGTTTCCCCCACAAATTTTTATACTCGACTATCATTCACACAACTACCAAAACCAACTATATGTGCATATAAAAATTCACATTTCATGCTAGAGGGATATTAATAACGAGTGACAAAACCAAAAAACATGTAATTCTTCAAGCCCAAAATAATCATCGGCTACCAACCTACTTGTGTCACCATCAATTGACAACACATGAAATACACAATGACCCCCGACCTCCGACCTCCGACCCCCTTATACTAAGTGTGTGCAATGTCCCCATTGCACAAAAGACAAAAACGTTTAAACGACACACGGATGCATAACACAAAAACAAATGCAATATAAACGAAAGAGTGTAACTACAACGATAAAAAAACAGAATGCATCAGAAAATAAAAATGAAAAACGGGAAACGGTGAACTCCTCTGATCAATGCTTCACCCATGAGTTCTTGGGCCGAAGTTCACCCAAGGATTCCGTCTAGCCCGAAGTTCACCAGGGAGGGGGGTGTTTACGCATTCCTTGTCATCGCCCTCGCACACAACTCTGATATGGTGGTGGGAGAATAGACAGATGTGGCTGTTATGAACACTTATCATGATTTGCGAATTTATAAGTTTTCCCACATTGATGTCATACTCCTCGGATAAGGCAAACAACACCACCGCTCGCTCCTTCTACAACTCGTTCTTATGCGAGACCGGCATCATCATTCTATCTAAAAACAGATACCATAGGGCAATATTGGCCTTCAAATATTTCTTGTCAAAGCAACTTGGCTGCCCTCCCAACGGTTTCCAAGTCGCACTCGTATGACACAGTTCTCGAGTATCATAGCATAATCGGGGGCATCGACCAATGCCTTGAAGTGGGAGTCATCAACCTCGGGCATTTCTAACAGTGTATTAATTGTGATAGAATCAAAAGACACGAATCTACCCCGAACAATGGCCTTATCATCCGTTCGTTCAGCTTCATTTGCATAAAATTCCCGCACAACAGACACAACTGCGGCAGTGGGTTGATTTCGAAATTTTTCCCATCCCTCCTACTAAAACTCGTAAGAGGCCCAAGATATCTATCCTCAAATTGCCTACGAAATCGCCTCTCGCCTATCGGGTTTATATGAATTTTAGCATGATCGTATCGTTCCCTAGCCGTCTCATTCACAAATAAAGTCCTATCAATTGAAGAAGATGAGGAAGAGCCGGGATTACCTTTAAATTTCTTTGGAGGCATGATGAAGGGTGTTGTAGAAGGTGACTAAAGAGAGAGGAGGCCTCTTAATTCCTTACAAGGGGCGAGAACCATGTCGATTGAAGCCGTAATGAAGCGATTACTGATGAAGAAACAAAAAAAGGCGATTTTAATAGGGTTTGGGGGAAGAATTCGTGCAGAATGAGAAAAGGGGAAGGGGAGGCATGAATTTAAAGGCAGTCGCGCCCAAGCGGCTGAAATTTACCGTCCGAGCGCGAACTGCTCTGTAATTTATGTTCGGCCAAAGGTGTTCGCGCTCGAGATTTACCGCTCGGTCTCGAACACTCACATTTTTTTATAATAAAATAAAAAACAAAGTTTAGTTTAACAAATCAACTAAATAAAAAAATGAGTAGAGAGAGAAATAAATTAGTTCTCAATTTATAGTCTAGAACTAGACTGTAGGTTCTTTTAAGTTTTGACTATTTTGGAATCGTGTGACTCCAATTGGTGGCTCCACTGTGCCACCTAAATAGTGCTCCAGTCGTTGAGCATTGAGTGTGAATGGCTCATTTTTCCCATATGTCAAAGTTATGGCTCCTGAAGGGAACACCTTGGTAATCATGTAAGGGCCCGTCCACCTTGACTTGAGCTTGCCATGAAATAAACGCAACTTGGAGTTGTACAAGAGCATCGCTTCGCCTTTTTTAAATTCCCTCGGTGTAATGCGCTTGTCATGTGATTGCTTTGTACGCTTTTTTTAGGTCAATGACAAGTCATAGGCCTGACCCATGAATTCTTCCAATTGGTCAAAATACAGCAACCTGTGTTCACCTGCAAGATCAACATCAAGATTCAGCGCTTTCGTTGCCCAATAAGCTCTATGTTCTAACTCGACAAGTTAATGACACGCTTTTTCAAAAAGTAGCATATAAAGTGTAGCGCCTATAGGTGTCTTAAAATCAGTCCTATACGCCCAAAGTGGGTCATCTAACCTCAACGACCAGTCCTTTCTAATCACCCCCACAACCTTCTCCAGAATCCTCTTGATCTCGCGATTCGACACCTCAACTTGACCACTTGTTTGGGGGTGATAGGGAGTGTAGATTTTATGAGTGACCTCATATTTGCTCAAAAGTTTATTGAAAAAATGGGTGTCACCATCATTAATGATTGCTCTTGGTATTCCAAATCTATTGAAATTGTTTTTCTTAAAAAATTTCATTACCACTTGAGAATCATTCGTGGCATATGATTCCGCTTCCATCCATTTGGAAACATAGTCAACCACAACCAAAATGTATTTTTTCATAAAAGATGTTGGAAATGGTCCCAAGAAATATATCTTCCAAACATCAAACACTTCGCACTCGATAATATTATTTAACGGCATCTCATGGCGATCAGGAATGTTACATGTGTGCTGGCATCTATAACAAGAGAGGACTAATAAACGGGCAGCTTTAAACAGAGTTGGCCAATAAAAGCAACATTCGAGTACTTTGGATGCTGTTCGTGTGGGTCCAAAATGATCATCAACATCGCGGTCATGACAATGACTAAGAATTGACCCCATCTCTTCCTCTGCCACACATCTCCTTATCATGGCATCTGCACAGATTATTAAAAAAGAAAGGTTCCTCTCCAAAATAATATTTCATGTCCGAAAAGAATTTCTTTCTTTGGTGAAATGTTAGGGTGAGTCTTTAACAAGAAAATTACCAAAATCCGCAAACCATGGACACTAACAGCTGTTAATCCTCAAACCAATATCTATCTCATCATTTTCACAATTTTTGCTAACATGCTCAAGCCTAGAAAGATGATCAGCTACTACGTTCTCTACACCTTTTTTATCTTTTATTTCGAGGTCAAACTCTTGGATAAGTAAGATCCACCTAAGCAAACATGGTTGAGTACCTTGGATGCCGTTTGTGTGGGTCCAAAATGATCACCAACATCACGGTCATGACAATGACTAAGAATTGACCCCATCTCTACCTCCGCCACACATCTCCTTATCATGGCATATGCACAGATTTTTGAAAAAGAAAGGTTCCTCACAAAATAATATTTCACGTCCGAAAAGAATTTCTTTTTTTGGTGAAATGTGTCTGTAACAAGAAAATTAGCAAAATCCGCAAACCATGGACACTAACAGCTGTTAATCCTGAAACCAATCATCTATCTCATCATTTTCTCAATTTTTGCTAACATGCTCAAGTCTAGAAAGATGATCAACTACTACGTTCTCTACACCTTTTTTTATCTTTTTTATTTCGAGGTCAAACTCTTGGAGAAGTAAGATCCACCTAAGCAATCGTGGTTTGGCCTCTTTCTTAGCAAGCAAATATTTAAGTGCGAAGTGGTCAGTAAACACAATGACTTTTGACAAAACAAGGTATGATTGGAATTTATCAAGTGCAAATACTACTGCAAGTAATTCTTTTTCAGTTGTTGCATAATTTGATTGTGCTTCATCTAAAGTCTTACTCGCATAGTATATGGCGTGAAATACCTTGTTCCGACTGTGGCCTAGAACAGTAGCAACCGCCGTATCACTGGCGTCGCACGTTACCTCGAAGGGCATATCCCAATCCGGTGCCATCAACAAAAGAGCTGTCACCAAGCGCTCCTTTATGTTATCGTATGCCTACAAACTGTAACGCCTTGAAAATTTAAAGGTCCACACAAACCACATGCATGCAATTATTAAATTTTTTGTGTATTTTAATTAATTGTTTTAATTGCATGAATTAATTATGTTGCGCATAATTGCATGTTTAAAATATATTTTTCTACATGATTGCATTAAAATGTATTCTTAAAGGTTATTCGAGTTGCAATCGAGGAACAGAGAACGAGGGTGAAAAATAGAAAATGTTTTTATTAAAGAATTGTTTTTAATTATTTAAATTAAGGGTGATGCTTTTTATTATTTTTTAAAAAATAAGGTATTTTGTGGTGATTTTATACGCCGGGACGTAAATTTTATCGGTGTTGGATTTTCAACAAAAATACGAACGTTTTGGCAACCCGACTAATAAATTCACAAAATTGTTTAAGCAAAATTATTTTAAATATTTTAATTAAACACTAATAGGCTAAATGAGCTTAATTAAATTGATTAATGGGCCTAAGCCTTGTTAGTGGATTAATTAATATATAATATGCTAAGTTCACCCCTAATTCAAAAGGAACCCCACGCCCCACTCTATTTTCATCAAACCAAAACTCTCCCCATCAGCATATCAAATTCACGGCACACACAATAATTTGGAAAAGAGACTTTCGAAGGATGCTAAGAAAATCAAGCCTTGGTCGTTCGTCGCCGTTTTTCACAATCGTCAACGGTTTTTAATGCGTTAAAAACGCAAAGGCACGCCATACTTCTTTTTTTTCTCGTCTTTCACACAATAGTAAATATTTAAAATCGTTTTGCATGAATAAACATGGAGCACTTGATTATATTTCGTTTTTCATGCATGGGTGATGTTAAAACATGATTTTTGATTCCAATAAATTGTATATTACTTGGTTAAGGGGCTGCCATGATATAAGTAAGATCAAGAGAGGTTCACACCTGTTTTAGAGCCACACACTCACGCCTAAACCACAAAATCGAAGGATATAAGCTTGCTGGAAACAGTTTGCTGTCATGGGGTTCAAAGGGGTTCGGCTTTCACGTGAAGGGGCTGGTAGGGTCATGGCTTGGGGTCAGGGCTAGCTAGGGTCAGGTATGAGTCAAGGGAAGAGTCCTAGCCACGCTAGGATTCGAAAACCAAGGAACAAGGACTCCACCCGAGAGCACAAGGAGGCAGCACAGGGTAGCAGCTGGTGCAGGGAGGAGATGGCTCAGCCTGGGGGCTTTGAGCTTGGCTAGGTCGAGTCATAAGGGTCCTAGGGAGAGCCCAAATGGGGTGGTGCAAGGTCTGATATGGTTTGGTTCAGGGAAGGCATGATCGAAACCTGTAAACATGAGAGGAGCATGGGTCGCGCGTTGCTGCCTTCTGATCCAGGTGGCTCACGCGAGGGTTCCAGGGGCTGGTCTGGTCTGGGTCGAGTCTAGGCATGGTCCAAGGATGGTGGCTTGGCTGGGAGAGTCCTAGTTGGGTTAGGAGCCCTATTGCATCAAGGAACACACACACACAACATGCAGAATTTTGGGTCTCGGTTCCAGGGAGTTTGAGCGAGCTAGGGGCTTGTTTTTTGGGCTGGGCCTGGTCAGTAGGGTCCCTAGATGGGTTGGCTAGGTTTTGGCTCAAGGTGGCTTGGGCGTGGCTCGAGTAAATTAGTAGATGGCTCGGTGTGTTCGATAAGGTGTCAAAAACGAAAAATAAAAGGCTAAAATTGAACCCAAGGGCCACGGGGTTGGCTCATGACTTGGAAGGGTAGAATAAATCTTAAAAATGTTATGTTAAAAATTTGGGCTCAAAATAATGAGTTTTGGATTTATTCGAGATTTAATCGCCGCAAACGCTAATTAACGAGTTAATTGAAAAGCCTAATTTTAAGCTTTATAAAATTATGAAAAATTATATTTAAGCTTAAATAATTATTAAAAGTATAAGTTTTTAATTTAGAATTTTATATTAAGGTTTGGTTTTATTCGGGATTATAACGCATTAATACGTCACATTTAAAGATTTAATTAAAAGTCTTCGATTTAAGCTAAATAAAAATATGAAAAAATTCACGTAAGCCTAAATAATTATTTGGGACATGTTAGAGTCAATAAATCAAGAAAAAATGTCAAAAATGTAAAATGTCGAGTCCAAGGGTAAAACGGTCTTTTTACACCTAAAAATATGTATAGGTCATGGCAATGCACTAAATGCTGTTTTTATTATATTATGATTATTTTTAAATTTTTATGAAATGTTCATGATTAAAATATGATTTTTTAAATGTCTATGGGATTTTTATGATTTAAGGAGAACATTTAAGAGACATGTTGCATGCTTGGTTTCAAAAACAAAAAATGGTATGTTATGCACGATTTTTTTAAAGTGATGAAAACGTAAAACGTTGAAGGAAGTGAAGTAATTGTGACTAATTCGATAATGTTGGAGATATCGTGAGGGTGATGGTCTCAGTGGGAGCCCGACGATCGTATTTTCATCATTACGAATATGTGGTAACGGTTTGTGGTAACGGTAAGAATAGGAATATTGTGAGGGGAGAAGGCCCAGAAGGAACCTCGACGATCGTACTCATATTCGAAAAAGGATAGGCCAAGGCTCAGTTGACGGGTGAGAGTGTCGCTGATGTCCCCGCCGCCCAGTACTATGGTTACATGTAGATGGATCCATCGACTTTTGAGATTTATGTTATGATGAGGAAAGTCACAATTAACGATCTGAATTCAACAAAAGAAAAAGAAAAATGTTTATGATCATGATAAAAGGATTTATGTTATATTTTGAGGAAAAGGAAAAAGTTGAGGTTTATGTTCGCATTTCATGAAAATGTTTATGTTTAAAGTTGATACATCATTATGAAAATGTTTTTATTTAAAGTTCATGCATCATAAAAAGGTTTACGAAAATGTTCATGTTTGAAGTTTATTCATCTTCATGAAAACGATATTTTAAGTACAAGTATTTTTCACTGTTGCTTGTGGTTTTATACGTATTATTTGTTATAAAGATTATGGTGTGTTGAGTTTTTAGAACAAAAAGGTGTGATGGATGGAGGTGTGGTTGAGGGAGGTCTTGATGGGTGATTGGACTGGACTGAAGGCGCACACAACCCGAGGACAAGCGCTTCTATTTTTCCGCATTTACGACTTATGATTCATGATTAATGTTAAAGATTTTTAAGACTATATATTTATTCTTTTTGAGAGGTTTAGTATGGTCTATACTTTTAAAACTTATTGCTTTTTTAGGGTTGGTAAAACAGTTGACGATTTTATTTTATGACTATTGCACTTGATTTTTAAAATGGTATTTGGTTGGTGTTTTATTTAAAAAGGTAAAATATTTTATTAAAAACGTTTTCACGTGGTAAACGTAAAAGGCCGAAAATTGTGTGTTTTAAAAAAAAAATTCTAGTACTTTTAAAGCAATCAAAAGGGTAGACGTTTCACAAACAGTCAGAATTGAAATCAAATGGCACATCTTTCATGAGTAAGGAAGATAGCGACTTAGCAATTTTTGAAAATCTCTAATGAAACGCCGATAAAAACCGGCATGTCCTAAGAAACTTCTAACTCCCTTTACTGATGTTGGTGGTGGTAGGTTCTTGATGACTTCCACTGTAGCCTTATCCACCTCAATATCTTGTTCAGAAATCTTGTGCCCTAGCACAATCCCCTTGAGTACCATGAAATGACACTTCTCCCAATTCAGCACTAGGTTTGTCTCCTCGCACCTTCTAAACACTGTGTTCAGATTCTGCAAACACTCATCAAACGTTGCACCAAAGATAGAAAAGTCATCCATAAATATTTCAAGAAAAGTTTCAACCATATCATGGAATATAGCCAGTCATGCATCGGTGAAAAGTAGCCGGGGCATTACAAAGGCCGAAGGGCATACGTCGGAAAGCAAAAGTACCATAAGGACAAGTGAAAGTGGGTTTTTATTTGTCCTCAGGTGCAATAGTGATTTGATTATACCTAGAATACCCATCTAGAAAAAAGTAAAATTCATGCCCCGCTAGTCTCTCTAACGTCTGATCAATAAAGGGGAGGGGAAAGTTGTCCTTACAGGTGGCATCATTCAACTTCCATAATCAATACACACTCTCCACCCCATAACAAGCCTAATGGGAATAAGTTCATTTTTTCATTTGTGATGACAAAAATCCCACCTTTCTTAGGCTCACACTGAACATGACTTACCCACGCGCTATCTGAAATATGATAAATAATACCTATATCGGGAAACTTGATAGTTTCAGTCTTCACTACCTCTTGCATCTTTGGACTAAGTCGTCTCTGAGATTGCGCGAGGGGTGAATACTTCTCTTCCATCAGGATTTTATGCATGCAGATTGATGGACTTATTCCCTTGATGTCTGCCACCCTCCAGGCGAAAGCCCTCTTGTGCTCTTTAAAAACTTGCAGTAGTTTTCCCTCCATTGCATCTGTCAAAGAAGTAGAAATAATGACATGTATATTATTATTCTCACCTAGGTATACGTACTTTAGGTATGGAGGCAGTGGCTTGAGCTGAAGCGTCGGTGGTTCCTCAATGCTTGACTTCGGAGGAGTCAAGTCTCTTCGATCTCCCAAATCTTCCAATATCATCTTTATTGGCTTCCTCCATGGATGGTTGGAATTAAAGTATGCCACTATTTTCGTTTTTTCTTCGTCCAAATCATCCTCCTTCAATTCAGTGGTGAGAGTGCATTCCAATGGATCCTTCATAGCATCATGGACAAAATTACACACAAGTGAATCCAACGCAAATATTCTAAAACAATAATCAGTGCGCAGTGTGTGCTTAAGAGCATTGAAAATATCAAAATTAATTTCTTCTTCTCCCACTCTCAATCTCAACTTCCATTCTTGCACATCAATCAGTGCCTTGTCAGTTGCAAGGATCGGTCTCCCCAGAATTAAGGGCATCTCTATATCCTCCTCCATATCGAGCACTACAAAGTTTGTAGGGAATATGAATTTTTCCACCTTTACAAATACTTCGTCTATGACTCCTCGTGGGTACTTGACAGATCGGTCTGCTAGTTGCAAAGACATCCTTGTTGGCTTAGGTTCTCCCAATCCGAGTTTCCTAAATACAGATAAAGACATAAGATTAATACTCGCACCAAGATCACATAAAGGTTTATGAAAAACAACATCACCAATCATGCAAGGAATAGAAAAACTCCCAGGATCTTTTAGTTTTAGTGGGATCTTGTTTTATACCAATGCAGAGTAACTTGAGGTTACGCTTAACAGTCATGTGATATTCTAAATTCCTCTTATTCGCTAAGATGTCTTTAGAAATTTAACATAGCTAGGCATTTGCATCAAAGCATCAACAAAAAGAATATTAATGTGCAATTTCTTAAATACTTTTAGGAACTTACCGAATTGCACATGCATTTTTGATTTTTTTAGTGCTGCAGGAAAAGGTGGAGGGATAACGATTCTAGATTTTGTAGTGTGTGCGGGTGTAGAATTAGAAGACTTAATGTGGACGTGTCAGCGGCTTCCTCTCTTGGCTCACCTTTTTCCTTGCCCTCTTGTTCAAGTACCTTTCCATTCCTCAATGCTATGGCCTTCACTTGCTCTTTCGGATTAGTCTCAGTGTTGCTAGGCAAGGTGCCCAAATCTCTATTAGTAATCATCTTAGCCAATTGCCCAATCTGATTTTCTAACCCCTTCATCGATGCATCATGATTCTGTAGTCTAGTTTCGGTGGATGAGATAAATTTAGACATCATTTGCTCCAAAATAGACTTCTCCTCTCTAGGCTCAGGTCTATACATCGGTTGTTTACCATACTGCTGTCCTCCATGTTGCCGATTCTGGCTGTTTTGACCACCCCATGAGAAGTTGGGATGTTGTCTCTATCCAGGATTGTATGTGTTCGAATAAGGGTCATTCCTATGAAGGTTTTGAATCCTCACTTGATTTACTGGTGTCTCCTCTTGCACATAGAAAGGACCGCTGTCTTGACAATCCTTAGCAAAATGTTCCCCTAAGCATTTATCACAGAACACCTCTTGAAGGTGCATTGCTGTCCCATTCACATTCAAGCTGTCTATTTTCCTATTCAGTGCTTCTAGTAGTGCAGTGATAGCAGAATAATCAGTTACCTGGTGAACTCCCGCACTTCTCCTCTGACTGTTCTTCTCAGACTGAGGGTGATAATTGCTAGCAGCCATTTCCTCAACAGATTCCCACAGGCCGCAACATCTATCATGGTATGGTTAGACGATATTAAATCATAGCAAAAAGTTTGGACAACCAACCCAAGAGGTAGCTCATGATGTGGGCATCTTCGCAGTAAATCTTTGTAGCGCTCCCAGGCCACGTAGAGTGACTCCTGCTCGAACTGAGAGAAGGTGGTTATGTTCGCTCACAGCTTCATGATTTTTGATGGAGGAAAGTATTTCAAGAGGAATGCCTTGGCAATATATTCTCTAGTCGTAATTGAACCTACATGTAAACAAATCAACCAGGCTTTAGCTTTGTCCCGCAAAGAAAAAAGAAATAAACGTAATCAAACAGTATCATCAGAAACTCCATTAAATTTAAAAGTATTGCAAATTTCTAAGAAGTCGGCGATGTGAGTGTTGGGTCATCTAGCGCATTTCCCCCAAACTGGACCACGTTCTGAATAATTTGAATAATGGCTGGTTTGATCTCAAACTGGTTTGCCATGATGGTTGGTCGCACTATGCTTGGACATGCTCCATCAAGCGAAGGTTGTAACTTGTACGTACTCCAGCATGGGTATGCGCTTTGGCTCTTCGACTCTTAGATCTTCATGATGCTCTTCCCGACGTTCATTTCTGTTCATCATGTCTCTAAGCCTCTGTTGTTGTCTTCGCCTACGTAGGTTTCTTTCGATCTCGGGATCGAATATCTCTAGTTCAGACTCTAGAGATCTTGGCATGCACCGAGATGGATACCTGCAAATAAATCGAAGGTGTCAAACAAAACAAAATAAAGAATGCTAAATTAAATAACTATGAATAAAATAGTGGATTAACAGTCTCCGACAACAGTGCCAAAAACTTTATCGAGCAAAACTTTAACTGTAAAATCTTTGGTAAAAATTAATAATATTTCAGCTCGAAATAATCGCAAGTGCACGATGTCAAGTAATTATATAGTATACAAGAGTACGAGTGTAACGATCATGGGCCACTTTCGAGGGGTGGGATATTCTATGAGTGGCGGTGCATGGTCATATGCCGAGGCCCATGCTGGACCATCCTAACGACCCATGACTAGTAGTGGTGCATGGGTATGGGCCGAGGCCCATGCTGGTTCAGCCTAATGGCCATTTTCAGCAGCTCAATCTTCAAGCCTAAAGTTTGTAAGTTTACATGTTCTAAATGTTTTGAAAGTTTTATGCTATCACCTGCATGTTTACATGGTATACATTTTACAGTACATGTTTATCTGTCTATATGCATGTTATGACATGAAATGAAAAATTATATGATTTTCATGCATGATGGCTTTGTGGTTGAATTGGACATGATTAAGAACCTGGCTAATGGGCGTTAGGAAAGGATTAAAAATGATTTGACTATATTGATTTTTGATTAGTAGTACTGATGTTCTACTTTTTTTTGTCATAAGTTAGTCATGAAGATTATGAATGCTTTTGATACATGTAGATTTTTAAGAAAATACTGATGATTTGTTGTTACTAGTTAAGTTAATTTTTGAGAATTTCATATAAGGAATAATGATTCAAAGAGTGCGACGGTTTTTAGAAGTATAAAATGTATAATTTTGGATTATACGTTTTTCATGGAAATGTAAGATTGATTATGAGAATTGATTTTGGGTTTAATAGGCTTAAAATTATTGAACTTTATTGAAGAACCCGTTAAATCAGACTACGTATAAGCAATGCATAATTTCTAGTATTTTAAATTAAAAATGATTTCCTTATTATTTAAGGCATTTTAAAGTTTGTTGGTCATGATTATTCATTTTTAATCGCATAAGTTTAGTTTTATCTTTTCAGTTAAATAAGCGAGGCCGGACCGGAGTTGGAGTTTTAAGATAAAATTTAATGATAATAAAATATTTCTAAATTAAATTTAATGATAAGAAAATATTCTTAAATTTAATTTAAGACAAATAATAATTTATTTAATGTAAAAGAAGGTTTAATGATTTATTTAATTAATTTGAGATAAGTAGTAAATAAGTTCTTTTATGTCAAATAATTAATTTAAAAGCCTAAATTAAAATATGAGACCAATTGAGATAAGTTAATCTAGACTTATTTTAATTAAGAAATTTCAATTTAACATATTAGTAATTTAATTTATAGATTTAGTCATGCATGCAAGATAATGTTATCCCTTAATTAATTTATTAATTCACTAAACTATTTAATGGGTAGATAAAACTCTAAAGAATTAAAATACAAGATTTAAGAAATCTTTTCCCTTCCATTTTATTATAATTTTCGGCCATTTCATTTTGTAGAAATTAAATTTGTCAACTCACAATTTTGGGTATCTTTCCTTATCCATCCTTTGTAGATAATCCCTTCATTATTAATAAACAATAATTAATGATTTAAGCAATATTTCCCCTTATTTTTTTGTAGAAATCGGCCACTCCTTGGATAGAATTTAAAATATTTGGCAACCCTCCATCTTTAATTGATTTCCTTATCCTTTCTAGGGAGATAATTCCCTCATCATTTAATCTTCAATAATTATTAATTAAACAATTTTCCTACCCATATTTGGAAGCAAGAAATCGGCCAACCTAATTTTTTTAAATCAAATCAAATCAATCTTTTCCCTTATCTCTCAACTCAAGAATAGAAAAGTTTCTACCTTGCCATACTACCTCCCAAATATTTTGCGAAATCCCCATTTCATTCCTAGCCTTCTCTCCTCTCCATATTTTCGAACTTGAGAGCATTTTCAGTAGAGAAAAATCGAGAATAGCTAGGGAGAAAACAAGAAAGAAAAACAAGAAGCAAAGCAACTCCGTCTCCTCCGCGTCGTGCCGTCGTAATCAATTTGTTTTCATTTCAAACAAATCCAAGGCATGTTTCTATCATTCTTTCTCTTCAATCAAGTCATAGTATTATTTTTAAAACATCATATGTGCATGAAACTTGAAGCAAAAACCGATTTTTGGACAGCAACATTTTCGAAAATATTGTGCAGATTTTCGGCTCATGCCTTGTGCCTTCACGGGTTTGTGTGATTTTAATGATTTCAGGGGTTGGCTTCGGTTCCAGGCATCCAAGGCTGCACCTAGGCATGTACTAGTGTGTGTTAGGATCACTTTGGTTCATTAGTTCAAGCCTCATGCACACAAGGAAGGGAAATGACAGCAACTCTACCATAATGCCATTTTGAGTCGCGATTTCTTGTTTTGCTGTCAAAAGGGAGGGTTCGGGTCTTGGTTGGCCTAGGGCCTGTAACCATGGTCAAAACTCCTCCTTGACATGTCTAGGACGTGACCAAGATGCTCTTTCATGGCTTGGTTCATAGTCCCATCAGTTTTAAAACAAAACAAGACAAATACCCCCCCTTCGATTTTTGCCCCGGCGCGACTGAAGCTTCGGCCTTGAAATTTTGTGTGGATCTTGGTTAGATTTTTAGCCCTTAGCCATGGTTCACACAATACCTCATGATGTCTAGATTGAGCCATGGTCAATCATATGACCACTGGAACGACACATGACAGCAAGCGATCCAAACAATCGCATGGTACAGAATTTTTCTTTGTGTTCTCGGTTTGAGCTTTGTGTCGTCCTTGGTGTTTGTTTGGATTATGGTTGGCCTAGGGCCCTTAGCCATGGTTCAAACAATACCATAGGATGTTGGTAAGAGGCTCTGGTTGGTGGTTCAAACCCCAATGGCCGATAGTCTCAAAACGAAGCGACGGAAGCTCAAGAGCTGCTGCTGTATTTTCTTGGACAACAGGTTTTGCTTCGGTTCAGAGGTCACATACGAGTTCTTGGTTGGCTTTTTGCCTATGGACTTGGACTGGACAGTACCTTATTGAGTTAGAAAGGTCATTGTTTTGGCCGTTTGTGATTTGGTTAAGTTTAGAAGTCGTACGAGAATTTATGGTGCAATGTGCCAAAGTGACTCTCGAAAGAGCGTTTCATGTTTTGGCCTCCATTCACCAAAATTTCGACTTGTACAACTTTAGGAGCAATATTTCATCATTTTAGGTGTAATTTAATCATGACTAAATGATGTTTCGGTGTTGGTTCGGGTTGACACGGAGTCATGGTTAAATACTAAGTCGTTGAGCGTAATTGTCTCGTTTTTGGGTTCAATTACGAAGTTTTGGTCAAGTTAAATCATTTGCATATTTTTCATGTTAGAATTAGGGCGCAGCGAGTCTGGGAATGATCCAACCCATTTGGTAAATTAATACAGGATGTTTAATTATGTTATTTAATTATATTCCGTGCATAAAAATATAAAATATTCATTTTTGAGATTTATGCGATATTGCTTGTGGCCACCTCACTATCATGGGATTGCAGCTTATCATGGGATTACTACCTCACCCGGTGGTCACTAACCGGTTCATGTTCATTTATTGGTACGGATATCCAGTCCAAGGGCTGTGATAATCTCCACCGCCCAGTATACTGTGGTTTAGTCTGATCAGGAGATTCAGTTCAGTTCATGGGCCACTTGCGTAGAACATAATCTCAACAGAAAATTATTACATGCTATTTCATGACAGGGCTCTATGGAACAAACATTTCACTTACAATTTTCAGTTCAGTTATGCACGTATTTATAATTATTCATGACACGATTTTCATGATACGCTTTATGACACGATATTTCCACGTTACATTTTACGACATGATATCTTTACATGGCATGAAATTTTATGATATATGTACTTGTTATTTACGATATATGCATGCTGAGTCTTTAGACTCACTAGACTCGATTGTTGTTGGTACTGACGAGGTCGGGACCGAGGGCGGGGACCAGTGAGCCATCGTGGGTCGGCAGTAGTAGGAACCCGAAGACCTCATTTTCAGCACTTACTATTTTTATTCCAAACTCAGTTTTTATTTTGTCGAATTATTTTAAGTTGTTATTCTTAAAACATTAATTACTTCCACTGCTACTTTAAATATTGGATCTTTTTATCAGTATATTTTATGAATGAGGCATTTTATTTATTTAAAGAGAAAATTTTAAATTTTTCCGCAAATTTTCAAGTACGAAATACGGGCCTCTACATTTATGCTACGGGAAACCCATAGAGTGGAATTAGAAATGCCAAGAAATTATAGTTAATTGTGGAATTTTCAAAATTTAGGACCAATTGGATAATTTTCGAGGAAATTAGGAATTTACTTTGCAATTGTTAAGAAATTTGGAGACTAGTTTAACAATAAGTGATAATTGATTGGTCTAAATGATAGGAATTTTCGATAATTTAGGCTTGAAGGGATAACTAGAACATTGAAATATCTTGATTATAATCTTATAAGGAATGTTAATCGAGGGCATTGTAGGATGAATCAATATTGGGCTTGAAAATATAATCGTTAGAGAAATAATGTTGTGGTAAATTAAGAACTTAGAGTGATAACGATTTAAGGTAAAGTTGATCAATTTGTCAAGTTATAAGAGTAGAAATTTAGTTAACGTATTTTTTTGGGAACTTAAGTTTGATGTATCAGAAGTTTTAGTCACGATCTTAAAGAGTTAAAATTATACATTTGTTAGGGTTAAATTCTTTTTAGAAGGTGGGGTATGATGGAAGGTTAGGTTACTTGATAGACACATGTAATAAATGAGGTAGACACCTTGTCTTGAGGAGTTTTTGGGAAGTCACTAAGAACTTAGGATTAAGTGGATATGAGTGTTGAAATTAGGTTATCTAAGACTACTTGGGTTGTGTAAGCTTGAATTTTAATTTTATGAAATAGGTGTTCATACGGAAATTTTGGGTGAAATAAAAAAAAGATGACTTTTTTGTAATGATCGTGGGCCATTAGGCTGAACCAACATGAGTCTCAGCCCACACCCATGCACCACTACTGATCATGGGTCGTTAGGATAGTCTAGCATGAGCCCTAGCCTATGCCCATACACCCCCACTCATAGAATATCCCACTCTTGGAAAGTAGTTTCTTTTGCCTCCCCTAACACTTGAACCCAGGACCTCCAGGATCTAGGTACTTATGCATGGAGGTCCTGGGTTCAAGTGTTGGGGGAGGCGAAAGAAACCACTTTCCAGGAGTGAGATATTCTATGAGTAGCGGTACATGAGCATGGGTTAGGGCTCATGCTGGACCATCCTAACGACTCATGATCAGTAGTGATGCATGAGTATGGGCCGAGGCCCATGTTGGTTCAGCCTTATGGCCCATGACCGTTACAAAAAAAGACGTCTTTTTTTGTAACGATCATGGGCCATTAGGCTGAACCAACATGGGCCTCGGCCCATACCCAGCACCAATACTGGTCATGGGTCGTTAGGATGGACCAGCATGGGTCTCGGTCCATGTCCATGCACCGCCACTCATAGAATATCCCACCCCTTGAAAGTGGTTTCTTCTGCCTCCCTCAACACTTGAACCCAGGACCTCCAAGCATAAGTACTTAGATTCTACTTCCAGACATAAATACTTAGATTCTTAAAGTTTTGGTACCAGTTGGGAGAGGCAGAAGAAACCACTTTCGAAGGGTGGGATATTTTATGAGTGGCGGTGCTCGGCCCATGCTGGACCATCCTAACGACCCATGACCAGTAGTGGTGCATGGGTATGGGCCGAGGCCCATGTTATTTCAGCCTAATGACCCATGATCATTATAAAAAAAGGACCTAGCCCATGCCCATGCACCGCCACTCATAAAATATCTCACTCCTGAAAAGTGGTTTCTTTCGCCTCCACCAATACTTGAACCCAGGACCTCCAGGCATAAATACCTAGATTCTTAAAGTGTTGGTACCAATTGGGCTAGTGGGGGAGGCGAAACAAACCACATTCTAGAAGTGAGATATTCTATGAGTGGCTGTGCATGGGCATGGGCTAGGTAGGGCTCATGCTGGACTATTCTTGTAAGGTCCAAAATTAAAACGACGTAATTCAACTACATTCAAATCTAGGAAATATGAAAAAAGACTAATTAAATGATTTAAATTGCTTAATTGATTATGTGACATGCATGATTATATGTTAAATAGGATTTTATTGTCATTATGCATAAAACTGTATTTTTAAGGATTATTCGAGTTGCGATCGAGGAAAGGAGACCGATGACTGAAAATTATAAAATGTTTTTATTAAATAATAGATTTTTAATTATTTGAAATATGGTTGATGCTTTTTTATATTTTTGAAAATAAGAGATTTTGAGGTGATTTTATACGTCGGGACGTAAATTTTATCGGTGTTGATTTTTCAACAAAAATACGAACGTTTTGATAACCCGGCTAATAAATTCACTAACTTATTTAAACAAAACTAATTTTAATATTTTAATTAAAGACTAATGGGCCTAATTAAACCATTAAAATGCATAAGCTTTGTTACTAAAATAATTAAGTATTTAAAGTGCAATTTACCCAAAACCCTCCCCATAAACTCACGCCAATTTCAGATTGCACAAGCCAATTCTCCTAATATCACACGGCACACACATATTTGTCAAGAGAAAAATTCGAAAAGCTTCAAGGGTTTGAAGCCAAAGGTTGTCATCCCCGTTCTTTCAATCGTCAACGAGAATTCGTGCGTTAAATACGCAAAGGCACACATATTTCTTCCTTCAAACATCATCACACCATAATAATTGTTTAAGCATATTTTTAAAGGAAAAACATTGCACACAAGTTGAATTTTCGTAACTACATGCATATGTGTTCTAAACTTGTGTTTTTGATTTCCATATTCAAGTTGTTGTATGTTTAAAGGGCTGCCATGATTAGGACTTGATCAAGAATGATTTTACATGAGTTTAGCGTCCTAGAACATCATCAAACGCTGCACACAAACAGAACTCACAAGCTAGAACTAATTCTGGTGTAGAATAATCACAGGGCTCGTTTTTCTTGACATGGTGGCTTGGCTTGGTTCGGTTGGGCCAGGACTGGGCTAGAGTCTCGTGAAGGGTCTTAGAAGGGGTCCTAGGCAGGCTAGGGCTCGAGTCTAGAGGGTTGGGAGGAGTCCTAGCCCACCCGAGAACTTCAAGGGAAGCCGGGCACGAGTGCAACAGCGCGCAGGGAAAGGGGCTCGGCCTGGGGGGTTCTGCGCTAGGTTAGGTCAAGTCATTAGGGTTCTAGGAGAGTGCACAAGGGTCTGGTTTGGGGACTGGTCCAATGGCTAGGTCCTAAGGGAAATTCGTAGAGTCCATGCTAGGAAGGTCTCTCAGCCGAATTCATGAGCTGCCGTTATGCTTTCGGTTTCGAGCCAGGGGTCCTGTCCATGGGTTCCAAGGGTCCAGGAGGGTGTCCAAGGGGTTTGGTTAGGGTTTGGTCCAGCATGGTTTGACGGTGGCTCATGAAAATCGAACCATGGCTCGGGGCTAACTTTTATGGGTCAAGTTAGGGTTTGCCTTTGCTAAATAAATTGAAACACGGCTCATGGAGGACGAGTCATGGTTGAGGAGGGCTAAAATAATATAAAAAGTCTAAGTTTTGAATTTAGGAATTTTATATTAAAGTTTGAAATTTTTTGGGATTAAAACGCCTTCAAAACGACTAATTACGAAATAATTAAAAAGTCTATTATTTAAGCTAAACAAAATTATGAGAATTTCAATTTAGGCTTAAATAATTATTTGGGACATGTTAGAGTCAATGAAATTAAAAAAAAGGTCAAAAACATAAAATTTTACGTCCAGGGACAAAACGGTAATTTTGCACCCAAAAATTAGTAAACGTCATGACAGTGCTCTAATTTCTGTTTGATATGTTAATATGATTGTTTAAAATGTTTATTAATTTTTATGTGTTAAATTATGATTTTTAAATGTTCATTGATTTTTACGATTTAATCTTGTCATTTAAAAGACATGTTGCATGCTTAGTTTAAAAGAAAAACAAAATTGACGGATCGTGTGCTCGGAACCTTAGGGGTGCTTTCAACACAATAAATCAATGAGCTGCAGTAGCTCATGTTCTAAGAATGTATACATCGATGAATTAGATCAAGTTTGGTATTAAACCAAGCGGAAAACACTTGAAATAATCATTCGTTAAGAAAACTTATATGTTTTATATACTGTGCAACTGAAGAACTGAATTTACGGGAAAATCAGTTAGAGCTTATATCAGTTCAGTTATGGACAGAACTGAACTGATCAAATCAGTTAAGAACAAAAAAAGCAGTTAAACAGTTAAAAGACACATTATATGTTTATGGATGTTCGGAAACTTCAACTGCTCCTGCGTCACCCCTTCTACATCCACGGGTAGGATAAACTAGAAGACTTAGTGTAGTACCCAAAATCAGTACACGTAAATCCAATGCATTTATTTAATTGTTAAATCATTATTTAAATTTAAAAGTTATTTTTAATGATGCATTATTTATTTAAATTGCATTATTTTAAATTAATTATGTTTATGTGATGCACGTTAAAATATTTTTCTTGAGTTTCATGTTTCAGGCGATCATTCGATGCGAGATCGAGGAAAAGAGACCGGTAACGATGTTGGCAAATATTTTCACGTGGTATTTTATTTTAAAATTAGGATTGGGGCATTTTAAATGATTTATAAATTTTTGTATTATAAAGTCTAATTTATTTATTTAGTGATTTAAGGGTTTAAAACTTTTAAAGTTTAGCAAGTGTGCAATTTATTTTAAATTAGAGGATTTTAGTAAATTGGGTATTAGTTTACCATTTTTATTAGCTTGTTAATTTGTTTAACATTTTAAGTAGCTTGATTAATTATTTAATTAAGCAATTCCCCCTAATTACTCACTCACACACACGTTACACACACTCACACACACTTACATGTTTTTACACACACCAAAATACACAACACACACACCTACACATCTTACTTCAGATTTTTTAAAAAGAAAATATTTCAAGTTTTTGAGTTATGCTAAATGTGTTGTGACCAAATTAAGAATGGGTTTGGAAGTCAGTGAACGTGGTCGAGGACCTCTCCACCCCGTTAAAGCATGAACGGGTTTAGATCAGGATTGGAAAGCGTCAAAACATGAACGGGGACCAATCCACCCGTTAAAGCATGAACGGGAATCTCATGTATGTGGCAGTGGATACGTCCCTGTCAGTCCAGCAATGTGGTTTGTCTGATCAGACATTTATTATGTATGGGTCACTTGCTTTGAAACGTGCCTCTACGCAAAATGATGAAGTATGTATGTTCAAGTATGCAAGCAAGTTTAAGAAAAGTTTTATGTTAATGGCACGTCTATGTATGTATGTACGTATGTTCAAGTTTTAGTTATGTAAGTTCAAGTTTCATGTATGTACTCTCTATTTTAAAGTTGCATGTGGTTTTATTATGTAGTATTCGTTACCTTCCAGTTTATACGTGTTGAGTCTTTAGACTCACTAGAGTTGATCGATGCAGGTGAGGAGTATGTTGAGGAGGCTAGGGGTGGGGACCAAGGAGTTGGCTTGGACTGAGCGGAAGGCTAAACCCGAGGACCGCCATGTTTTGAAGTTTTAAGGATATTTGAAATGTTGAAAATACTCTGGTTTTTATGTTACGATTTTTGTGGTTCAAGCAAATACGTTTGGCAGACATTATGTTGAGACGTACAGTTTATTTTACCAAATTTTGAAAGTTCATTATTTAAGCAAGAAAATTTTTAATTCTTCCGCAAATTTTAAGTAGTAAAAATTACGGTACGTTACATTTGGTATCAAAGCGGTTTTCTTGTAAAGGGTTATGCCTACTGCCAGTTGCAAGAAGCTCACGAAGTCACACCTCAAGTCTGTAAGTTTTCATGTTTTTAATTATGTTATGTGTTAAGCGTTACGTCATGATTTCAGCATGTCCATGTTTTTAATTCAAATAACGTGCATCTTATGCTATTAGTATCATGTTCATGCATATTGGGTTTACGTGTTGGGTAAACTTTTGAACAGTATGCCTCCCAGACGTATGATTAACCGCGAAGCAAGAGAGGAGAACCGAGAGGCCCGAGATGAGGGGAGGGTCACTCCTCCTCGTCCACCACCATGTATGCAGACACAGATGCTTGCAGGTATGACGCAGTTCTTCGCGCAGTTTGCGGGGAACCAAGCTGCAGCAGGAGGTGCAGGGTAGAGGCCCATACCTGAGGCAGTGTACGAAAGATTTCGAAGGATGAATCCGAAGGAGTTTGCGGGGACGACTGACCCGATGGTGGCTGAGGGATGAATTAAATCCACCGAGGTGATATTTGACTTTATGGAACTACAAGACGTCGACAGGGTTAGGTGTGCCGTCTTTTAGCTTAATGGAGACGCCAGGCTATGGTGGGAGAGTGCGTCCGTGTCAGTGAATTTGCGAACACTGACTTGGGATGGTTTTAAAGAGGTTTTCTACTCCAAGTACTTCGCTGAGGAAGTACGCTCCCGCTTGACTAGGGAGTTCATGGCGCTGCGATAGGGAGACAGCGTAGCAGAATTTGTGAGAAAGTTTGAGATGGGGTGTTACTTTGTACCCCTGATAGCCAATGACGCCCGGGAAAAATTGAGGCATTTCATGGATGGTTTGCGGCCAATCTTACGTCGAGATGTCCAAGTAGCTGGTCCTACTACATGTGCAGTTGCCGTGTCTAGGGCGTTGGCAGCAGAGCAGGATCAGAGGGACATTGAGACGGACAGGCAGGGCAAGAGGCCCTATCAGGCTGCACAGCAGCAGCAGCGACCTCCGTTCAAGAAACCTTACCAAGGGCAACCAGGAAAGAAGCCCTATCAGGGACCACCGAAAAGTAAAGGTCCTGTTCCACAGCAGAAGGCTCCGTAGAGGCCCGGTAATTTCCCAGTACGTCAGAAGTGCAATCGCCAACATCCGGGAGAGTGTTTATACGGATCAGGCAAGTGCTTTAAATGTGGAGCCAGTGACCATATGTTGAAAGAGTGCCCACAGTGGAGGCAGCCAACTCAGGGCAGAGTGTTCGCCATGCATGCACAGGAGGCGAACCCAGACACGACGCTGTTGACTGGTAAATTATTTAATTCAGTACAATAAAAAATTTTGCCTTGCATGTTTTTTTTTGAATTTGGGATTATTAGGATACTAGTGACGTTTTGGTTTCTTTGTTGCATGTGGTTAATGTTAGAATTTTGGGTTATAAGCTAGTGTGTTGCGCTAACGTCTCTCAGGGAATATCTTCATTAAGAGATTAGCTACTAAGGCTCTGATAGATTCAGGGGCCACTCACTCCTTTATCTCGGAGACATTTGCTAATCATCTGAACATCAAGTCCATCGACCTCGACGTGAACTATTCAATGACAGTCCCATCAAGGGAAGAACTAGTAGCCACCAGCGTGGTCAGAGATATTGATCTAGAACTGCAGGGCCACCTAGTGTATGCCGACCTGATAGTATTGCCGATGCCAGAATTCTACATTATCTTTGGAATGGACTGGCTGATGAAGAACCGAGTCCTGATCGACTTTCAGAAGAGATCAGTGTTGGTCAGACCGATGGGAATGGAGCAGTTTCTATTTGAGCAAGACAGATGGAGAAGTTTCCCTCGTATGATCTCCTGCATGCAGGCACGAAGACTTATTTCCAAGGGTTGTCATGCTTTCTTGGCCAGCATCATTTCGACACTTGATGCGTCCACTCCATCTATATCAGATGTGACAGTAGCCAGAGACTTCCCAGACGACTTTTCCTGACGACGTCACAGGCCTTCCACCAGATAGAGAGGTGAAGTTTTCCATTGATCTTATGCCAGGCACAGTGCAAATCTCCAAGGCACCGTACCGATTAGCTCCAGCTGAGATGCTAGAACTCAAACAGCAGATTCAGGAGCATCTTGACAAGGAATATATCTGCCCTAGTTTCTCACCGTGAGGCGCACCAGTGCTCTTTGTGAAGAAGAAGGATGAGAGTATGAAGTTGTGCATCGATTACCGAGAATTGAACAAGGTAATGATCAAGAATAAGTACCCTCTTCCAAGGATCGAAGACTTGTTTGATCAGTTGAAGGGAGCTACAATGTTCTCTAAAATAGATCTTCGATCAGGGTATCATCAGCTAAAGGTTAAAGAAGCAGATGTTCACAAGACAGCCTTCAGAACCAGGTATGGGCATTACGAGTTCTTAGTAATGCCATTTGGACTGACGAATGCTCCAGCAATTTTCATGGACCTCATGAACCGAGTATTTCAGCCTTACCTTGATCAGTTTGTCATAGTATTAATTGACGACATTCTTATATACTCGAAGAGCCATGAGGAGCACAGTCAACATTTGAGGACAGTTTTACAGATCCTGCAAAGTCGCAAGTTATTTGCGAAGTTCAGTAAGTGTGAATTCTGGTTGGAGAAAATAGCCTTTTTGGGTCATATAGTGTCTAGCAGTGGTATTGAGGTAAATCCAGCAAAGGTGGTGGCCGTTAAGGAATGGGTTGAGCCAAAGAATGCGTCTAAGATTCGCAGTTTCATAGGCCTAGCAGGCTACTACATGAAATTTATTCAAGGGTTTTCTTCGATAGCAGTTCCATTCACTTCACTGACAAAGATGAGTGCTGAATTCGTGTGGAGTGATGAATGTCAGAAGAGCTTTGATACGTTGAAGCGAGCTCTTATTCAGCGCCAGTGCTAGCCATACCATCAGGGCAAGGAGACTTTGTGTTATACACCGATGCGTCTAAGCTCGGGTTAGGCGCAGTATTGATGCAGCATGGTCGGGTTATAGCTTATGCTTCCAGGCAGTTGAAGGTGCATGAGAAGAACTAAGCGACTCACGATCTTGAATTAGCCGCAGTAGTCTTTGCGTTGAACATTTGGAGACACTACTTGTATGGCAAGAAATGCCAGATATTCACCGATCACAAGAGTCTCAAGTATTTCTTCACGCAGAAGGAGCTGAATATGAGGCAGAGACGGTGGTTAGATCTTGTAAAAGATTACGACTGGAAATTAGCTACCATCCGGGAAAGGCTAATGTTTTCGCAGACGCCTTGAGCAGAAAAGTTGCAGTCATAGCACAGTTGTCAGTGCAGCGACCTCTTCAGTTTGAGATTAAGAAATTTGATCTAGAGATTTATCGTAAGGGCAGAGCTCCGAGGCTGTCTAATCTGACAGTCAATTAAAATTTGCTAGACCGTATCTGTCAAGGACAGTCTTCAGACGAGCAGTTACAGAATGGAAGCTGAAGGATGAAGCCAAGGGCAGTGTGCTCTACACCGTGTCAGATGGTATTGTGAGGTACAGAGGGAGAATGTGGGTGCCTAAAATTGATTCGATCAGAGATGATATTTTGTCAGAGGCATATGCATCTCCGTATTCTATCCACCCAGGAGGTACCAAGAGGTACAAAGATCTGCAGATCTTGTATTGGTGGCCAGGGATGAAGAGAGACATCCGCAGATTTGTTTCTGAATGCCTCACTTGTCAACAGGTGAAAGCGGAACACCAGAGACCGGCATGAATGCTTAAGCCACTCCCTATCCCAGAGTGGAAATGGGAGAATATTAATATGGACTTCGTTGTCGGTTTGCCGAAGTCAGTCAGAGGTTTTAATGCCATTTGGGTCATAGTGGATTTACACACTAAATCAGCGCACTTCTTGCCAGTGAAGACGACTTTCTCCATGACGCAGTATGCGGAGCTTTATATCAGAGAGATCGTTCGATTGCATGGGATCCCAGTTTCCATTGTGTCCGACAGGGACCCAAGGTTTACATCGTCCTTCTGGAAGAGCCTACATGCAGCCGTGGGGACGAAGTTGCTATTCAGTACAGCGTTTCACCCGCAGACAGATGGACAGACTGAGTGAGTGATTCAAATTTTGGAGGATCTATTGCGAGCATGTATGATCGATTTCCAAGGGACGTGGGAATCGAAGCTACCTCTTGTGGAGTTTACATACAACAACAGTTTTCAAGCATCTATTGGTATGGCTCCCTATGAGGCATTGTACGGAAGGAAGTGCAAATCGCCGATTCATTGGGATGAAGTCGGAGAGAGAGCAGAACTTGGGAGACTGAAGAAGATATGAAGATTCGCTACCCGAAGTTGTTCGGTAAGATTTATTTTCGAGGACGAAAAATTATAAGTGGGGGAGGAACTTGTAATGGCTGAGATTTTGATTTTGTTAAGCTGAGATTCTTGATTTTGAATTGATGTGATTATAGACGGATCAGTCCAAGACCGGATTGGGCCAAGCATATGACTTACACAAGTTTTGAACAGAACTATCGGCGCCCGAGCGCCATGGTTAAACAATTATATGTTTTGGGCAGAAGATGCGGCGCCCGAGCGGTAATTTATAAGCGCCCGAGCGCCAATGTGCGAGAAAGAAATATTTGGGCAGAACATTCCGCGCCCGAGCGGTACTTTCTTACCGCTCGAGTGCCGAATGGAATTTAAGAAAATGAGCCGCGTATCATTAACCATGCAACGTGATATATATATATATATATACTTTCTTACCGCTCGAGCGCAGAATGAAATTTAAGAAAATGAGACGCGTATCAATAACCATGCAACGTGATATATATATATATATATATCACGTTGCATGGTTAATGATACGCGGCTCATTTTCTTAAATTCCATTCGGCACTCGAGCGGTAAGAAAGTATATATATATATATATATGTAACAGTTGTATTTTATCCTGGAGAATTCCGAGGAAAGGTCGAGGAAGAATTGAAGAAAATCCTTACGCCTTTTATTTTATATATTTCTGATTTGTGCAAGATTCGCCAGTCTGATTTTCAATCCGACTTCAGTACTGTATTTCTATCGACGCAGGCTTCATACGGACGTAAGTTTTACTACGTTTTGATATGATCGGAAATTATGGTATTGTCAGAAGCGGATATGATTCATATATGGTGTTTCTGATATAGTAGACATCGTATATTTGAAGTCAGATCGAAGAACAGATTGTTTATGTAATTGTTATGATTTTCGGAATTGATTTGATAAAGATTCGATATCAGGGTTGTATTGTTATTGATTATGAGTTGTACCGATATTGATTAGGAGTTCTGGTATTATATCTGTGATGTTGATATTGACGGGGTTATCGAGATTGTATTGTTATGCCGTCGAAACATCAGTAGATTGATATTGCTCAGATTCACGATTGATTGAGATTGTATCATTGTATTGTTGATATTGATCAGATTGTGTTTTGATTTAAGTATTGATCAGAACAGGTATTGAATTGAGTTGTATATTGATATTGTACCTATTCGATTGTCATTACCAGATTGGGTATGGACAGAGTTGAATTCGAGACTTCGTCTTCGTCAGACCGAGAAGAGAAAGGTATAAATTAATGTTGAGTTGGGATTGCACAACTCGAGTGAGGTTTGACTCGAGTTTCCCTAAATCACATACTTTATTTTATTGCAATGATATTTGCAATTAATGAATGAATTGATTTGCTTGTTCTATTGATTTATAGATAGCAGGTATTAAATGATTGGTCTTATGACAGAAAGGCCGGATAGTGAGGAATCGTCATTGGCCCATTGCACTTTGTCACAGGATAGGGTATGGCGGAAGTGCCATAGTCTTTGACGGATAGGTCAGGACATCGGACGTTTGGTCATATCGAAGTGGATAGAATTGGAGTTGCTTCTATTACTGATGTTCGATATGGAAAGGGCCAAAGTCAGTGAATAAGAACGTACCACCACCACGATCGGGAGTGTAGGTGGGTGTATGTTCTTATTCAGATAGGGATCCCTAGATTAGGACTGAGTCGAGTCTAAGTCTGAGAATCACGGAGAGTGATTCATTGCTTGATATGGAATTATGTTCCTGATTATGGTACATCTTTAGAATATGATTTATTATTGATATTGATTCATGTTTCGGATTTTGATACATGCGATGAATATTTGATTCATGTTTTTGAATTTGATACATGTTATGAATGACTGTTATATGCTTTTATATTGTCTGTATGATTGCATGTATACATGGTTTATACTGGGTACTTTTAGATTTATATGTACATTACGTTTCCGCATTGTTTGTATGTTTGCATGACAACAGATGGGACAGGATCGGGATCAAGAAGAGAACGAGTCAGGACTAGTTGGAGTGGAGATCCAGGCTCAGAAGTAGATTAGGATTCAGTACTGATATGTCGTTGAACCTAGTAAATGTATTTAGTACAGGACATGTACTTTTAGATTTATATGTACATTACGTTTCCGCATTGCATTTTAAAAAAAAAAATTTTATGTCCCACCTTACTTAATTGTGTATTTGATATTAATAACGATTAAGGAAATGAATTAGCGTTCGGGTCCCCACAGAACTCTAGTGCTCAAAATCAGTACACGTAAATCTCATGCATTTATTTAATGGTTAAATCATTATTTTAATTTAAAAGTTATTTTTAATAATGCATTATTTATTTAAATTGAATTATTTTAAATTAATTATGTTTATGTGATGCACGTTAAAATATATTTCTTGAGTTTCATGTTCCAGGCGATCATTTGATGCGGGATCGAGGAAAAGAGACCGGTAACGATGTTGGCAAATATTTTTACGTGGTATTTTATTTTAAAATTAGGATTGGGGCATTTTAAATGATTTATAAATTTTGGTATTTTAAAGTCTAATTTATTTATTTAGTGATTTAAGGGTTTAAAACTTTTAAAGTTTAGCAAGTGTGCAATTTATTTTAAATTAGAGGATTTTAGTAAATTGGGTATTAGTTTACCATTTTTATTAGCTTGTTAATTGGTTTAACATTTTAAGTAGCTTGAATAATTATTTAATTAAGCAATTCCCCCTAATTACTCACTCACACACACGTTACACACACTCACACACACTTACATGTTTTTACACACACAAAAACACACAACACACACCTACACATCTTACTTAAGATTTTTTAAAAATAAAATATTTCAAGTTTTTGAGGTATGCTAAATGTCTTTTGACCAAATTATGAATGGGTTTGGAAGTCGGTGAACGTGGCCGAGGACCTCTCCACCCCGTTAAAGCATGAACGGGTTTAGATCAGGATTGGAAAGCGATAAAGCATGAATGGGGACCAATCCACCCGTTAAAGCATTAACGAGGATCTCATGTATGTGGCAGTGGATACGTCCCTGTCAGCCCAGTACTGTGGTTTGTCTGATCAGGCATTTATTATGTATGAATCACTTGCTTTGAAACATGCCTCTACGCAAAATGATGAAGTATGTATATTCAAATATGTTCAAGTATTCAAGCATGTTTAAGAAAAGTTTTATGTTGATGGCACGTCTATGTATGTATGTACGTATGTTCATGTTTTAGTTATGTAAGTTCAAGTTTCATGTATGTACTCCCTATTTTAAAGTTTCATGTGGTTTTATTATGTAGTGTTCGTTATGTAACGACCCGAAAATCAGACTACGTATAAGTCATGCATAATTATTACTATTTAAATTTAAAAATGATTAATATATATATATATATGAAGGGTCTAATTCATTTTGATATTTGACAAGTCATAACTATTTATTTTAAATGCAAAAGTTTAGTTTTATCTTTTCAGTTAAATACGCGAGGACGGACCGGAGTTTGGAGATTAGAAATAAGATTAATAATAAGAAAAATATTCCTAAATTTAATCTAAGTCAAGGAATAATTTAATTTAAAGAAAAAGAATGTTTTAGGATTTATTAAATTAATTGGAATCAAGTTAGTAAATAAATCCTATTAGGTTCAATATTTAATTAAAGCTTAAATTAAAATATGTAAACAAGTGGGGATAAATTAATCTAGGTATAATATAGTCAAGAAATTAAACATAGCATTTAAATACTTAAATTTTAAACCATGCAATGCCATGCAAGATTTCATTCTAATTTAATTTGTTAATTCACTAAAACATAAAATGGTATTTAAAACACTAAGAATTTAAAATACAAGACTTAATCAACATTATACCATGCAATATTAGTAGAAATTTAATCAACTCCTTAAGCAAATTCAAATGATTAGTAAATCTCATTCAAGCCACCCTTAAATAGCTTTTAAGGTGAATGCAATTCCTCACCTTTAACCCATTAGTTATTAGTGAATTCAAATACAATAATACACCTTGATTCTTCCTTAACCAATCATGCTAGCAAATAAACGAAATCATGCAGAAAAAGGGACGAAAAGAATCGGCCAGCAAGGAGGAATGAAAAACCATTCAAAGTCCCTTCCACTCCTTCATTTGTAACTCTCATTTTAAGGCATATAATGTCACCTTTAACACCTATTAAATCATTCAGCTTCCTCACCTACATTCCCCACAACCTCACCTTCGAAATTACAGAAGAGAACATCAGAAAAATAATCGTGAACAGCAGCTGAAACAAGAAGAGGAACCCAACTCCGTGCCGTCACGTAGTATTCGTTGTATTGGTTTGTTTTCTTCAAAACAAATTACAGGCATGTATATATTGTTTCTTTGCTCTTCAATCAAGTCCTATAAATATTTTTAAACCATTATATAACCATGATTCAAGCAAAAATCACGAAATTGACAGCAAGTTCCCAAGTAAAAATCTGCACAGATTTTCTCAACTCATTTGATTTCCAACTTCACGGTTTGAGATGTTTTGTTGATTTCAGGAGTTGCTTCGATTCCAGGCTCTCAAGGCTGCTTCTAGGAATGTTTTAGAGTGTGTTAGGGTGTTATTGGTTCATTGGTTTACATCCATACACGCACAAACAAAGAAATGACAGCAACTTTATAATTAAGTGCAGAAATGAGGCATGATTTCTGTCATGGAATGGTTAAGGATGGTGTTCGAATCTTGGCTGTCCTAGAGACTGTAGCCATGGTTAGAACTCTTCCTTATCATGTCTAAGACGTGACCAAATCATTCTTTCACGGTTTAATTCACAGATCCATTAAAAACATCACAGCAACTACACAAGTGCACTTCGGTTCCTTCACTTTCTGTGTGTGTACACTTTCGGGTTTTGGGTGGGGTTTGGATTGTGGTTGGCTTTTAGCCTATGGTCTTGGACTGGACACTACCTTAATGAGTTAGGAAAGTCATGTTTTTTGCCGTTCGTGATTTGGTCGAGTTTAGAGGTCGTACGAGAATTTACGGTGAAAGGTGCCAAAATGACTCTCGAAAGAGTGTTTTATGTTTTTGGATTCCTTTCACCCATTTTCGTGTTTTACAGTTATAATACATATTTTTCAGTATGTTTGGAGTATTTTTAATCATGGTTAAACGTCGGTTTAATGTTGATTCGGTTTGGTACGAAACCATGTTTAAAAATCAAGTTGTTGGTCCGAATTGTCTTGTTTTGGCTCTAGTGTTAAGTTTTGGTCAAGATAATATCATTTGCATGTGTCACATATTAGAATTAGGTTGCAGCAAGCCTGGAAGCGATCCAACTCATCCCGAAAAAAAATAAGGTTATAATTATATTACGTGCATAAAAATATAAAATGTTTATTTTTGAGATATATGCTATATGTCTTGTGGCCACCTTATGCTTATGGGTTTGGAAGTCGGTAGGCGCAACCGAGGACCTCTCCACCCGGTGACTTACGACCGGTTTATGATTATGTATGGGTACGGACATCCAGTCCAAGGGCTGTGATTGATCTCTACCGCCCAGTATACTGTGGTTTAGTCTGATCAGGCGCTTACGTTATGTTATGGGCCACTTGCTTAGAAACATTATCTCTACCAGAAAATTATGATATGACATGACAGAGCTCTATTGAGCAAAGCTTTTACGTATGATTTTCAGATATGCACGTAGTTATAATTATTCATGATACGATTTTCACCATGCGCTTTACGATACTATATTTTTACGTTGCATGCGATTTTATGATATATTTACTTGTTATTCACGATATATACATGTTGAGTCTTTAGACTCACTAGACTTGATTGTTGTAGGTACTGATGAGGTCGAGACGGAGGGCGTAGACCAGTGAGCGATCTTGTGGCAGCAGTAGTAAACCCGAGGACCTCATGTTTTAATTTATGCACCTTTTATTATTCAAACTCAGTTTTAATACGTTGGATTATTTTTAAATTGTTGTTTGAAAATAATATTTGCTTCCGCTGTTATTTTAAAGTTAAAATTATTTACATGTTTATTTTATAAATTGAGCAAGTTATTTATTTATTTAGAAAATTTTTAATAATTCCGTAAAAATTATGAATACGAAATACGGGCCTTTTCACGTTACCTTCCAGTTTATACGTGTTGAGTCTTTAGACTCACTAGACTTGATCGATGCAGGTGAGGAGTATGTTGAGGAGGCTAGGGGTGGGGACCAAGGAGCTGGCTTTGACTGAGCGGAAGGCTAAACCCGAGGACCGCCATGTTTTGAAGTTTTAAGGATATTTGAAATGTTGAAAATACTCTGGTTTTTATGTTACGATTTTTGTGGTTCAAGCAAATACATTTGGCAGACATTATGTTGAGACATACAGTTTATTTCACATAATTTTGGAAGTTCATTATTTAAGCAAGAAAATTTTAAATTCTTCCGCAAATTTTAAGTAGAAAAAGGTACGGTACATTACACTTAGATTTATACAACACCTTGTACAAATCCTACACAGCTTAGGACTTACCCACTGCCTAACTGAACTCCTAGTCTAGACTGAAGGCAGCACCTTCCAGCCAACACTTGTATAACGTCTGTGTGTCAAAGACTACATTCACAAGTTTATTGTCTTTGTGCAAAACTGTAATTTGGGTGGTGGTGTGTGTGTGCGTGTGTGTGAGAACTGAACAATGAACACTACCCGAAAGTGTTCTCACACCCTGAAGGAAAATCTAAGCTGATATAACTTTGAAGTGTTCCCTCGACTAGGATGATTGCTTCTTCAAAGCAGATATGCAATATGCGTGCCCTCTCTTCTTCTCTTGTGTTCTCTCTTTTAACCACACTGTTTATATATCGTTATTACTGAGCCTTCACTGATCTTATATTTATAGGCGCGAAGCTTGATCGTACAGTGAGACTCACTTATTGTATCCGTTGCATTTTGAATTTGTTCTTTGGAATCCATTCCGGTACTTTTGGCTTTAAACTTCTGATGCAACGTTCATGATTGTACTGTGATAGTACAATTGCTTTTGTACCTTTGCGCACAGCTGTAATCCATTAAGTAAGCTTGTCGTGATCTGCAACTGATTGCTCCTAACTGATGTTCTGAACTGGTTCTTCAAACTGATCAGCAACTGGTCTTTTAAGTGATCTAGTGAAATCAGTTGACTCGTCGGCTGAACTGATTTCACTTATTCAGTTACCTGGTTATTGGGCTTTTCATCAGTTGAACTCTTCATCAGCTGGCCGGGCTTCTGAAGATCTTCTGCTGAACTACCTATCAGTTTGGACATTCAGTTGAGCTGCTTGCGATGCATCAGTTGAACTGGTTCAGTTCGTTCGATCAGTTGGTTCTTTCAATTAGCATCTCCGATAGCTTAAGTTTTGGCTCGTAAACTAATCATTTCAGTTTCAGCTATCTGCACACTAAGGTAGGTTATTAGAAACAAAATAACAAGTTTTGTTAACATCTAAATTAAGCAAAGATTGCAAACTTGAAAACTTCCAACAATCTCCCCCTTTTTGATGCTCAAAAAACTTGAACAGTTAAAGTGATAAAAACTTAAAACAAATAAAAGAAATTTCAGTTTGAGGGATGACATATTTAAAATCAGTTTAAAAAAATAACTCCTCCTCAAAAACTGAATTTAAAAACGGGTTAAAAACATTTTAAAAACATTTTTCAGTTCGAGGGAAAAGAAAACTCCCCCTCAAGAACTGAATTTAAAAACGAGTTAAAAATATTTTAAAAACATTTTTCAGTTCGAGGGAAAAGAAAACTCCCCCTCAAGAACTGAATTAAAAACTCCCCTTTAAAAATATAATCAGTCACGCGATTTTAAAATATTTTCAGCAGCAATTATCATTCAAGCAGTTAATGTTACAGAAAAACTGAAAATATCAATTCAGTTATATTTAAACTAACTGGATAACTCGATGTTTATTTAATCAAATAAACTTCCCTTGTATTATAATTAAGCGCATCAGTTATGTAAGGGAAAAATGCTACTACACTTAGCTGAATTTTAAACAACATCAGTTATCAATCACTTTACACATAGTAGAACTAAATGTACCAACTACTGGTGGCCTTCAATGCTTGATATATTGCATAGTATTGAATTTTTTTGCCAGATAAACAGCTAGCTGTTATGAGCTTGACTTCTGTGCTGGCTAACTGGTTTAACTGATGCAAACTCGACTCAACTGATTGCTGAACCGCATTGATCATCTCTTCTGATCTGATATGGCAGTCAAGCGGCGGCATACTGCTGATGATTAAGATCCTAATCATCCAAAATTTCAGCTGTCAGTTGGGCTTCATCTGCTGTTAGTTGAACTGGTAGGTCGGCAACTGAGGTGTAGAACCAGTAAATTAGACTACGTATAAGACATGCATAATTCTAGTATTTAAATTAAAATGATTTTATTTCATGAGTGTTTAAATTCTTTTCTTTAAATTTGATGAGTTAGTTTACGCAGTATTTTAGTTATTATCTTTTCAATTAAATAAGTGAGGCCGGACCGGAGTTGGAGTATGAAGATAAAATTTAATATTAAGAAAATATTCCTAGAACTTATTTAAGATAAAAAATAATTTATTCTAATGAAAAAGAAAGTTTAAGAAATTATTTAATTAATTAGAGATAAATAGTAAATAAATTCTTTTATGTTCAACAATTTAATTAAAAAGCCTAAAATAAAATTTGTGACCAATTGAGATAAGTTAACCTAGACTTATTTTAATTAAGAAATTATAATTTACCATGATAGTAGATTTATCTTTAAAATTTAAAGATTTGGCCAAGCATGCAAGATAATGGTATTCCTTAATTAATTTATTTATTCACTAAAATATTTAATGGGTAGATCAAACTCTAAAGAATTAAAATACAAGATTTAAGAAATATTTCCCCTCCATTTTTTTTAAAAGTTTCGACCCCCCCTCTTTATTTTTTAAAAAGATTTTAATTAGTTGGGCAAATTATTCTTTAAGTGTCTTTCCTTATCTATTTTCTTGGGAGATAATTCCATCACACCAAATCATCAATAATTAATATTTAAGCAATATTTTTACCTATTTTAATCATCAAATTTTCGGCCCCTCCTCTTTATTTTTTAAAAGATTTTAATTAGTTGGACCAATCATTTCTTTATTTCTTTCCTTAACCTTTACTTGGAGATAATCCCTCACCAATTTTTTAAATCCTCATTAATTATTAAATAAGCAATTTCCCTACCCTACTTTATTTATGAAAATCGGCCAACCCCCATATTTTAAAAGATTTAATTTTGTTTAACAACTCATTCTTTATTATTCTTTCCCTTAATCTTTTCTAGATAGATATCTTTCCCAACTTTTAAATCATCAACAATTAAATAATTAAGCAATTTTCCTTTGTCCCTAGACCATAAAAAACGTCCAAGTGCACTCCTAAATATCCCCCAAAAAAATCTTTTGATATCATTCCATTTCCCTTATCTCTCAAACTAGAAGATAAAAAGATTTTTCATTCCCTTTATCTTGCCATCTTCCCTATCATTCCCTAGCCATTCCCTCTACCCTAGAGGAGAACTCGAGAGAGGCAAGGAAGAAAGTAAGAAAGAAACTCTGTCTCCGCCGCTCCGCGTCGTCGTATCTTTTGTTTTCTTCAAAACAAAAATCCAAGGAATGTTTATATCTTTCTTTCACTCTTCAATCAAGTCATATACATGTTTTTAAACCATATTTGTTCATGATTTTTAATAGAAAAAACGAAATATTTCAGCAACTACACAACAAAATTCTGCACAGATTTTTCTACTTCCCCTCATGCTTCACGTTGGTAGTTGTTTTGATGGTTTCAGGGTATGGATCGTTCCAGGCGCTCAAGGCTGCTTATGGTCATGTCCTAGGGTATGTTAGGGTCAAGTTTGATCAAGGGTTCATGTCCCAAAACCGTGAGTTAGATGCTCCAATCCGCAAGCGTGAAACTAGTGTCATATTGAGTTTGATTTTTTTCAGTTTTGTTGTCAAGGGTGATGTTGCTGATCTTGGCTGCCCTAGGGGCTATAGTCATGGTTAGAACATCTTCTTGTTATGTCTAAGTCATGACCAAGTCGGCCTTTCAAGGCTTGGTCCATGGTTGCATCAGTTTTTAAAACAAAAACAAGAACAGCCCCTCGATCCCTTTATTTTCTGCATGAGTTGAGTTTCGGTTTTGAGGGTTTGGATGGGTTGGTTGGCTTCTAGCCCTTAGCCATGACTCATACAACACCTCAGCATGTCTAGCATGGACCGTGGTTAACCTCATAGCCATTGGATCCGGCGTGTGACAGCAAACAAGCGAGGTGCCCCCACGCGTGCAGCTTGGCCCTCTGGTGGCAGCAGGGTAACGTTTATGGTCTTGCTTGGATTGTGGCTGGCCTAGGGCCCTTAGCCATGGTCCAAACAACACTTTGGGATGTTGGGAAGAGGCTTTGGCCGGTGGTTCAAGCCCCAATGACAATTAGCCTCGCCAACGACGCAAGGAAACGCTAACACAGCTGCTGTATTTTTGTGACAGCAAGTTGTGCTGCGGTTCAGAGGTGTGTTTCGAGTTCTTGGTTGGCTTTTAGCCTATGGCCTAGGACTGGACAGTGCTTAGTGAAGTTAGGAAGGTCATGTTTTTGGCCGTTCATGATTCGGATCATTTTAGAGGTCGTACGAGAATTTACGGTGCAATGTGCCAAAGTGACTCTCGAAAGAGCGTTTCACGTTTTTGGCATCCATTCACTAAATTTCGAGTACTGTAAATTTAGGAGCATTACTTCATCATTTTTAAGAGTATTTTAATCATGACTAAACGTTGGTTCGGTGTTGGTTCGGGTTGGCTCGGAGTCATGATTAAATACTAAGTCAGTGGGCGTAATTGTCTCGTTTTTGGATTCAATTACAAAGTTTGGTCAAGAAAAATCAATTGCATATTTTTCATGTTAGATTTAAGTCGCAGCGAGCCTGAGAACGATCCAACCCGTTTGGTAAAATTAATACATGACATTTAATTACGTTATTTAATTATATTACGTGCATAAAAATAGAAATTATTCATTTTTGAGATTTATGTGATATTGCTTGTGGCCATTGTACTATCATAGGATTATTACTTTACCTGATCGCCAGTTATCGGTCAGTTCAATTTTGTACCACCCAGTATACTGTGGCAGTAGTCTGATCAGACGTACGTTATTTCACCCGATCGTCAATTACCGGTCCCGGTCGTCAGTTACCGGTCAGTTCAGTTCAGTTCAGTTCAGGGGCCACTTGCGTAGACCATAATCTCACCAGAAAATTATTACTAGCTATTTCATTACAGGGCTCTACGGGGCAAACATTTCACTTACTACTTTCAGTTCAGTTCAGTTCAATTCAGTTATGGACGTAATATTAATTATTCATGATACGATTTCAGTTCAGTGATGCACGCATTACAATTAATCATGACATGATATTTTCCTTCGCATGCGATTTTATTATTATTATTTGTTGTTTATGATATATGCATGCTGAGTCTTTAGACTTACTAGACTTGATTGTTGTAGGTACTGATGATGTCGGAACCGAGGGCGGGGACCAGTGAGCCAGCTCGAGTCTGCAGTAGTGGGACCCGAGGACCTCATTTATCAGTTTATTTATTATTTTTGCGAAAACTCATTTTATCACAATGAATTATTTTAAGCTGTCGTTTGAAACATTATTTAATTCCGCTGCTATTTTTAAATATTAAACTTTATTTATCAGTTTATTTATGAATGAGGCATTTTATTTAATTAAAGAGAAAATTTTTAAATTTTTTCCGCAAATTTTCAAGCACGAATTTAGAGGCCTCTACAGGTGGTATCAGAGCAATGATTCTGTAAAGGGTTGCACTACTACTGACCTCGAGAAGCTCACGAAGTCACGTCTTCGGTCTGTGAGTTTTACATTCATGCATTTTATTTAAAGCCGGAATTATTTTAACTGCAGGTTCTCATGAAGTATTTTTACGTTCAGATTTTTATTGTTCAGTATTTATTTACATTTAAATAAATTATGGAATTATGCATGTTGGTTACGTATGGGTTATATATGGAACAGTATGCCTCCTAGACGCCAGGTTGGACGCCCGAAAGGTGATGATGAGCCTAGTCATGAGGACAGAGAGGAACAGAGACAGGAGGGGCACGGACCTCCACCCCCTCCACAAGATATGAATGCCCAGAAGCTAGCTGGGATGACACAGTTCTTCGCACAGTTTGCGGGGAACAATGCTGTGGCGACCAGGCCGACATGGCCTGAGGCTGTCTACGAGAGATTCATGAAGATGCGTCCTAAGGAGTTTTCAGGGACGACGGACCCCATGATTTCCGAGAGCTGGATCAAGTCCCTCGAGGTTATCTTCGAGTTTATGGAGCTTCGAGATGCAGACAGAGTTCGATGTGCCACATATTTATTCGGAGGAGATGCCCGCTTATGGTGGGAAGGAGCATCTGTAGCCCTGAACTTGGCTACACTGAGTTGGGCGCGTTTCAAGGAGGTATTCTACCCCAAATATTTTACTGAGGAAGTGCGCACCTGGTTGACCACGGAATTCGTGAGCCTGAGACAGGCAGATTTGACTGTTACGGAGTTCATCCGTAAATTTGAGAGGGGTTGTCATTTTGTGCCCCTGATCGCGAATGATGCTAAAGTGAAGTTGATGCATTTCTTGGTGGGTCTACGGCCAATCTTGCGTCGTGATGTTAGGGTGTCTGACCCTACTACTTATGAGGTCGCTGTCTCCAGAGCTCTAGCTGGAGAGCAGGATCAGCGTGATATCGAGAGAGACCGCCAGAGCAAGCACCCAGTCCAGGTACCACACCGCCCTCCTCCTCAGCAGCATCAGCAGCAGAATAAGAGGCCTTACCATGGCCCGCCTAGAAACAGAGGCCACCAGCAGCAGCAGTAGCAGCAGGGACGCGCAGTCCCTAAGCCTATTGAGCATCCGATCTGTCCTAAATGCTCACGCCACCATCCTGGAGTATGTATGTATGGCTCTGGGAAGTGTTACAAGTGCGGTAGCTGATAAACATAAAAATTGTACATTAATTAAATGTTTTATAATATAATTATATAGTTTTTGTTTTATTAAATGTTTAAATATTATATGTTTTATAATAAATTGTATAAAATATAAGTTGTTGTGTAATTACAAGTTTTTACTATTTTTTACAGCTTCGATAAAACAAGAATAAACTTGGCGTTACAAATGGGATTAAGATGATTCTTGGACCTGCAGAAAGTTGATTATAATATCTACAATATTGTTGACAAGCATGAGATAAAAATCCTCTCACAATTGGGATCAAATTAAGCAACAAATAAAGTTACCAAAAGTGTGACAGTTTTACCATGCTCTAGTATTTTGACCATATCTCTCAAATTACTTAGTCAAATGGTTTGAAAAAAATACCACAACTAGACAACTCAATTATCCACATGTTTCTTTTTATGTGAAGAATCAAATTCGGGGAAGAAGATTTTCAAAAGTGATATGTAATATAATATAATATCTTGGAACACCAATGAAGACTTATGTGTAAAAAATAATATTTTATTTGTGGTTGTTTCCCAAAATTTGGCTATAAATAAGGGTGCATTGTAATGTATTGAGATATCACTCATTCTATGAACAAACCTTTGAGTTCATAATATTTCTCTCTATATTTTTCCTTTATTTATTCATTTAAATACAATTAGCATGTTAATTTCATATTCAAAGTTTTACACTTTGAATAATGAATAGCTAACTTCCTAAAGTTGAGATGATAAAGTGAAACTATTGGCATGATAATAAGGTTATTAAAAGGTAAGAATCTATGCTTTATATTATTTAATCATTATTTATTGTTTATGTTATATTTATTTATTTAAGCATTTTTATACTCTACTTATAAGTGAGAGTTTTGATTTATTGTTGCTATATGTTACACTAAATTCTTGGAACCATTTAAATGTTAGTTTGGTTTTACCAACCATTTAAAGTGGGAACCTTGATTTAGTGTTTACAAATATATATAGCACAATAAATACTTGACCACATTTATAAGTTTTGGTATATATTATATACTTATAAGATAATATTTTATAACATAATATAAATATGATTATTTAATATATTGGAACCATTTTATTAAGTGGATTTCAATATTGTTTGTTAATTCTAACTTTATTAAAATACCAAGAGTGGATCCTTTAATCTCAACTACTTAAATTAAAATTTGAACAATTAAAATTACCCATTAAAGATTCAAACAATTAAAATTAAAAAGAAACAAAAACTAAAACAAAACAAAAAGACATTGTAGTGAACTTGTAATTACCTCAGCTTCCCTGTGGATACGATATCGGACTCACCGAATTATACTACTTGTAGACAACCTGCTCTTGGGAGTGCAACAATCAAAGTGACAACAAGTTTTTGACGCCGTTGTCGGGGAAGTATAATTTAATTTCAAGTCTATTTAATTTTGTTTATAGTTTATTTTTCTTTATTTGAATTTTTATTGCTTTTGTGTGTTTTTATTCTTTTGCATTTGCATTTGCATGAGCATTTGGTCACGTACACTTAGTGGTCGAATCATTCGAAATAACCCTTTATTTTTACAAAACATGGCAGAAGAACCCATCCAAGAAAATGAAGATGAAATTCAATCTCAACATGATAATGATAGACGAAGAACACTTAGAGATCACATGAATCCTACACGCACTAGTACACCTTCATGTCTAGTTTTTCCCCCCGATGCATCTCATTTCAATTTTAAGCCTGGTATTATCCAACTTTTACCCAATTTTCATGGCTTAGATTCTGAAAATCCATACATGCATTTACGAGAGTTTGAAGAAGTGTGCAACACATATAATGATCTAAATTGTAGCATGAACACCATTCGACTTAAGCTTTTTTCTTTTTCTTTAAAAGATAAAGCTAAAACTTGGCTACAAAATCTTAGATCGGGATCCATTCGAACTTGGGATGAATTGCAACAACAATTTTTGAAAAAGTTTTTTCCATCTCATAGAACAAATTCTTTCAAAAGGCAAATCATCACTTTCACTCAAAAACAAGGAGAAACTTTTTATCAGTGTTGGGATAGATATAAAGAATTGCTTAATCTTTGTCCACATCATGGTTTTGAAATTTGGAGAGTTGTTTCTCAATTTTATGAAGGCTTAACACCTAAAGATAGGCAAATGGTTGAATTTATGTGTAATGGAACATTTGAAGATAAAGATCCAAATGAGGCAATTGAGTATCTCGATTCATTAGCTGAAAATGCTCAAAATTGGGACACTATAGGTACAATCGAACCATCAAACAAGATTCAATCTCCTACATCTGGTGGAGGTATGTACACTCTCAAAGATGAACATGATCTTCAAGCTAGATTTACCTCTTTGGCAAGAAAAGTTGAGGCACTTGAATTGAAAAAGAATGGTCAATTAAAATCTGTTCAAGAAATTGCATGTCACATCTGTGATACAAGTGATCATTCTACAAAAGATTGTCCCACTTTGCCTTCTTTTAAAGAATGTCTCCATGAACAAGCCAATGTTTTAAACAATCTCAAAAGGCCAAATTTTGAACCATTTTCTCAAAGTTACAATCCAGGTTGGCGAAATCATCCAAATTTTAGTTGGAGGAATGATAATGCTGCACAATTTTCACAACCACATTTCCAAAATCAACAAAATTTTCAAAATTATGCACCTTATGTTCCTCCACCTAAAAGGAATTTGGAAGATATATTGAATTCTTTCATTGCAAAGCAAGAGTCTATCAATACTCAAACTGCTCAAACCATGACAGATTTGAAAGATACTCTTGCTAAATTTGCATCTGCACTTAATGTTCATGAAAAAGGTAAATTTCCTTCACAACCTCTGCCTAATCCCAAGGATCATCATTCACAAACTGGAACTTCTGGAACTCAACCGATGGATCAGGTAAAATCTGTTATTACCCTTCGAAGTGGTAAGGTTGTGGAAAAATCCATTCTTGAACCTTGTGAAGATGATGATAAATCAACTCCAAAGGGTAAGGAAGTGGAACCCATAACTTGCGAAGAGGAGGTTCAACAGACAGTGTCACCACCATTCCCTCATGCATTGAAAAATACAAAAAAATCAAATTTGAATTCTGATATATATGATATTTTTAAACAAGTAAAAGTTAATATTCCTTTATTAGATGCAATAAAACAGGTACCATCATATGCCAAATTTTTGAAAGACTTGTGCACTGTGAAAAGAAAATTGAATGTGAAAAAGAAAGCATTTTTAGCCGAACAAGTAAGTGCAATCATTCAAAATAATAATGCTTTGAAATACAAAGACCCTGGTTGTCCTACTATTTCTTGTATTATTGGAGAACGAAAGATTAAAAAAGCCTTGCTTGACCTTGGAGCTAGTGTGAATTTACTTCCATATTCAGTTTATCAAGAACTCAATCTAGGCGAGTTAAAACCTACTTCGGTAACACTTTTACTTGCTGATAGATCTGTTAAAGTGCCAAGAGGTATGGTAGAAGACGTGTTGGTCCAAGTTGATAACTTTGTATATCCTGTCGATTTCATAGTTTTAGATACACAACCTATCGAAGCTTGTAATGCAATTCCTGTAATTTTAGGTCGTCCATTTTTAGCAACTTCTAATGCTCTTATAAATTGCAGGAATGGAATAATGAAGTTGTCATTTGGTAACATGACCTTGGAGCTTAATGTGTTTAATCTTTGTAAGCAACCACATGACAAAGGAGATGAAAGTGAAGATGAAAATCTTATTGAAACTCTTGTGGAAGAAAACATTCAAGAAGGGAGTACTCGTGATCAATTAGATATTTGTTCAATTGAAACTGTTAAAGAAAATATTGAAATTGATCTTGATGATTTTATCAGGTATCACTCGTTACCAGGATCAGAGAAAGAATTTGATGCAAAATATGAGAACAAAGACGAACCACCCATATTGGAGTTAAAACCCTTGCCAGAAGAATTGAAGTATGCATTTCTTGGAGAAGATGAAACATATCCGGTGGTAATTTCTTCCAAACTAGCAAGTGATGAAGAAGGTAAATTAGTTGATATGCTTAAAAGACATAAAAATGCAATTGGTTGGACACTAAAAGATCTCAAGGGCATTAATCCACTAATTTGCACTCACAAAATTCACTTAGAAGAAAATGCAAAAACATCTCAACAACCACAAAGGAGATTAAATCCACACATGAAAGATGTTGTGAAAACTGAAGTTCTCAAACTACTTGATGTTGGGATTATCTACCCTATTTCTGATAGTAAGTGGGTAAGCCCAACACAAGTAGTTCCGAAAAAATCTGGCATCACAGTGATAAAAAATGAAAAAGGTGAATTGTTAACAAGTCGAGTCCCATCTAGTTGGCGGATGTGTATTGATTATAGAAAATTAAATGACGCCACTAGAAAAGATCATTTTCCATTACCATTTTTGGATCAAATTTTAGAAAGAGTAGCAGGTCATCCATACTACTGTTTTCTTGATGGATATTCAGGTTATTATCAAATTCCCATTGCACTCGAAGATCAAGATAAAACTACATTCACATGTCCTTTTGGAACATTTGCATTTAGAAGGATGCCATTTGGATTATGCAATGCCCCAGCAACATTTCAAAGATGTATGCTAAGCATTTTTTGCGACATGGTTGAAAATTGTTTGGAAATTTTCATGGATGATTTAACTGTCTTTGGGAATACATTTGATAATTGTCTTGAAAATTTGGAAAAAGTTTTAAAAAGATGCGAGGAAAAAGGTCTTATTTTAAATTGGGAAAAATGTCATTACATGATTACTTCTGGAATTGTTTTGGGACATGTCGTGTCATCTCATGGAATTGAAGTTGATAAAGCAAAAGTTGATGTCATTGCCAATTTACCCCCTCCAAAAACCATTAAAGAAATTCGCTCATTTTTGGGACATGCTGGATTTTATAGGAGGTTTATAAAGGACTTTAGTTTAATCTCTAAACCCATTTGTAACCTCTTAACAAAAGACAGTGCATTTGAGTGGACTCAAGAATGTCAAAATGCTTTTGATAAAATCATTCGACATTTAACATCAGCTCCTATCATGCAACCTCCTGATTGGTCTTTACCATTTGAAATCATGTGCGATGCGAGTGATTATGCAGTCGGTGCAGTATTGGGTCAAAGAAGAAACGGTAAGCCTTATGTGATATATTATGCAAGTAGAACTTTAAACAATGCTCAAATGAATTACTCCACAACTGAAAAAGAACTACTTGCTGTAATATTTGCATTAGATAAATTTCGTTCTTATTTGATTGGATCAACAACTATCGTGTTTACTGATCATTCTGCTATTAGATATTTGTTGACCAAACAGGATGCAAAGCCACGACTGATACGATGGATTTTGTTGCTCCAAGAATTTGACATTGTGATCAAAGATAAAAAAGGAACCGAGAATGTCGTAGCCGATCATTTATCGAGACTAGTAACAGGATCATCTTGTGAAATGACACCAATTAACGATAATTTTCCTGATGAACATCTATTTTCAGTTACTACTACACCTTGGTTTGCTAACATAGTAAATTTTCTTGTGACAGGAAAAATGCCACCGCAATGGAGTTCTCAAGATAAAAGAAAATTTTTGAATGAGGTAAAAAACTTTTATTGGGATGATCCGTATCTGTTCAAGTATTGTCCGGATCAAATTTTTCGACGTTGCATACCCGACAATGAGGTAAGTAGTGTCATTAAATTTTGTCATTCAGAAGCATGCGGAGGACATTTTTCTTCAAAGAAAACAGCTGCAAAAATCTTGCAGTGTGGATTTTATTGGCCCACTTTGTTTAAAGACACCCACGAAATCTGCAAGATCTGTGAAAATTGTCAAAAATTGGGTGCGATTTCAAAAAGAAACATGATGCCTTTGAATCCTATTATTGAAATTGAAATCTTTGATTGTTGGGGAATAGATTTTATGGGACCTTTTCCACCGTCGTTTGGATACTTGTATATTTTAGTTGCAGTTGATTATGTTTCCAAATGGATAGAGGCAATTCCATGTCGAACAAATGATCATAAAATCGTCATCAAATTTTTAAAAGAAAATATTTTTAGTAGATTTGGAATTCCTCGAGCCATGATAAGTGATGGGGGAACTCACTTTGTTAATAAACCATTTGCTTCATTAATGAAAAAATATGGTATTACTCACAAAGTAACTACTCCTTATCATCCTCAAACAAATGGACAAGTTGAATTAGCTAATAGGGAGATAAAGCAAATTTTGGAAAAAACTGTTAACTCAAATAGAAAAGATTGGTCTCTGCGACTTAATGATGCACTTTGGGCATATCGAACAGCTTTTAAAACATCATTGAATATGTCTCCCTATAGGTTGGTTTACGGAAAACATTGTCATTTGCCTGTGGAATTGGAACATAAAGCTTATTGGGCGATCAAAACTTTAAATTCAAGCATGGATGATGCCAACAAATTGCGTAAATTGCAACTTAATGAACTTGATGAACTCAGAAATGACGCGTATGAGAATTCAAGGATTTATAAAGCAAAAATCAAATCATTTCATGATAAAACAATTCTTAGAAAATCTTTTGAGATTGGTAAAAAAGTTTTGCTTTATAATTCTCGACTTCACATATTCCCAGGAAAATTACGATCAAGATGGACAGGCCCATATGTTGTAAAGCATGTGTATACTTATGGAGCTGTTGATATTGAAAATCCTAAAAATGTTGATGTTTTTAAAGTAAATGGACAAAGGCTTAAACCATTTTTAGAAAATCAAATTTTTCAAGAAGAGTTTATTTCCCTTTCCGATCCTTGATTTTTTTTGTGTTGGATTTAATTTTGTTTGTTTTTATTTCGGTTTCCTTAATCTTTTTATTTTCCTGGTTAAATGGCGGATAACGGTACTCCGTGACTCTCATAGTCGGTTTAATCAGTTTCCCATAATTGCTGATACAAAAATTAAAAAAAAAAATCATTTCTTTCCTTTTCAAAATGGATGAAATTTTCTCAAAAATTTGTAAATATTTTCCCTCTGTTTCTGAAAATGTTCTAAAAAAAATTTATGCCGGAAGATGTGAAAGATTGAGATTGCTAATGCAAAAAGGAATTACAGAAGATATTCGTCTTGTAATAGAAGCTAAGGTCTGATTAGGAGGAGAAGTTCCACAATCATTGCTCATTCGATATTTGCCTGGATTAGGAAAAAGCACTTATGCAAAAAAAAAACGAAGGGCCAAAAGTTTAGGGGTGTGTCATAAGTGTGCAAGATGGACTTGTGACAAACGATGCAGATCTTTGGGATGTGTTTCCAATAACATAGAAGATAAAATTGGTTTCATTAAAAATGGGCTGAGTAAGGAGTCTTTAGATAACATCTTATTGACTCTTGAGACGCATTCTAGTGGACATGTGCATATTGAACTTCTCCGCTTATGGAAACAATTCCAAGATGAGCGTCATAGTCTTGGGAATCCGACTAAAAAAGACCCTGTTTGCCAATTTATAAGAAAATTGGATGGGAAGCATATCCTCGACTCATAGAAGGCGTCGAAGCTGTTTCTGGACGTAAAACCAGAGGAAAATTTTGAGCCACAATCACACTACTGTTTACATGCATGTGTGTCATTATTGTTTTTACTGTTTATTCTGTTTACAACTGTGACCTATAGTTTTGTCCTCATAACATATTACCCCTATAAAATCTCTCATCTTTCTCTCTATTTTCGCAGAAAAAAATTAAAAGAAAGTAAAAAAAAAACATGGCTGGAACCTCTGCACAATCATTGAAAAATATTTGTGTATTTTGTGGGTCGAGTCCTGGAAAAAAATGAAGTGTTTGTAGAAGCAGCGAATAATCTTGGAAAGATATTGGCTGAGAGAAAAATTCACTTGGTATATGGGGGATGTAATATTGAGTTAATGAGATCTGTTTTAACATCTGCTCATCTTGGAGTTAGTCAGGTTTTGGGTATTATTCCTACAGCTTTAGCTGAAGGAAATATTACAGGTGTTACGATTGGGGAGGAATTAAAATTTTTTTCTATGTATGAAAGAATCACTCAAATGATTGAAAATTTTGATGCTTTTATCGCACTACCAGGTGTTTTGATACATTAGAAGAAATTTTTTACACTGTTTCTTGGGCACAACTTAATATCCATAATAAACCTGTGGGCTTGTTGAATATCAATAATTATTATGACAGTTTGTTGACATTTCTTGATAAAGCTATGGAACAGAATTTCATTTCAGAAAATTCACGACGGATGCTCATCTGTGCTTCGACTGCCGACCAATTAATTGATGATTTGGAAGCTTTTGTTCATAAGCCTGATCCGATGATAACAAAGATCAATTTGTCGCAATCAAGCAATAAGAAAAGGAAGTTGGATAATTGATTCAAAAGTCGTGGATTGGTTTGCGTTTGTTTCAGTTTGTTATCTTCAATAAAATTCCAGGTGATATCTCTTTCATTATGTACTCTTTATTAATAGTTATTTTGAAATTANTTATCGCGAGGACAGAGGACCTCACGCATATGCGCGAGATTGGGCGCGCATATGCGCGAGGAGATGTCTTGATGATGACCGAGTCCAGAGAATGTGGCGCATATGCACCAAGAGTTGGCGCGCATATGCGCGAGGTGCCCAGTAGCTAAGATTTCATTCCAGAGAATGCGCGCCGAGACCAGTAGGTCTCGCGCATATGCGCCGGTGCTGGTCGTAAGTTTTGTTACGTTTTGATATGTTTTGAAATTATGCTATTGTCAGAATTGAATATGATTCATATATGATGTTCTTGACATGTTAGACATCGTAGAATCCAAGTCAGATCGAAGAACAGATTGATTATGGAATTGTTATGATTTTTCAGATTATATTGAGTGGTATTGGACAGATTTGAATTGTGACTGGCTTATGAGTTGTATCAGATATGGGTTATGGATTGTAATTGATAGTTGTTGATATTGTATTGACGGGAATATCGGGATTGTGCCGTTATGCCGTTGATTTGAATTATATTCAGATTAATCCGATTTAGTGTTGAATTGAGAATGAAATATTAATATTATGATTCTTGATATATCGTTTCAGCTATACAGAAACAGTCTTGAGTTCAGAACTTCAATTGCTTTAGACCGAGACTACAAACGAAAGGTATAAGTTAATGTGGTATTGGGAGATCGACACAAGTAGGATATACTTGTGTTTCCCTAAATCACATACTATTTGTTATTATTTGCATTGATTTGATTTGATATGCTTGTTCTATTGATATATAGAGAGCATGTGTTAGACGAATATTAGACGAGTGATCTTGTGACAGAAGTACCTGATAGTGGCGGGATCGCCACGAGCACATTGCACGATGTCACAAGATAGTGTATTGGCGATAGTGCCACAGTCTGTGACGGATAGGTCAAGACACTGGATGTTTGGTTATATCGACGTGGATAGAATCGGAGTTTCTTCTATTACTGTTGGTCGATATAGGAATACCAACGTCTGGAAACCGGGATCCCTAGACTAGGATTGAGTCTAGTCTGAGTCGTGGAGTCACAAGTATTATTGATAGTTTGATATTAATTATGTTTCAGATTTTGATATATATCTGATATCTGCTTCATGCTTTATATTAATTATATGATTGCATGTTTCGTTGATTTATACTGGGATTTATTCTCACAGGAGTTATCCGGCTGTTGTCGTGTTTGTATGTGTGCATGACAACAGGTGGGACAGGTTCAGGGTCGAGGAGATGAAAAGAGAGATCGTGATTAGAGTGGAGACTACGGACTGGATCTGAGATAGGGTTGAACACTTGATCTTTAGTAGTTGAACCTTAGTTTGTAATTGATTGTATAAAGTACAAGACTTGTGCTTTACTTTTATACTGATATGTATAGTAGAGTGATTCCATTACGTTCCGCATTTGATATTATATTTAAAAAAAAAAAAATTTAGACCCTGTTTATTAGAATTGATTAATTAGTCTCAATGACGATTAAGAACATGATTAGCGTCTGGGTCCCCACATATTTTGACATTAGGGACAATGTCATATTCTGATTGGGGGGAGAACAAACTTATAAAAAAAAATTTTTAAAAAAAAATTTAAGAATGTTTAAATTTTTATTTGAAAAAAAAAGTCAATTTTAATAATATGATCAATATAAAAATATGATTTATGAAATCTTTTTGAGTGATTAACCATTGTGATAAAATCAGGTATTAAAGTATATGGCCCAAGATATACCTTATAAGAGTGCCTAAAATTTTAAACTCACACATATTTTGTGAGTGAGTGGAGAGGACTGAAAAACAGCTTTCGAGCCTTTATTGATCATGAGAGAGATTATCTATTGTTTAGATCTTGAGTTCTTATTTAAAAAAAAAATGAAATTTCTTGAAAAAAAAAGGAGAAAAACACAAAAAGAAAGATATTGAAAATCTATGTAATTTTTAAGTTATATGCTACGACCCATATATCTCTCAAAAAAAAAAAAAGAAAGAGATAAATTTATTTTACAAATTAAATAATATGTGGTCAAGAAGCATAAACTTAGTCTGATTCCATGATGTTATGAAAAAAAATCAGGAAAAAATATATAATAAGAACAACTAGATTTTGAATCAATGGATTTTCTATCTTTTGATTAGTTTGGCTCGTTTGTCTGTCTGCATTCTGTAAACCATTTTTCTGAGCATTTATCTGTATTCCAACTCCATGAGAGAAATTGTTGCTGTAAATTGAAATATTTATTAACCTGTAAGGATATGGAGTTGAGACTCTTACTAGGAATTTCTGAAGGCAGTGTACATTTAACTACCTGAAATAAGCTTTGAATTGATCATCTCAAATTATTTCATAAATTATAATTATGATGATCTTGATATAACTTTGACAGTTTTCAAATTTAATTTAAACACTTAGATAGTTTTGATTACATTTCTATTTAAATTAATCAACATGTTTTGTATTGCTATTAACGCTTAAATTGCTAGGGACTAGCAATAAGCTGGTTGGGAGGTGTGATAAACATAAAAATTGTACATTAATTAAATGTTTTATAATATAATTATATAGTTTTTGTTTTATTTAATGTTTAAATATTATATGTTTTATAATAAATTGTATAAAATATAAGTTGTTGTGTAATTACAAGTTTTTACTATTTTTTACAGGTTCGATAAAACAAGAATAAACTTGGCGTTGCAAATGGGATTAAGATGATTCTTGGACCTGTAGAAAGTTGATTATAATATCTACAATATTGTTGACAAGCATGAGATAAAAATCATCTCACAATTGGGATCAAATTAAGCAACAAATAAAGTTACCAAAGGAGTAGCAGTTTTACCAAGCTCTAATATTTTGACCATATCTCTCAAATTACTTGGTCAAATGGTTTGAAAAAAATACCACAACTAGACAACTCAATTATCCACATGTTTCTTTTTATGTGAAGAAGTAAATTCGAAGAAGAAGATTTTCAAAAGTGATGTGTAATATAATATAATATCTTGGAACACCAATGAAGACTTATGTGTAAAAAATAATATTTTATTTGTGGCTGTCTCCCCAAATTTGGCTATAAATAAGGTACATTGTAATGTATTGAGATATCTCTCATTCTATGAACAAACCTTTGAGTTCATAATATTTCTCTCTATATTTTTCCTTTATTTATTCATTTAAATACAATTAGCATGTTAATTTCATATTCAAAGTTTACACTTTGAATAATGAATAGCTAACTTCCTAAAGTTGAGATGATAAGGTGAAACTTTTGGCATGATAATAAGGTTATTAAAAGGTAAGAATCTATGTTTTATATTATTTAATCATTATTTATTGTTTATGTTATATTTATTTGTTTAAGCATTTTTATACCCTACTTATAAGTGGGAGTTTTGATTTGTTGTTGTTATATGTTTTACTAAATTCTTGGAACCATTTAAATGTTAGTTTGGTATTACCAACCATTTAAAGTGGATGTCTTGATTTATTATATATAAATATATTATAATATTAAATTCTTGGAACCATTTAAATATTAGTTTGGTTTTACCAACCATTTAACTTGGATTCCTTGATTTATTATATATGAATATATCATAGTATTAATTTATTGGTACCATTTAAATGTTTGTTTGGTTTTACCAACCATTTAAAGTGGGAACCTTGATTTAGTGTTTACAAATATATATAGCACAATAAATACTTGACCACATTTATAAGTTTTGGTATATATTATATACTTATAAGATAATAATTTATAACATAATATAAATATGATTATTTAATATATTGGAACCATTTTATTAAGTGGATTTCAATATTGTTCGTTAATGTTAACTTTATTAAAATACCAAGAGTGGATCCTTTAATCTCAACTACTTAAATTAAAATTTGAACAATTAAAATTTACCCATTAAAGATTCAAACAATTAAAATTAAAAAGAAACAAAAACAAAAACAAAACAAAAAGACATTGTAGTGGACTTGTAATTACCTTAGCTTCCCTGTGGATACGATATCGGACTCACCGAATTATACTACTTGTGGACAACCTGCTCTTGGGAGTGCAACAATAAAAGTGACAACAGTAGCCCAGACCACGTGCTACCGCAGTGCCCTCAGAGGAATCTGCCTACCCAAGGCAGGGTATTTGCTCTCCATGCAGCGGAGACGAACCCCGATACCATGCTTATGACAGGTACCTTTAAGATTTAAATTTATATTTGGGATTTAATGTTTTGGGTGAGGTTTTGAACCTAGTATTGCAATAGGATTGCATGCTCTACTCAGTATTATTTTTGGGGAATTTAAGTTAGAAGAACTTTGGCCTTTGCATGTCTATAAGTTAGTTTTGTGATTACTGGGTTCAGCCTAGTGTTCTAACCTTTCAGGGAGAATTTTCATAGCTGGCTCAGCTACAAAATCCCTTATAGATTTAGGGGCTACTCACTCATTTATTTCTGAGGTCTTTGTGAATTTTTTCAAAGTTAAGACCGTTGGGCTAGATGTAGCCTACTCAGTGGTACTACCTTCTGGAGAGGAGATGGCAGCCACCAATGTGATCCGAGACATAGATCTGGAGCTTCAGGCAACCTTGTTAATGCGGATATGATTGTCTTGTCGATGCCAGAGTTTGACATCATATTAGGCATGGATTGACTATTGCGGAACAGAGTTTTGATAGACTTCTAGCGGAGATCTGTTCTAGTCCGACCGCCTGGGATGACACAATTCTTATTTGAGCTGTACAGGTACTTTCCCTTACCGCACATTATTCCTTATGTCCAGGCTAGGAATCTCATGTATTGAGGGTGTCGAGCGGTTTTAGCAACTTTTATATCTGTCCCCGAGACACCCAGTCAGTCAGCCGCAGATGTTCCGATTGTTAGAGATTTCTTAGACGTTTTTCCTGAGGACGTCTCTGGTATGCCACCCGAGAGAGAGGTGGAGTTTTCTATTGAACTTATGCCAGGTACGGTACCGATCTCAAAAGCACCGTACCGACTAGCGCCGGCAAAGATGGCAGAGCTGAAGAAGCAGATTCGGGAACTTCTCGACAAGGAGTTCATTCGACCGAGTTTCTTACCATGGGGCGTGCCAATCTTGTTTGTAAAGAAGAAGGATGGATCCATGAGACTATGTATTGACTACCGGAAGTTGAACAGGGTGACAGTGAAGAACAAATACCCACTTCCGAGGATTGAAGATCTATTTGACCAGTTGCAGGGAGTTTCGGTATTCTCCAAGATTGATATGCGTTCCGGTTATCACCAGTTGAGGGTGAAAGACGCCGATGTTCCTAAGACTGCTTTCATGAATCGCGTATTTCAGCCGTATCTTGATCAGTTTGTGATAGTGTTCATAGACGACATTCTCGTCTACTCGAAGAATCGAGAGGATCACAGCAGACATCTGACCACAGTGTTGCAGACCTTAAAGAAGCATAAATTATTTGCAAAGTTAAGTAAATGCAAATTCTGGTTAGAGAAGGTGGCGTTCTTAGGCCACATTTTTTCTAGCAGTGGTATCGAGGTAGACCCAGCAAAAGTTGCAGCAGTCAGCGATTGGGTTGTACCACAGAATGCATCTGAGATTCGCAGTTTTCTTGGCTTAGCAGGATATTACCGGGAGTTTATTCAGGGATTCTCATCTATCGTAGTTCCACTGACAGCTTTGACCAAGAAGAATGTGCAATTTGTGTGGAGCGATGATTGTCAGAAGAGCTTCGATACTTTGAAGCAAGCTCTTATCTCAGCACCAGTTTTGGCCATGCCATCAGGGCCCGGTGAGTTTGTTCTATATACTGATGCTTCGAAGCTCGGTCTTGGCGCAGTATTGATGCAGCATGGGAAGGTGATAGCATTTGCTTCTCGTCAGTTGAAGACTCATGAGAAGAATTACCCTACCCATGACCTAGAGTTGGCAGCCGTTGTATTTGATTTGAAGATCTCGAGGCATTATTTGTACGGAGAGAAGTGCCATATCTTTACCGACCATAAGAGCCTCAAGTACTTCTTTACGCAGAAAGAGCTGAATAGGCGTCAGAGGCGATAGTTGGAGCTTGTGAAAGATTATGATTGTGACATTAGCTACCACCCGGGTAAGGCTAATGTAGTCGCGGATGCGATGAGAAGGAAAGTTGCAGTGATGGCCCATCTGACGATTCAGAGACCTCTTCAGTCTGAGATGCAGAGGTTTGATCTGGAGGCATATCCTCAAGGTAGAGTTCCTCGTCTATCTACCTTGACTATCCAGTCTTCTCTCATTGAGCGTATTCGCAGTAGTCAGCCAGCAGATGAGTAGTTGGCAAAGTGGAAGCAACGGGATGAGGCCAAGGGCGGTGTCTTGTATACAGTTAGTGACGGTATTGTTAGATATCGAGACAGGATATGGGTTCCTAGCAGTGATTCTATCCGATCAGATATTCTATGAGAGGCCCATATGTCGCCGTACTCTATTCATCCAGGGAGTACGAAGATGTACAAAGACCTGCAGTTATTGTACTGGTGGCCAGGAATGAAGAAGGATATCAGACGTTTTGTATCTGAGTGTCTGACTTGTCAGTTAATGAAGGCAGAGCATCAGAGACCAGCAGGTTTGCTCAATCCTCTTCCTATTCCCGAGTGGAAGTGGGAGAATGTTACCATGGACTTTGTGACAGGTTTACCGAAGTCAGTCAGAGGATCAAATGCTATCTGGGTGATTGTTGATCGTCTTACCAAATCCGCGCACTTCTTGCCTATTAAGACGACTTTCACCATGATTCAGTATGCAGAGTTGTATATCCGGGAGATAGTCCGACTTTATGGTATTCCAGTTTCTATCGCATCTGACAGAGACCCCAGATTTACTTCCTCATTTTGGAAGAGTTTGCATTCGACGATGGATATGAATTTGCTGTTCAGCACAGCTTTCCACCCTCAGACAGATGGGCAGTCAGAGCGAGTCATTCAGATTTTGGAGGATCTTCTCCGTGCTTGTGTTATCGATTTCTCCGGGAGGTGGGAGTCGAACTTGCCATTAGTGGAGTTCACCTATAACAACAGCTTTCAGTCGTCTATAGGAATGGCTCCGTATGAAGCATTGTATGGTCGCAAGTGTAGATCTCCTGTTCATTGGGATGAGGTAGGAGAAAGAGCAGAGTTGGGTCCAGAGATTATTCAGCAGAATGTCGATGTAGTAGCCCAGATCCGTGACAGGATGAGGACTGCTCAGAGTCGACAGAAGAGTTATGCGGACCAGCGGAGGTAAGATTTAGAGTTCGCCGTGGGCGACCATGTCTTCTTGAATGTGGCACCTATGAAGGGTGTCATGTGATTTGGGAAGAAAGGGAAGCTCAGTCCGAGATTCATTGGACCATTTGAGATCTTTGACAGAGTTGAGCCGCTAGCTCATCGTGTTGCTCTTCCGCCGAATCTGGCCGGAGTATACAATGTGTTCCACGTCTCTATGCTGAGGAAGTATATGGCAAATTCTTCGCATGTGCTGAATTTTGAACCGTTGCAGCTTACTCCGAACCTGTCTTATGAGGAGAGACCAGTGCAGATCCTAGACAGACAGGAGAATAAGCTTTAGAACAAGCAGGTTAAGCGAGTTAAAGTCAAGTGGCTTTAACCATTCAGAGGAGGAAGCTACGTGGGAGTCTGAGCCCTAGATGAGGAGTCGGTATCCGGAACTATTCGGTGAGTGCTAATTTCGAGGACGAAATTTCTTTTAAGGGGGGAAGGATTGTAGAACCCGTAAATTAGACTACGTATAAGCCATGCATAATTCTAGTATTTAAATTAAAATGATTTTATTTCATGAGTGTTTAAATTCTTTTCTTTAAATTTGATGAGTTAGTTTACGCAGTATTTTAGTTATTATCTTTTCAATTAAATAAGTGAGGTCGGACCGGAGTTGGAGTATGAAGATAAAATTTAATATTAAGAAAATATTACTAAAACTTATTTAAGATAAAAAATAATTTATTCTAATGAAAAAAGAAGTTTAAGAAATTATTTAATTAATTAGAGATAAGTAGTAAATAATTTCTTTTAGGTTCAACAATTTAATTAAAAAGCCTAAAATAAAATATGTGACCAATTGAGATAAGTTAACCTAGACTTATTTTAATTAAGAAATTATAATTTACAATGATAGTAAATTTATCTTTAAAATTTAAAGATTTGGCCAAACATGCAAGATAATGGTATTCCTTAATTAATTTATTTATTCACTAAAATATTTAATGGGTAGATCAAACTCTAAAGAATTAAAATACAAGATTTAAGAAATATTTCCCCTCCATTTTTTTAAAAGTTTCGAACCCCCCTCTTTATTTTTTAAAAAGATTTTAATTAGTGGGGCAAATTATTCTTTAAGTGTCTTTCCTTATCTATTTTCTTAGGAGATAATTCCATCACACTAAATCATCAATAATTAATATTTAGCAATATTTTTACCTATTTTAATCATCAAATTTTCGACCCTTCCTCTTTATTTTTTAAAAGATTTTAATTAGTTGGACCAATCATTTCTTTATTTCTTTCCTTAACCTTTACTTGGAGATAATCCCTCACCATTTTTTTAAATCCTCATTAATTATTAAATAAGCAATTTCCCTACCCTACTTTATTTATGAAAATCGGCCACCCCCCATATTTTAAAAGATTTAATTTTGTTTAACAACTCATTCATTATTATTTTTTCCTTTAATCTTTTCTAGATAGATATCTTTCCCAACTTTTAAATCACCAACAATTAAATAATTAACCAATTTTCCTTTGTCCCTAGACCATAAAAAACTTCCAAGCGCACTCCTAAATATCCCCCAAAAAAATCTTTTCATATCATTCCATTTCCCTTATCTCTCAAACTAGAAGATAGAAAGATTTTTCATTCCCTTTATCTTGCCATCTTCCCTATCATTCCCTAGCCATTCCCTCTACCCTAGAGGAGAACTCGAGAGAGGCAAGGAAGAAAGTAAGAAAGAAACTCTGTCTCCGCCGCGCCGCGTCGTCGTATCCTTTGTTTTCTTCAAAACAAAAATCCAAGGCATGTTTATATCTTTCTTTCACTCTTCAATCAAGTCATATACATGTTTTTAACCCATATTTGTTCATGATTTTTAATAGAAAAACCGAAATATTTCAGCAACTACACAACAAAATTCTGCACAGATTTTTCTACTTCCCCTCATGCTTCACGTTGGTAGTTGTTTTGATGGTTTCAGGGTATGGCTCGTTCCAGGCGCTCAAGGCTGCTTATGGTCATGTCCTAGGGTATGTTAGGGTCAAGTTTGATCAAGGGTTCATGTCCCAAAACCGTGAGTTAGATGCTCCAATCCGCAAGCGTGAAACTAGTGTCATATTGAGTTTGATTTTTTTTCAGTTTTGTTGTCAAGGGTGATGTTGCTGATCTTGGCTGCCCTAGGGGCTATAGCCATGGTTATAACATCTTCTTGTTATGTCTAAGTCGTGACCAAGTCGGCCTTTCAAGGCTTGGTCCATGGTTGCATCAGTTTTTAAAACAAAAACAAGAACAGCCCCTTGATCCCTTTATTTTCTGCATGAGTTGAGTTTCGGTTTTGAGGGTTTGGATGGGTTGGTTGGCTTCTAGCCCTTAGCCATGACTCATACAACACCTCAGCATGTCTAGCATGGACCGTGGTTAACCTCATAGCCATTGGATCCGGCGTGTGACAGCAAACAAGCGAGGTGCCCCCACGCGTGCAGCTTGGCCCTCGGGTGGCAGCAGGGTAACGTTTATGGTGTTGCTTGGATTGTGGCTGGCCTAGGGCCCTTAGCCATGGTCCAAACAACACTTTGGGATGTTGGAAAGAGGCTTTGGTCGGTGGTTCAAGCCCCAATGGCAATTAGCCTCGCCAACGACGCAAGGAAACGCTAACACAGCTGCTGTATTTTTGTGACAGCAAGTTGTGCTGCGGTTCAGAGGTGTGTTTCGAGTTCTTGGTTGGCTTTTAGCCTATGGCCTAGGACTGGACAGTGCTTCATGAAGTTAGGAAGGTCATGTTTTTGGCCGTTCATGATTCGGATCATTTTAGAGGTCGTACGAGAATTTACGGTGCAATGTGCCAAAGTGACTATCGAAAGAGCGTTTCACGTTTTTGTCATCCATTCACTAAATTTTGAGTACTGTAAATTTAGGAGCATTATTTCATCATTTTTAAGAGTATTTTAATCATGACTAAACGTTGGTTCGGTGTTGGTTCGGGTTGGCTCGGAGTCATGATTAAATACTAAGTCAGTGGGTGTAATTGTCTCGTTTTTGGATTTAATTACAAAGTTTGGTCAAGAAAAATCAATTGCATATTTTTCATGTTAGATTTAAGTCGCAGCGAGCTTGGGAATGATCCAACCCGTTTGGTAAAATTAATACAAGACATTTAATTACGTTATTTAATTATATTACGTGCATAAAAATAGAAATTATTCGTTTTTGAGATTTATGTGATATTGCTTGTGGCCATTGTACTATCATGGGATTATTACTTTACCCGGTCGCCAGTTACCGGTCAGTTCAGTTTTGTACCACCCAGTATACTGTGGCATTAGTTTGATCAGACGTACGTTATTTCACCCGGTCGTCAGTTACCGGTCCCAGTCGTCAGTTACCGGTCAGTTCAGTTCAGTTCAGGGGCCACTTGCGAAGGCCATAATCTCACCAGAAAATTATTACTTGCTATTTAATTACAGGGCTCTACGGGGCAAACATTTCACTTACTACTTTCAGTTCAGTTCAGTTCAATTCAGTTATGCACGTAATATTAATAATTCATGATACGATTTCAGTTCAGTGATGCACGCATTACAATTAATCATGACATGATATTTTCCTTCGCATGCGATTTTAGTATTATTACTTGTTATTTACGATATATGCATGCTGAGTCTTTAGACTCACTAGACTTGTTTGTTTTAGGTACTGATGATGTCGGAACCGAGGGCGGGGAGCAGTGAGCCAGCTCGAGTCGGCAGTAGTGGGACCCAAGGACCTCATTTATCAGTTTATTTATTATTTTTGCAAAAACTCATTTTATCACAATGAATTATTTTAAGCTGTCGTTTGAAACATTATTTAATTTCGCTGCAATTTTTAAACATTAAACTTTATTTATCAGTTTATTTATGAATGAGGCATTTTATTTAATTAAAGAGAAATTTTTTAAATTTTTCCGCAAATTTTCAAGCACGAATTTAGAGGCCTCTACATGAGGTCTTGTCCGCTGATCAGTTTTGCTGTTCTTCTGTCAGTTGAACTCAAAACCCTGCAAGCTGCTCAAAAAGCAAAATTACGGAGTCGAGTGAAGTGGCTACGATGTTACTCGCAGAGCCAATGCATGATATATAAAATTTTTAAAAGGGTTTTAAAAACCATATTAAATACCATCTTAAAATACATTTTAAGATATCAATTTTCAAATGTCCTTCTTAGGACAACTCGCTCTGATACCAATTGACAGATCGTGTGTTCGGCACCTTGGGGGTGCTTTCAACACAATAAATCAATGAGCTGCAATAGCTCGTGTTCTAAAAATGTATACATCGATGAATTAGATCAAGTTTGGTATTAAACTAATCGAAAAACACTTGAAATAATCATTCGTTAAGAAAACTGATATGTTTTATATATTGTGCAACTGAAGAACAGAATTAATGGGAAAATCAGTTAGAGTGTTGGAAACTTAATTTCGACTGTTTGACAAACCATTTATCTATTGGACTAACTGATCAAGTATTCATATTATACAACTTTCCTAACTGAAGTATTACGTGAGTTATCAGAGGCAACCGAATCCAGCTGAACTGAACCTTCGGAGTTAACTGACTGATCAGTTGAACCTAACTGGATTTCTGAAGACAGCTGACTGATCAGTTGGAAACTGATCAGTTGATTCACTCAGCACAAGCTTATCAGCTACAATTTATCGTCTGATCGCTCAGCCATACACGTCATCAAACAAAAAATACGTTCAACCGACATCAATACAAGAAGACTGCAACTCGTAGTGAAACGCTGCATTTCAGAGTCTACAGTGTACGATTGTCAGGAGAATATCGACATGGCAATCAACAGATATAAAATTCAAATATTATATCAAGTTACCATTGGAAGAGAAGCCTATAAATAGGTGAAAAGAGCAGCTGAAGAACAAGGATACAAGAACAACTATTTTACTCAATCTGTTACTCTGCTGAAATCAAAAGCTCACTCTTACTAAGTTCTATCTGTAGCATTCAAGGTTACCTTCTTTGAGCTTGTTAGCACACTGTAATCTTTGTTATATTGTTAAGTTGTGCTAAGATCAGTCACGAACTGAAATAGCCTGTGTAACTAAGAGTTTCAGTTTTGGCACTGATAAGACCAAACTGAAGTGGGTCAGTACAAACATTGTATTCGATCAAAGTCTTTTAGTAGAAATCCTATCTTCGTGATAGAAGGGGTGACGTAGGAGTTATTCCATTCTCCGAACATCCAGAAACAAATCGCGTGCTTTTCATTTCAGTTATCTTTTATTTTAGTTATTCTACCTTTCATTCAGTTTACTTCCGCAACTGTTTTCTCAGTTAAACTGATTGTCATCGATTGACGAGATACTGAGTATCAGTTTGTAATTAAACTGAACTCAACTTACGAAAAACGAACATAATCTGTGAGTGTTTATTTAACATCCCCTTCTAAACACTTTTCACTTCTTAACCGATCCTTTTAAGTGGTATAAGAGCGGTTATATATCGTCTCAGAATATCTACACTTTCAAACTGATCATTATGTCTTCCTCCAACAAGATCTCTATGTTTTCCAGAGAGGACTTCGATGACTGGAAAATAAGAATGCAGTCTCACTTAGCTGCACAAGATGATGACATGTGGTACGCTATCACTGACGGACCGATGAAGATTCTGAAAGCCAATACAGCAGTGGCTATTACTGAAGGGGCACCTCACCGTATTGAAAAGCCCAGAGATGAATGGACAACAGAAGACAAAAGAAAATCAAATCTGGATAATGTGGCAAAAGATATACTGTACAAGACACTGGACAAAGTAACCTTCATCAATATCAAGATGTGTAAGACAGCTAAGGAGATTTGGGAAAAGTTGATCCAGCTGTGTGAAGGAAACGAACAAACCAAAGAGAATAAACTTTCTGTTGATGTGCAAAAGTTTGACAACATCAAGATGAGAACTGGATAATCGATGCATGAGTATGATGAGAGAGTCAGCTGCATCATCAATGAACTCAATGCACTTGGAAAAGTACATACCACAAAGAAGTTGCATTAAAAGTAATCAGAGGTCTTCCCAAGGAGTGGGACGTAAAGACCATGGCAATGAGGGAATCCAAGGATCTAAACAGAGTTGAGCTTCATGATCTATTCGCTGATCTGAAATCCTATGAGTTTTAGCTACAAACTCGAGAAGGAGAGCCTTCTACTCCAACAGTCACAAAGGCATTAGCTGCTGTCAGAACAGAACCAACTGGTTCAGTTAAGAAGTATGCTGATCAATTGAGCAATGATGCTATGTCATTGTTCATTAAAAAATTCGGAAGATTTATGAGAAGAAATCAAGGGAACTTCCAGAAGAATTATCAGAGAAATAATTCTAAAGAGGAATCAAATGGCTGCTACAACTGTGGCAAACCCGGTCACTTCATTGCTGACTGTCCCAAACCCAAGAAGGACAGTCAGGGCTCGACTGAAAGAAGAAAGAAGTAATATGAACATAGAAAGAGATCCAAGGATGATAAGAAGTTTTCCAGGAAGAAGCATGAGGTACTCTTAGCTGAAGAAAGTAAATCTAAATGGGCAGAAACTGACAGCGAGGAGTCAGAACCAGAAACCTCATGCAGTTCCAGTGATGGTGAAGAGGAAGTGAAGTGTCTAATGGCTGGTGATACAGAAGAGGAGTCAAGCAGTCAACAGGTATTTGACTTCAGCTCAACTGATTTCACTAGAGAAGAACTTATTTCAACTCTTTATGACATGGTTAATGAGTATCATAAGCTTGCCTTATCGTTTGAAAAGGCCAGAGCAAAGCAAACTGATCCCATAGACAATAAAACTAAAACCGATGAATCAGTTGAAGTGTTGACTCTGAAAAGGGAGATTTCTGAGCTCAATGCTGAAAAGAGCATGAATCAATCAATGATTCAAAAAGTTGACGCTTGAGAATTCAAAGCAAACTGAGCTCATTCAGGCTTGGAACAAATCATCTGTTGCATTAACTGAAATGAAGAACTCACAGAAATCAGTTACTGATAAAACTGGTTTAGGGTTCAGCACCCAAGATGAAATGATTCCCAATGATACTTGACCAAAACTGAATATGGATAAAGGGAACACTTTGTCAAATCAGTTATGATACAAGAACAAGCTGAGCCAAGTAAACTTGTTGAACAGCCTACTGAAAGTACGAACAAAGCTAGAAGTTATGGTATTGGTTATAGCCCAAAAGTTTTAACTGACTCACGTAGTCAGTCGTCAAAAAGATTCAGCAGAAAATATTCAAATGGCTACTCCAATTACTATAATCGGCTGAACAATCAGTCAAATAAAGCTAAATCACATGTTGTATCATCTGCACACTACACACCAAACACACACAAATCGAGAAAGACCATCAGGAATACAGCAACTGGACAGTCAGTCAGACTAACCCAAGTCTGGGTTTCTAAAGGAGTAATCAGTTTAGGACCCAAATAGAAAAGGGTACCAAAAATTATATCTTCTATGTGATTGCAGGTAACAGGTACAATTAAGGAATCAATCTGGTACTTGGATAGTGGATGCTCACGACACATGACGGGAAATGCAGATCTGTTATCTCAACTGATCAAGTACACTGGACCAAACATCAGTTTTGGAGATAATTCCAAAGGTAAAACTGTGGGTAAGGGTAAGCTTATCCATGATAACTTTACTATTAATGATGTTTTATTAGTTGAGAATCTCAAGTATAATCTGATTAGCATCAGTCAGTTATGCGATAACGGATTCTCAGTTCAGTTTGACAAACACTCTTGTTCAGTCAAAGACTCAACTGATGAGGTTATTCTAACTGGCAAACGGTGTGGAAACACTTACAAAGTCAGTTGGAATGATCAACCTTATGCACCAGTATGTTTCATTGCTTCAAAGATTTCTAAAAACTGGTTGTGGCATAAGAGATTGAACTACCTGAACTTTAAATCCATTGCATATCTGAGTAACCACGATCTTATAACTGGTTTGCCCAAAATGGATTTTGTCAAAGATAAAATTTGTTCAGCATGTCAGTTTGGTAAACAAGTAAAATCTTCTTTTAAAAACAAGGGCCGTAAATTTTCTTCCCGATGCTTAGAACTATTACATATGGATCTCTTTGGTCCAATACCAATCATGAGCTTAGGGGGAATGAAATACACCTTGGTGATTGTGGATGATTTTTCAAGATTTACTTGGGTTATTTTTCTCAAATCCAAAGACCAAACTGCTGCACAACTGATCAAGCTTTTCAAAAGATTATTAAATGAAAAATCAGTTGGAATTGATAGAATTAGATCTGATCGAGGAACTGAATTCATCAATAAAACTCTTTCAAATTTTTTAGAAAATGCTGGAATTAAGCATGAGCTCTCAGCAGCTAGAACTCCTCAGCAAAATGGTGTAGCTGAAAGGAGAAACCGGACCCTTAAAGATGCTGCTAGAACAATGCTTGCTGATTCGGGCATTTCTCAAAGTTTTTCGGCAGAGGCAGTAAACACTGCGTGTTATACTCAGAACAGATCGATGATTAATAAGAACATATGAAAACACAATATGAAATCTGGCATGGAAGAAAAAGTGTGGTCTCCTACTTTAAAATATTCGGCTGCAGATGTCTTATTCTCGATAATGGTAAAAATCATTTAAAAACCTTTGATGCAAAATCTGCAAAGGGAATATTTCTTGGATATTCTTCAGTTAGCAAAGCATATAGAGTTTTTAATAAAAATTCTTTGAATGTTGAAGAATCTATCCATGCTGTTTTTGAAGAAAACACTCTAACTGATAAGCCAGCTGATCCAGTTGAGCTAATTGATAGACTTACATACATCAGTTTGGAGAATGAAGATGAAGAAGATAATTATATCAATCGCAACAACTTCCAAACACCAGAACCAGAAGTACTAGAACAACCAGTTGAACAGGAAGCTATTCCTGATGTTCAGTTGGAGGAGCCTATTGAGAATATTCAACTGCCAACTGATGAAGGTCCAACTGATACAGAAGCAGTTACCAACTTGGATACAACAAACACTGAACTCAGATGGAAGAAATCACATGCTCTGGAATTGGTGATAGGTAATCAATCTGATCCGGTAAGAACAAGAAATCAGATGCTTAATTTATTTATTCATTCAGCTTTCGTATCACAATTGGAACCAAAGAAAACTGATGAAGCTCTTGCTGATCCAAACTGGATAAATGCAATGCCAGAGGAGCTGAATCAGTTTACACATAACAATGCCTGGAACTTAGTTCAAGACCACTTTCAAAAACTGTTATAGGTACAAAATGGGTGTACATGAACAAACTAAACAAAGATGGTTCAGTTGTGCGCAACAAGGCGAGACTTGTAGCACAAGGATATAGGCAGGAAGAAGGAATTGACTATGATAAAACATATGCCCCAGTAATATGCATCATTCAAGAACTTCAAAGTCTACCAGATGGATGTGAAGAACGCATTTTTAAATGGTCAGCTGCAGGAAGAAGTCTATTTGGAGCAACCTCCAGGTTTCATCAATCATACTTTTCATGATCATGTCTACCATTTGAACAAAGCCTTATATGGTCTGAAACAAACTCCAAGAGCTTGGTATGAAACGCTTTCAAAATTCCTAACTGATCATGATTTTTCAGTTGGATCAGTTGATAAGACCTTGTTCAAATTATCTAAGAATGATCATATTCTACTTATTCAAATTTAGGTTGATGATATTTTATTTGAGTCAACTAACCCCAAATTATGCGAGAAGTTTTCTAAGTTGATGCAGGACAAATTCGAAATGAGCATGATGGGTGAACTGACATTTTTCCTTGGACTGCAAGTGAAGCAACTGGAAACTGATATCTTTATCAGTCAGACCAAATATACGAAGGAACTGCTTAAGAAATTTGGCATGGAATCATGCTCAGCAGTAAGCCATCCCATGAGTTCATCAGTCAAACTAGACAATGATCAAGGGGGAATATCAGTTGAGGCGACATTATACAGAGGTTTAATAGGTTCATTATTATACCTAACTGCTAGTCGTCCTGATATTGTATTTTCTGTATGCATGTGTGCTCGATTTCAAGCAAATCCTAAGCAATCACATTTCTCAGCCGCCAAAAGGATTTTAAAATACCTTAAGGGCACACAAAATGTTGGGCTGTGGTATTCTAAAGACTCATCTTTCAATTTAGTTGGATATTCAGATGCAGATTATGCAGGATGTAAGCTTGATCGAAAAAGCACAAGTAGATCATGTCAGTTTCTAGGAGACAGACTGATCTCTTGGTTCAGCAAGAAGCAAACATCCATAGCTACTTTCACGACTGAAGCAGAATATCTTGATGCTGGAAGTTGCTGCGCTTAACTGCTCTGGATTCAGCAACATCTGAAAGACTATAGAGTTATCGCCAAGGAATCGCCTATATTTTGTGATAATACAAGCACAATTGCTATCACGTATAACCCAGTTCTTCACTCAAGGACCAAGCACATCGATGTCAGGCATCACTTCATCAGAGATCATGCCTTGAAGAAGGACATCAGACTGGAATACGTCTCAACTGAGCAGCAAGCAGCTGATATCTTCACCAAACCACTACCCGAGACTAAGTTTGCTCACTTTCGCAACATACTTGGTTTAATAGATTTATCTTAATCAGTTTTCCATGATTATATCTCAGTTGTTAATATATTTGTGTTATTTATCTAATTCTTAACTGATGTTAGCTTGTCAGTTTGTTATTATGATTCAGTTAGTCACTTATTTTTCAGCCGATGAGATTAACTATTGCAGAAAAATAAAAGACAAAGCTAAAACAAAATGAGTCCTTATTTAAAGAAATTGTTGCAGATTACACCAAAATATTCTTCTTCAACAAAAGACATCCATTTTTCATCCAACCGGATATTTCGCCAGTTGCAGTCTTAAGAAAACTATCAGAAACAACTATTCGCTCCAGAATAGTCCTCTCCTTGTGGAGCATCAGCTGGTAGACATAACCATCTTCAAAGAGGTTCACCGTCTCGGGGACGTGCAAACGCTCTCTATACTTTTCCAGCTTTTCCAACACTCTAGGAGTGTTCGCTTCTCCACATTCATAGAGGAACTGGAGTCCTTACAGCTCCTACCAATAGCGAAGAATTTTATGAAAGACCTCATCTTCCATATCAACTTTACGTTTCTCCAGAGCAGTGTTCATAAACTCTTCAGCGATATCTGGAAGCCTTGAGCTACTTGCACCTGCCATTGTATCTGCTGAATATTCTTAACTGATATGTTTGATACTAACTGAGCCACTTTTATTTATAGTGCAGGGTCAAGGAAGATGAAAGGGCTCAGTCACTGCAGCAGACGATTAATCTTCCAAGCATAAGATTTTATTTAATTAATCTTGCTTAAGTTCGCTTAATATTTATATGCATTTATTAAGGGGAAATATTGGTTTTAAGAGGTTAACTGAGAAGACAGAAGTTAGTAAATCTTCAGCTGAAAGCACAGTTTTACAACTGATCGTTCAGTTGGATATTCCACTAATCTTCTCACATACGTTAGCAAATTAACCATTTTTTTTAATCCAAATTAAGTGACGTGACTATCTATCAAGAATTAAATGCTATCTTTCAGCAAATGATAAGTTGAAACGTGGACTCATATAATCAACATAATTACTACACACGTTCTTACCACACAAACACATGTTTTTATTGCAAAATTTTCATGGACTGACACGTGTCCAATAATACGAACAGTCGCGTACAAAAGTACTTTTTCCGCTCCATTTCAGTTCTTCTTCTTACGCTTATCCAAATTTCTCAGAGCAAAAGCAAATTCAAACATTCTTTTTCGCAGAAAATCATTCAGCTCAAACGGCAAACTAGATTCCAGCGCATATGTTGAATTCTATGGCAATCAATTTCGATTCAGTCCTATCTATCAAAGAAGCCGAGGTCAAGAATGTATTTCAGAAGCTTCAATCAGCTGGGCTCAGAAGATTCTTGGGACAATCTTCCCAAGAGATCTATCCAAAGGAGCTTTTCGACATCTACTCTAGTGGATTTATCAATCAGGATGGAACCATCTCATCTACTGTCAATGGTCAGTTGTTGACCATATGTGAAGACTCCTTTTGTGAGATATTCTTGTTGCCGTCTGATGGATTGGCACACCTTGCTGATGTTAAAGCATCAGATATTGAAGAGATGCAGACACAACTCTCCGCTGATGGACGAAAAATCAAAGTTTCTAATCCAAAGAAGGAACGAAAACATGAGGTTCAGTTGTTAGCTGACATTGTAGCCAAGGTGTTATTGGCAAAGGCAGGATCCGTTGCTGCTCTTACCTTGGAGAAATTTCAAGCCCTTACCATTATCATAGCGGGACGAAGACTCAACTGGAGGCAACTCACCTTCAACATATTGAAAAACATGTTTCAATACACCAAACAGTCCAAAGGATTTGCTGTTCAGTTGAGCTATTTGCTGAAAATCAAAGGGTTGGTGGCTGATGATTCTGAAAGATCATCCAAATTGAAAGTTTTCAATGCTAAGAATATTCTGCCGCCCAAAGCCAAACTGGATCTTACTCCTGATCAATTAGTAAAAATAAAAAAGGAGATTGGAGCACAGCAGGCTGCTCCCAAGTCTGTGAAAAGGGCAAAAACTCTGGCACAGCTGAAGACCTCCAAGAGGAAGCTGATTGTCAGTGAATCGGAATCGGAGAAAACTCCATCTCCCAAAGTTACCAAAAAGCCCAGAACTCAGAAAACCAAGCCAATAGCTTCGCTTGAAGCTATTCAAACTGAAAGGCTGAAACCTTCGGATGCTCAACAGCCTATTCAGGCTATTATTCTAAAAGCCGTTCCAGCTGAAGTTTCAGCAAGAGATCAGTTGCCTCAATCAACTGATCCATCCAAGAAGGTCATCACCTCAGCAGGTGAAAAGGAGTCAGCTAGGGCCGTATCTTCTTTGCAAACTGTCAATCGCCCTACCATCTTTGCTCAGGCTCGACCTAAAGGGATCACTATTCGAGAATTGGTGGAAACGACTCGTTCGGGTCTGAACATTCCACACATTCTTACCGATGAGAAAGGCAAGGGCAAGATGATTGAAGAGCCCATGCCAACAAATGCAATCCAGACCCATGTTGACCTAATTTGAAAACAGTTCAATGCTTTTGCAGCATCCAAACTGAAAACTTATGAGGCTTGGATCACATACAGAACTCACACTTTTGCCAAACAATTGAAGAAGAAGTCTTAGCTGAAGAATTTTATCAGGTTGGAAGCCATCGTTTTGAGGATAGTCAAAGCTGCTACTATTGTGCAGTCTTTGGAAAGAAAAAATTATTTCTTTGATTTGATGAGAGCCAAGAAGTTGGCTCAACTAGTTGAAAAGTTGAAAGCAAACTACATTCTGACGAATCCAACTGCTTACAATGATCGAGCTGTGCTTACTCCGTTGGATTCAGATCTTACTTCCCTGCATGTACAGATAAGATTTTGGGAACAAGATCATGATTAGTTATTCATGGAGGGTCTTCAGAAGAAGAGGAAGAACCCTCATCACCGAATAAAGAGCAAGCTCAGGATGTGCCTGAACGCTCTGTTGCTGATCCTCCAATGTACTCAGAAGCTGACTCAACACTTGCAAATATTGATGAAATTATTCAGTCAGTAGTACAGGAATCTAAACCAGAGGAGCTCATTTCTGAATCAGTTGATCACTTGACTGATCAAGCAATTCTAGAGGCTCCTATCTTAACTGAAGAGCCCGTTCAGCAGGATGATCCAACTAATGTGCCAGCTCAGTCCACAGATAAAGAAATCGCTGAAAATGTGGAGGCTCAGTTGCTCAATTTTAAAAATATTCCAACTGACGAGCTAGACCAAATTTCAGCTGATTCTCAAGCAGAAGCACCAGTTGATGATCCTCCAACTGAAGTTCTCAAAGATTTACATCTTCATCAGGACAGTTCAGTCGCTACTCAGGATCCTTCTTCTCCTCCTCCAACGCAACCTTGGTAGTCTTTGATCAAGTCTCCAAAGAACAAGAACCTGGAACTTCTGGACATCTACCTCCTCAGTCAACTGGTGATCTTGAAGTAGTTCTCGAAGAAATTCAAGACATTCAGAAGAATATGCACAAAATACTTACTGTCGTTTCCCAGATTCAGCGAACTCAACTCACTCATACTCTGAAACTGGAACATGCAGAGGTATTCAACTCAGAAAAACTAAAGGCATTTCATGCTACCGTGACCTCTCTTTCCCTTCCAATAGAAGATATCAAAAAGAATAGAGGCTTAGCTGAAAGTCTCACTATAACCCAAGATGCAATGAGAAATAGAGTTGACTTTGTGGAGACATCTGTTTCCAGAAAGATAGACTTGATGCAAACCACTGTGCTGAATGGAGTCTCAGACGTACCCACTTCTGTTAAAGTTCTATCAACTGATGTTAAAAGATTATCTATCAGAATGGAGGCGTTTGACAAAAAGGGGGAATAGAGACCTAAGCTACAGTCAAATCAGTTGACGGATTTATTTATACATGGATTTATTTTGTACAGATTATTTCATTCGTTCTTTGTACGAATTTGTACACGATAGTTATTATTTTATCTACAACCGATTTGAAGGACGTCTATAAGCTTAACTGATAAGTTATTATTCGCTTAGTTTTGTCAAACACCAAAAAGGGGGAAATTGTTGTAAACTTAATTTCGGCTGTTTGACAAACCATTTATCTATTGGACTAACTGATCAAGTATTCGTATTATACAACTCGCCTAACTGAAGTATCACGTGAGTTATCAGAGGCAACCGAATCCAGCTGAGCTGAACCTTCGGAGTTAACTGACTGATCAGTTGGAAACTGATCAGTTGAACCTAACTGGATTTCTGAAGACAGCTGACTGATCAGTTGGAAATTGATCAGTTGATTCACTCAGCACAAGCTTATCAGCTACAATTTATCAGCTGATTTCTCAGCCATACACGTCATCAAATGAAAAGGACGTTCAACAGACATCAGTACAAGCAGACTGCAACTCATACTGGAACGCCGCATTTCAGAGTCTACCGTGTACGATTGTCAGGAGAATATCGACGTGACAATCAACGGATATAAAATTCAAATATTATATCAAGTTACCGTTGGAAAATAAGCCTATAAATAGGCGAACAAAGCAGCTGAAGAACAAGACACAAGAACAACTATTTTACTCAAGCTGTTACTCTGCTGAAATCAAAAGCTCACTCTTACTAAGTTGTATCTGTAGCATTCAAGGCTACCCTTTTTGAGCTTGTTAGCACAGTGTAATCTTTGTTATATTGTTAAGTTGTGCTAAGATCAGTCACGAACTGAAATAGCCTGTTGTAACTAAGAGTTTCAGTTTTGGCACTGATAAGACCAAACTGAAGTGGGTCAGTACAAACATTGTATTCGATCAAAGTCTTTTAGTAGAAATCATATCTTTGTGATATAAGGGGTGACGTAGGAGTTATTCCATTCTCCGAACATCCATAAACAAATCGCGTGCTTTTCATTTCAGTTACCTTTTATTTTAGTTATTCTATCTTTCATTCAGTTTACTTCCGCAACTGTTTTCTCAGTTAAACTGGTTGTCATCGACTGACGAGATACTGAGTATCATTTTGTCATTAAACTGAACTCAATTTACGAAAAACGAACATAATCTGTGAGTGTTTATTCAACCCCCCCTTCTAAACACTTTTCAATTCTTAACCAATCCTTTCATAGAGCTTATATCAGTTCAGTTATGGACATAACTGAACTGATATCAACTGAACTGATCAAATCAGTTAAGAACAAAACAAGCAGTCAAAAGACACATGATATGTTTATGGATGTTCGGAGACTTCAACTGCTCATACGTCATCCCTTCTACCTCCACGGAAAGGATACACTAGAAGACTTAGATTTATACAACACCTTGTACAAATCCTACAAAGCTTAGGACTTACCCACTGTCTAACTGAACTTCTAGTCTAGACTGAAGGCAGCACCTTCCAGCCAAAACTTGTTTAACATCTATGTGTCAAAGACTACACACACAAGTTTATTGTCTTTGTGCAAGTCTGTAATTTGGGTAGTGGTGTGTGTGTGCGTGTGTGTGAGAACTGAACAATGAACACTACCCGAAAGTTTTCTCACACACTGAGGGAAATAAGCTTCTAATCTAAGCTGATACAACTTTGAAGTGTTCCCTCGACTGGCTGATTGCTTCTTTAAAGCTGATATGCAATATGCGTGCCCTCTTTTTTTTCTTGTGTTATCTCTTTTAACCACACTGTGTATATAACGTTATTACTAAGTCTTCACTGATCTTCTATTTATAGGCGCGAAGCTTGATCGTACAGTGAGACTCAATTATTGTATACATTGCATTTTGAATTTGTTCTTTGGAATCCATTCCGGAACTTTTGGCTTTAAGCTTCTGATGCAACGTTCATGATTGTACTGTGATAGTACAATTGCTTTTGTACCTTTGCGCACAACTGTAATCCATTAAGTAAGCTTGTCGTGATCTGCAACTGATTGCTCCTAACTGATGTTCTGAACGAGTTCTTCAAACTAATCAGCAACTGGTCTTTTAAGTGATCTAGTGAAATCAGTTGACTCGTCAGCTGAACTAATTTCACTGATTCAGTTACCTGGTTAGTTGGGCTTTTCATCAGTTGAACTCTTTATCAGCTGGGCGGGCTTCTGAAGATCTTCTGCTGAACTACCTATCAGTTTGGACATTCAGTTGAGCTAGTTGCGATGCATCAGTTGAACTGGTTCAGCTCGTTCGATCATTTGGTTCTTTCAGTTAGCATCTCCGATAGCTTTAGTTTTGGCTCGTAAAATGATTATTTAAGTTTCAGCTATCTGCGCACTAAGGTAGGTTATTATAAACAAAATTACAAGTTTTGTTAACATCTAAACTAAGCAAAGAATGCGAGCTTGAAAAGTTCCAACAAAAATTATATGCATGTTTTTATTAAGTTATGGAAATACGAAATGTTGAAAGACGTGAAGGGATTGTGACTAAATACGATGATATGTTGGAAATATCGTGAGGGTTATAGTCCAAGTGGGAGCCCGATGATCGTGTATCCTTGGATACGGATACGAATATGTTAATATGTTGGCGAAGGCTCAGTTGACCGGTGAGAGTGTTGCTGGTGTCCCCGCCGCCCAGTACTGTGGTTTCTCTAGATGGATCCATCGCCCAATACGAATACGAATATGAGTCACAATCACGATATGAATTCAACAAACACGAATATGAATATAAATATGATAATATGAATATGGATATGTTGATATGAAAATGTTTATGTTAAAGTTTATGTATTATTATGAAAATGTTATTTTAAGTACAAGTTTTTTTCACTGTTGTACGTGATCTGTATATGTATTACTTGTTATCAATAATATGATGTGTTGAGTCTTTAGACTCACTAGGTGTGATTGATGTAGGTGATATTGATAGTTATGATATTGGAGGTCGTGATGGGTGACTTTGCTGGACTGTCGGTGCACATAACCCGAGAACCAGCACTTTTACTTTCCGCGTTTAAGTTTATGATTTACGTTAAAGAATTTTAAGACTATTTATTAATGCTTTTTGAGAGATTTTTGAGAGGTTTAGTATGGGCTACACTTTTCAACTTATTGCTTTTTAGGTTTGGTTTATGTTAAACTATTTCATTTGATTTTCAAATAATAGTTTCTTGGCTTATTTTAAAAAAGGTGCAAAAATATTTTACATATATATGGGGAGTTCGGCCGATTCATTAGAGGATTTAAAAAAAATTTCTAGTACTTTTTAAGAAAACGCATAGCAGACGTTTCAGTTGGTATCAGAGCAATGGTCCTGTAAAGGGTTGTGCCACCATCATCACCGGAAAGATCAATCGTCAAGCCTCAATTTGTAAATTTTACATGCTTTATATGATTTAATATGATATTACTCGCATGATGACATGAATAATATGTTTACGTTACATGTTTACTAGCTTTTTGAGTATATATGCTTTGCATACTTAAATTTCTAAATGAATTAGAATATGTCACATGATTAGAAAACTTAGATTTAAATGCATGTTGGTTACATTAGAATTTGGAAAAAGTTCAGATAAAATGCCTCCTAGACATGCCCATGTTAATGAGAATCAAGCCGAGAACAGTGTGAACCATCAAGGGAATGCACCACCCCCACCACCTCCTCCAGGGGATGCTGTTACTCGTGCGTTAGAAGGGATGACTCATTTCTTCGAGCAACAGTTACAGCAACAACAGTTACAGCAGCAACAGTTGCAACAGCAGTTGCAACAGGCACCTAGGGCACAACATGACATATATGATCAGTTCTGGAGGCTAAGGTCGAAGGAATTTTCTGGCACCACCGATCCCTTTGCTGCTGAGGCTTGGATTCGTGCACTTGAGATACACTTTCGTTATTTGAATATGGGGGATGCTGACCGTGTGAGGTGTGCCACTTACCTGTTTAGAGACGAAGCTTCTTTATGGTGGGAAGAAGCCGAGCATGGTGTTGATCTTACTACACTCACTTGGGCACGATTTAAGGAGATATTCTATGAGAAATATTTCACTGCTGATGTTAGAGGGCGATTGAAGAGGGAATTGATGACTCTCCGACAGGGAGACGCTTCAGTTGCTGAATTTGTGAAGAAATTTGATAGGGGTTGTAACTTTGTACCCCTTATTGCGAGGGATCCTGTAGAGAAGTTGAAGAAATTCATGGATGGACTACGACCTTCCATTCGAAATAACGTGATGATGATGCGTCATGTGGATTATGCTACTGCCACTACTTATGCATTCAAGTCTGACCAATCCTTGAAGGACATTGAGTTTGAGTTACAACGCAAGAGGCAGCAACATCAGAATAATAATCAACCAAACAAAAAGCCATATACGGTTCCTCCAAGACCTCAAGGGCCTTAAAAGCCCCAAGGTCAAGTCAAGAAACAAGCACCACAAAATCCACCACCTGCAGCACCAAAACTTGCAGAAGGACAACCGTGCAAGAAGTGAAATCGACTACACTATGGACCATGTGTGTGGGGTACTACTAAGTGCTTCATATGTAAGGAAGAAGGGCACAAAACTGCTGATTGCCCCAAGAAGAATGCACCTACTATGGGACGAGCTTATGTTATGAATGCAGAAGAAGCTGAAGGGGAGCCAGACACGACTCTTATCACGGGTAACCTAGTCATTTATCATTTTTATATTGGTTATTATTGCATGAAATGTTAAATTGGTTATTAGAATTGAATTGAAATCAAGAATAACCTAGTGAAAATTAGGTTGCATGCTCTACCTTAGTTGGAAATTAAGATATGATTTTAAAAACTAAGATATGATTTTAAAAACCATAGAAATGGTATTTATTTTTTAGCCTTATTTATGCAAAGGATGAATAAATTCCAAATAAAATACTTAGTGCCAAAAATGAAAGAAAATCATAATTTAAGGGCAGATAAGGGTTTCAAATTTTGGAGGGGTCAATGTGCAATTTTCGAAATTTTGAGGACTAAAATGTAATTTTCGAAAATTTAAGGACCTCTTTGCAATTAACCAAACGATAAGGGGCTTTAACGCAATTACCGAACTTTTACGAATCAAGATTTTAATTTTGGAAATTTAAAGGACTAGAATGTAAATTTTCGAAAAATATAAGGATCAAATGGCAAATATAGAAAATTTTGGGGACTAAATGTAAATTTCGAAAAATTGAAGGGCTAAAATGCAATTTTTCAATAAATGCTTAAGTTCGACACGTAATCTACACATAACTGTGCGAGAATAATGATAGAAATTTCCTTAAGCTTCAACCCGAAAAGATTTAAAAGACGTTTTCGTCGCAGGGAGGATTATCATTCAAGGGATAGCTACCTATGCACTACTCGATTCGAGAGCTACACATTCATTCATATCTGAAACCTTCATCAAAAGACTGAAAATTACTCCTCAAGATATGGGTTTGGGTTTCAAAGTTTCTATTCCTTCCGGTGATCTAATGCTCACGTCTAAAATTGTCAAGAATCTGGAGCTTCGTTTGTCCAAAGATGTGGTTCGGGCAGATCTTATTGTGCTTCCTATGCCCGAATTTGATATCATACTCGGTATGGATTGGTTATCAGCGAATGGAGCTTCGATTGATTTTCGTCAGCGATCAGTGTCTATTCGACCGCCTAGTGGTAAATCATTTGTCTTTGAGGCGGCGAGAAACAAGCAAATGTTGCACATCATCTCTTGTCTATGTGCGAGGAAACTTATTTAGCGTGGATGCCAAACATTTCTAGCATGTTTTACTACCGCACATGCTCCTATCAGTCAGAAGTTAGAAGATGTTGATATTGTCAGAGATTTTCCTACCGTCTTTCCCGAGGACATTTCTGGCATTCCACCCAATCGTGAGGTGGAATTCTCTATCGATCTAATGCCGGGCACAATACCTATATCTAAAGCACCTAATCGTCTAGCACCTGCTGAAATGAAAGAATTAAAAGATCAAATCCAAGACTTGCTAGACAAGGGTTTTTTTCGCCCCAGTTATTTTCCAAGGGGCGCATAGGTATTATTTGTGAAAAAGGATGGTAGTATGTGTAGAGCCCAAAATCAGTACACATAAAACTCATGCATTTATTTAAATTGTTTACTTAAGTTTAAATTTATTTTTAGCGATGCATGATTTATTAAAATGCATTAATTTAAATTATTTATGTTTATGTGATTCACGTTAAATGTTTTTTCGAGTTTCATGTTTTAGGCGATTATTCGATGCTGAATCGAAGAAAATAGACCGGCGACGATTTGGCAATTTTAAAACGCTGTATTTTATTTTAAGTTAAGAATGAGGCATTTTAAATGATTTATTTAGTTTTAACATTTTAAAGGCCTAATTTAGTTATTTAGTGATTTTAGGATTTTAAAAAACTTTTAAAGTTTAGCAGGTGTGCATTTTATTTTAAATTAAGGGATTTTATTAAATTAAAAGTGGGTTAACATTCTTAATTGTTTGCTAATTTACTCCCTAATTGCCTACACTAACCCACGCACACACACACACACACTTTTCACACACCAAAACCATCGGCATTACATACACACTATAACAATTCAGATTTCTAAAATTTTTTAGAGCAAGAATAACCTAGGGTTCTAAAGTAAGAGCAGTCGCCCCTTTCCCTTCAGATTTCTCGAGAAAAATCATGCCACGTTCGTTCCAGATCAACCTCGCATTTTTCCCTGCTTCGGTGTCGTCGTTTCGGTAACGTTAAAGATTTAAAGGCATGTATATTCTGTTTTTCCTGCGTCGATCTAGTCATATTATGTGTTGTGATGTTTTTATGCTTAAAAATTCATGTGTGATGTAAATAATTTGAGCAGAAAATTGTTTGATCAATCTACGCAACGTTTTTAGATCTCAAAATCTCATTTTTACTGTATTTTGAATTACTGGGATTTTTCGGTCGAGATTTTGGGAAAACTTTCAACACATGAAACGTAGATCAGGATTGGAAAGCGGTAAAGTATGACTAGGGACCAATTCACCCGTTAAAGCATGAACGGGGATCTCATGTATGTGGCAGTGGATCTTCCCTCTCAGCCCAGTATTGTGGTTTAGTCTGATCAGGCGTATTTATGTATGGGTCACTTGCTTTGAAACATGCCTCTACGCAAAATGATGAAGTTTATGTATGTTCAAGTATGTACGATGCAAGCATTTTTAAGAAAAGTTTTACGTTGATGGCACGTCTATGTTGTGTATGTAAGTTCAAGCTTTTATACGCATGTTCAAGTTTCAAGTATGTACGTTCTATTTTAAAGATGCGTGTGGTTTTATTACGTATTACTTGTTATACCCTGTTTATACATGTTGAGTCTTTAGACTCACTAGACTTGATCGATGTAGGTGAGGATGAGTTTGAAGAGACGAGAGGTGAGGACCAGTGAGCTGGCTTGGACTGAGCGGGAGGCTAAACCCGAGGACCGCCATATTTTAAGTTTTATGAAGTGTTCAAAATACTCTGATTTCGCGTTTTGATTACAATGTTTAAACAAGTATTTTTCTTTAGCAAATTTAATTGCGTTCAGTCTTTTGCAATTACTTTTGGTTGGACAGTTCATTTATGATCACAGTTTGAAAGTTTATTGGTATTTTAGAAAATTTTTATTTTTCCGCAAATTTCAAGTAGTTCAAAATACGGTACGTTACATTGGTATCAGAGCAGTGTTCTTGTAAAGGGTTATGCCTACTACAAGTTGCGAGAAGCTCACGAAGCCACACCTCAAGTCTGTAAGTTTTAAAGTTTTGAATTATTTCATGTAGTAAGCATTAATTCATGATTTAAGCATGTACATGTTTTAAGTTCGAATTACGTGCATCTTATGCTATTGATACTATGTTCATGCATATTGGGTTTACGTGTGGGGTATATTGTGGAACAGTATGCCTCCTAGACGTATGATTAACTGTGAAGTAAGGGATGAGGACAGAGAAGCTCGAGTTGAGGGGAGAGACGCTCCTCCTCCTCCACCGCCAGATATGCAAGCACAGATGCTTGCAGGTATGACTCAGTTCTTCGCACAGTTTGCGGGGAACCAGGCGGCAGTGGATACAGGGGCGAGGCCCAGACCAGAGGCGGTGTATGAGAGGTTCAGGAGGATGAATCCAAAGGAGTCTTCGGGGACCACTGACCCGATGATAGCCGATGGATGGATTTAGTCCATCAAAGTAATTTTTGACTTTATGGACCTGACAAATGCAGAACGAGTCAGGTGTGCAACGTTCTTTCTCTCAGAAGACGCCAGGCTTTGGTGGGAGAGCGCGTTTGTATCGGTGAATTTGCAGACCCTGACTCAAAGAAGTTTTCTATTCCAAGCACTTCGCTGAAGAAGTACGCTCCCGCCTGACCAGGGAGTTCATGTCGCTGCGACAGGGAGACAACAGCGTAGCAGACTTCGTCAGGAAGTTTGAGAGGGGGTGTCACTTTGTGCCTCTAGTAGCTAATGATGCCCGGGAGAAGCTGAGGCATTTCATTGATGGGTTGCGACCGATCTTGCGCCATGACGTCAGAGTTGCTGGTCCTGCTACCTATACAGTTGCCGTGTCTAGAGCCTTAGCGGCAGAGCAAGACCAGAGGAACATAGGCAGGGCAAGAGGCCCTATCAAGCACCGCAGCAGCAACAGCAGAGACCTCAGTTTAAGAGGCCTTACCAGGGGTAGTCAGGGAAGAAGCCGTATCAGGGACCGCCGAAAGGAAAAGGTCCTATTCCACCACAGAAGGCTCCTCAGAAACCGGAGTACCCAGTGTGCCCGAAGTGCCACCACCAACATCCGGGGCAGGGTTTGTATGGGTCAGGCAAATGTTTCAAATGTGGAGCTAGTGATCACATGTTAAAGGAGTGCCCACAGTGGAGGCAGCCAACCCAGGGGAAATTGTGTGCCATGCATGCTCAAGAGGCGAACCCTGACACGACACTATTGACTGGTAAACTTATTTAGTTAAGCACTGTATTGTTTTTCATGCATGTGTTGGATTTTATTTGGGTTTATGTACACGTAAATTCCATGCGATTATTTAAAATTTAAATCATTTATTTAATTTTAAATTGATTTTTAGTGATGCATGATTTATTTAAAATGCATTATTTTAAATTACTTAAGTTTTGTGATGCACGTTAAAATATTTTCTCGAGTTTCATGTTTCAGGAGATTATTCGATGCGGGATCGAGGAAAAGAGATTGGCGACGACTTTGGCAATTTTGAAATGTGGTATTTTATTTTAAGTTAGGATTGGGGCATTTTAAATGTTTTATTTAGTTTTCAGCATTTTAAAAGCCTAATTTGGTTATTAGGCGATTTTAAAAATTTCAGAACTTTAAAAGGTGTATCTATTGTGTATTTTATTTCAATTTTTAAGATGCTATTATTTTGTGAGGAGTTAGTATTTTAGGTAGTGTTTAATAACTTTTAATTAGGGGTTAAATTTTAATTAAAAAATATTTTACTCTCCTAATTCCACTAAACACACACAATCACAAGCACACACACTTTTGCACACACTAAAAATCGGCCAACACACACAACACCCACGTACACATTCATTTTTCATTTTTTTGAGAGAAGAAAACCTAGGGTTCTTCGCAAGAACAGCAGCCACCCACCTTCCTCTAAATTCCAGCAAGGTTTTGTTGAGTTTTCTTCAAAGAAAATAGTGCCACGTTCGTCCCGGATCAACCTCGCATCTTTCCCCGCTTCGGTGTCGTCGTTCGGTAACGTTAAAGATTTAAAGGCATGTATATTCTTTCGTTTTATGCATCGATCTCGTCATAGTAGATATTTTAATGTATGTTATGGGTGAAAGTTTGATTATTATGAGCAAAGTTTGAGCGATTATGCATTAAATTGATTTCTGAAACATTTTTGATCTCAGAAAAACGTTTTTGCTGTAATTTTGGCTCCTGTGTAATTTCGGTTCTTTTTCTGAAAATATTTTCAACACAAAAAACATAAATCTTTTTTATAACTTTGATTTGATATAAAATTCATAATTTTCAGAAAAGAAACAAGTGAGTTATGATTGTTTTCGTGTGACTGCTCAAACCTGCGATCTTATGAAAATGATGTTCATCATGTTTTGAAGTTTTTGAGTTGCAGGCTTCGTTGGGCACCGCCGGGCTTGTGCTACTCCATTTAGATATGTTATGGGATGAGTTTAGGTGTTATTTGGTGGTTCGTTTGGGTCGGGATTAGCTTGGAATGTAATAGAACGGGTTTAGATCAGGATTGGAAAGCGTTAAAGCATGAACGGGGACCAATCCACCCGTTAAAGCATGAACGGGGATCTTATGTATGCGGCAGTAGATTCGTCCCTGTCAGCCCAGTACTGTGGTTTAGTCTGATCAGGCGATTATGTTATGGGTCACTTGCTTTGAAACATGCCTCTACGCAAAATTATGATATGTAAGCTCATGTACGTACGATGCAAGTATGCAAGCATGTTTAAGAAAAGTTTTACGTTGATGGCACGTATAAGTGCTTCAGTCCTTCAATTTCATAGCAAAGAAATCGAGAGAAGCTCCGAGGGAAGTGTGAAAATGAGATTTTGAGATTTGAAGTTTGCGAAAGATCCGTCCGTCCGATTTTGAATCCGACTTCAGTACTATGTTTCTATCGACGCAGGCTACAACTGGACGTAAGTTTTGCTACGTTTTGATATGTTTTGAAATTATGATATTGTCAGAATCGAATATGAATCATATATGATGTTTTTGATACAGTAGGCATCGTATATTTGAAGTCAGATCGAAGAACGGACTGTGTATGTAATTGTTATGATTTTTGGAGTTGATTTGATTGAGATTCGATATCAGATTTGTATTATAGTTGAGATTATGAGTTATACTGATATCGAGTATGAGTTCTGATATTATATCTGTGATGTTGAGATTGACGGGGTTATTGAGATTGTATTAGTATGCCGTCGAAACATCAGTAGATTGATATTGATCAGATTCAGTATTGATTTAGATTATACCGTACTTTATTGACATTGATCAGAGTATGTCTTGATTTGAGTATTGATCAGAACAGGTCTTAAATTGAGTTGTACATTGATATTGTGCATATTTATATTGTCATTGCCAGATTTGGGTATGGACAGATTGGAATGCGAGACTTCGTCTTCGTCAGACCGAGAAGACAAAGGTATAAATCAATGTGAATCGGGAGATCGACTTAAGTCAGATTGGACTTGAGTTTCCCTAAATCACATACTTGTATGTTATTGCTTTTCATACATTTGTATCATTTGAATGAATATGCTTTGTTTATTTATTTATAGAAAAGCATAGAATAGTAGATAGCTATTGAGTGAGAGTCACTGATAGAAGGGCCAGATTAAGACAGAGTTGTTAATGGCCCATTGCACATTGTCAGAATTAGAGTTTAGGTAGATACACCTAGTCTTTGGCAGAACAGCCAAGACATCGGACGTTTGGTCGTATCGAAATGCTTATGAGTAGAGCAACTCCTGGCACATACATTCGATATAGACAGGACCAAAGTCCGTAATAAGAACGTACCGCCACCACGATCGGGACAGTAGGTGGGAGACCTGTTGCGTTCTTATTCAAATCGGGATCCCTAGATTAGAAATGAGTCGAGTTTGAGTCTGAGAGTCACAGAGTGTGATTCCTTATTTGATATTGAATTATGTTCCTGATTTTGGTACTTGTTTAGAGTATGATTGATAGTTGATATTAATTCATGTGTTGATTGAGATACATGTTATGTATATCTGATGCATGCTTTTATATAGTTTATATGACTTCATGTATACTTGGTTTATACTGGGAATATAATTCTCACCGGAGTTATCCGGCTGTTGTCTTGTTTGTATGTGTGCATGACAACAGGTGGGACAGGATCAGGGTCAAGAAGAGAACGAAACAGGACTAGTTAGCGTGGAGATCTGGGCTCAGAAGTAAATTAGGATTCATCACTGATATGTAGTTGGACCTAGTTGAATTATTATAGACAATACAAGATTTGTATTTTTATGTTTAATATGTATTTCAGATTGAATTACATTACGTTTCCGCTTTGTATTTTAAAAAAAAAAAATTTAGACCCTGTTTATTATCATTGATTAAATTGTCCCAATGATGATTAAGAATATGATTAGCGTCCGGGTCCCCACAGTTTATTAGTGTGCTAATTATTACTTTGGTGACTTGGGATATAAATTGTCTACTACGCATGAGGTTAAGGTTAGAACTTTGGGAGATAAGTTTTGTGTTTGTGCTGACGTCTCTCAGGAAACATTTTCATAAAATGAGTCGCCACGAAGGCCTCAGACTCAGGGGCCACCCACTCTTTTGTTTCGGAGACGTTCGCTAGTCACCTGGACGTCAAGTCTGTTGGACTCGACGTGAGCTATTCAGTGACAGTCCCATCAGGGGAAGAATTGTCAGCTACTAGTGCGGTCAGAGACATCTATTTGGAACTGCAAGGCCACCTAGTGTACGCTGATTTGATTGTGTTGCCAATCCCAGAATTTGATATCATTATGGTAAAGGACTGGCTGACTAAGAACAAAGTTCTTATTGATTTCAAAAAAAAGATCAGTGTTAGTAAGACCTTTGGGTATGGAGCAATTTTTCTTTGAGCCATCTAGATGTAGGAGTTTCCCTCGCATGATATCTTGCATGCAGGCGCGGAGACTCATTCACAAAAGGTGTCAGGCTTTCTTGGCCAGTGTTATTTCTGCACCTGACGTACCCACTCCGTCTATATCTGAGGTGCCTGTAGTCAGAGATTTTCCCGACGTTTTTTCAGATAACGTCACAGGCCTTCCACCAGAGAGAGAGGTGGAGTTTTCCATTGATCTTATGTAACGCCCCAAAAATTTAAAGGTCCACGTAAACCACATGCGCGCAAGTTATTAAATTCTCTTGTATTTCAATTAAATGTCTTAATTGTATGAATTAATTATGTTGTGCATATTGACATGTTTAAAATATATTTTTCTACATGGTTGCATTAAAAATGTTTTTTTAAAGGTTATTCTTGTTGCGATCGAGGAACGGAGACCAATGGCTGAAAAATGGAAAATGATATTATTAAATAATTGTTCTTAATTATTTAAAATATGGGTGATACTTTTTATTATTTTTGAAAATAAGGGTTTTGAGGTGACTTTATACGCCGGGACGTAAATTTTATCGGTGTTGGATTTTTAATAAAAATGCAAACATTTTGAAAGGGAAGTAGCGCAGGTACAAAAGCTGGTGCAGGGGAGAGATGGCTCGGCCTCGGGGCTTTGGGCTGAGCTAGCTCGAGTCATTAGGGTCCTAAGAGATTGCACTAGGGTCTGGGCAGGGGCATGTACGGCTTGGGTGCGCTGTGGCTTGAAGGAACAGATGAAACATGGACAACATGATTCACGCGAGGCTGCTGCCACTGGTTCAGTGGTTTGCTGCTCATGTCCAGGGGCTTGGGTTGGTCTGGGTATGGTCTGATTGTGGTCTAGGCTCGGTGAGGGTCGGTGCTGGTAGATAGTTAGGTGGCTATAAGATTTTTAGGTGGAGAAGAGTCCCAATAAAACCAAACACCTCACACGCGCACACGCCTGCAATTTGGCTCCAGGATGCATCAAGTTTTTGAGCAGGCCAGGGCTAGTTCTTTCGGCTAGACTTGGTCAAGAGGGTGCCTAGGTGGGTTGACTAGGTTTGGCTTGAGGTGGCTCGGGCGTGGCTCTAATAAATTGGGAGATGGCTCGGGTTGTTCGACAATGGGTCAATATTTCGAATTTAATAGGAAAAATTGAATCCAAGGGTCCACGGGGGTGACTCATGACTTGGAAGGGTAGAATAAATATTAAAAATGTTATGTTTAAAGTTTGGTATCAAAATAACGAGTTTTGGATTTAATCGGGATTTAATCGCCTCACGAAACGTTAATTAACGAATTAATTGAAACGCCTAGTTTTAAGCTTTATAAAATTATGAAAAACTATATTTAAACTCAAATAATTATTAAAAGGCTAAGTTTTTAATTTGAGATTTTTATATTAAGGTTTGGTTTAATTCGGGATTAAAACGCGTTAATATGTTTTATTTAAAGATTAATTTAAAAGTCATCGATTTAAGCCAAATAAAAATATGAGAAAATTCATGTAAGCTTAGATAATTATTTGGGACATGTTAGAGTCAATGAAATTAAGAAAAAGAAAAAAGAGAAATTTTACGTCCAGGGGTAAAACGGTATTTTTACACCTAAAAATTAGTAAACGTCATGGCAGTGTCCTAAATGCAGTTTTATATGTTAATATGATTATTTCAAATGTTTATGAATGTTAATACGTTAAAGTATGATTTTTAAATGTTCATGAATTTTTATGGTTTATTTGTGGACATTTAAAAGATACGTTGCATGCTTGGTTTAAAGGAAAAATGTTATATGCATGTTTAAATTTTATAAAGTGATGAGAATATGAACGTTGAACGAAGTGAAGTAATTGTGACTAATACGATGATATGTTGGAAATGTTGTGAGGGTTATGGTCCCAATGGGAGCCCGATGATCGTGTTTCCTTGGATACGGATATGTAGATGTATACGATGATATGTTAAAACGTAAGACCAAGGCCCAGTTGACCGGTGAGAGTGTTGCTGGTGTCTCCCCATCCAGTACTGTGGTTACATGTAGATGGATCCATCGCCCAACACGTAGACGTAGATGAACACGAAAGTCACAATTAACGATCTTAAATCAACGAAAAGGAAAAAGGAATACGTATATGTTGATGATAATATGTATATGAATATGTTGAGGATGATATGAAAATATGTACGAAAATGTTTATAAAAACGTTTATGTAAATGTATTTGTTTAAAGCTTATGCATCATGAAAATGTTTATGAAAATGGTAATGTTTAAAGTTTATGCATCTTCATGAAAACGATATTTTAAGTACAAGTATTTTTCACTGTTGCATGCAATTTGTATATGTATTACTTGTTATCAAGATTATGGTATGTTGAGTCTTTAGACTTACTAGGTGTGACTGATGCAGGTGATTATGAAAACGGTGGAGGTATTGATGGTTGATCTGACTGGACTGAAAGTGCACATAACCCGAGGACCGACATTAGTTTTCCGCACTAGTTATGATTTATGATTTTAAATGATGCTAAAGATATTTTTACGACGATTTAATTATGAGTGGCTTTTGAGAAGTTATAGTATAGGCTATACTTTTCAAATAATGTTTTTAAGTTTGGTAAACTGTTGGAAACTTAATTTCGGCTGTTTGACAAACCATTTATCTATTGGACTAACTGATCAAGTATTCGAATTATACAGCTTGCCTAACTGAAGTATCGCGTGAGTTATCAAAGGCAATCGAATCCAGCTGAACTGAACCTTCGATGTTAACTGACTGATCAGTTGGAAACTGATCAGCTGAACCTAACTGGATTTTTGACGACGGCTGACTGATCAGTTTGAAACTGATCAGTTGATTCACTCAGCACAAGCTTATCAGCTGATCGCTCATCCATACACGTCATCAAATGAAAAGGACGTTCAACCGACATCAGTACAAGCAGACTGCAACTCATAGTGGAAGAGAAGCCTATAAATAGGCGAAGAGAGCAGCTGAAGAAACAAGGATACAAGAACAACTATTATACTCAAGCTGTTACTCTGCTGAAATCAAAAGCTCACTCTTACTAAGTTCTATCTGTAGCATTCAAGGCTACCGTATTTGAGCTTGTTAGCACACTGTAATCTCTGTTACATTGTTAAGTTGTGCTAAGATCAGTCACGAACTGAAATAGCCTGTTGTAACTAAGAGTTTCAGTTTTGGCATGGATAAGACCAAACTGAAGTGGGTCAGTACAAACATTGTATTCGACCAAAGTATTTTAGTAGAAATCCTATCTTCGTGATAGAAGGGGTGACGTAGGAGTTATTCCATTCTCCGAACATCCAGAAACAAATTGCGTGCTCTTCATTTCAGTTACCTTTTATTTTAGTTATTCTATCTTTCATTCATTTTACTTCCGCAAATGTTTTTTTCAATTAAACTGATTGTCATCGACTGACGAGTTACCGAGTATCAGTTTGTCACTGAACTGAACTCAACTTATGAAAAACGAACATAATCCGTGAGTGTTTATTCAACCCCCCCTTCTAAACACTTTTCACTTCTTAGGCGATCCTTTCACGTGGTATCAGAGCGGTTGTATCTCGTCTCAGAATATCTACACTTTCAAACTGATCATTATGTCCTCCTTCAACAAGATCTCTATGTTTTCAAGAGAGGACTTCGATGACTGGAAAATAAGAATGCAGGCTCACTTAGCTGCACAAGATGATGACATGTGGTACGTTATCACTGACGGACCGATGATGATTCTGAAATCCAATACAGCAGTGGCTATTACTGAAAGGGCAACTCATCGTATAGAAAAGCCTACGGATGAATGGACAACAAAAGACAAAAGATAAGCAAATCTGGATAATGTGGCAAAGGATATACTGTAAAAGACACTGGACAAAGTAACCTTCAGCAAGATCAAGATGTGTAAGACAGCTAAGGAGATCTTGGAAAAGTTGATCCAGCTGTGTGAAGGAAATGAACAAACCAAAGAAAATAAACTTTCTGTTGATGTGCAAAAATTTGACAATATCAAGAAGAGAACTGGAGAATCGATGCATGAGTATGATGAGAGAGTCAGCTGCATCATCAGTGAACTCAATACACTTGGAAAAGTGTATACCAACAAAGAAGTTGCATTAAAAGTAATAAGAGGTCTTCCCAAGGAGTGGGACGTAAAGACCATGGCAATGAGGGAATCCAAGGATCTAAACAGAGTTGAGCTTCATGATCTATTCACTGATCTGAAAGCCTATGAGTTTGAGCTGCAAACTCGAGGAGGAGAGCCTTCTACTCCAGCAGTCACAACTGCATTAGCTGCTGTCAGAACAGAACAAACTGGTTCATTCGAGAAGTATGCTGATCAATTGAGCAATGATGCTATGTCATTGTTCATTAAAAAATTCGGAAGATTTACGAGGAGAAATCAAGGGAACTTTCAGAAGAATTATCAGAGAAATAATTCTAAAGAGGAATCAAATGGTTGCTACAACTGTAGCAAACCCGGTCACTTCATTGCTGATTGTCCCAAACCCAAGAAGGACAGCCAGGGCTCGAATGAAAGAAGAAACAAGTCATATGAGCATAGAAAGAGATCCAAGGATGATAAGAAGTTTTCCAGAAAGAAACACGAGGTACTCTTATCTGAAGAAAGTAAATCTAAATGGGCAGAAACTGACAGCGAAGAGTCAGAACCAGAAACCTCATGCAGTTCCAGTGATGGTGAAGAGGAAGTGAAGTGTCTAATGGCTGGTGATACAGAAGAGGAGTCAAGCAGTCAACAGGTATTTGACTTCAGCTCAACTGATTTCACTATAGAAGAACTTATTTCAACTCTTCATGACATGGTTAATGAGTATCATAAGCTTGCCTTATCGTTTGAAAAGGCCATAGCAAATCAAACTGATCCCATAGACAATAAAACTAAAACTGATGAATCAGTTGATGTGTTGAGTCTCAAAAGGGAGATTGCTGAGCTCAATGCTGAAAAGAGTAGGAATCAATCAATGATTCAAAAGTTGACGCTTGAAAATTCAAAGCAAACTGAGCTCATTCAGGCTTGGAACAAATCATCTGTTGCATTAACTGAAATGCAGAACTCACAGAAATCAGTTACTGATAAAACTGGTTTAGGGTTGAGCACCCAAGATGAAACGGCTCCCAATGATACTCGACCAAAACTGAATATGGATAAAGGGAAATACATTCACTTTGTCAAATCAGTTATGGTACAAGAACAAGCTGAGCCAAGTAAACTGGTTCAACGGCCTACTGAAAGTACGAACAAGGCTAGAAGATATGGTATTGGTTATAGCCCAAAAGTTTTAACTGACTCACGTTGTCAGTCATCAAAAAGATTCAGCAGAAAATATTTATGTGGCTACTCCAATTACTATAACAGCAAGCCGGTTCAGAAAAGATATCGGCTGAACAATCAGTCGAACAAAGCTAAATCACATGTTGTATCATCTGCACACTACACACCAAACACACACAAATCGAGAAAGACCATCTGGAATGCAGCAACTGGACAGTCAGTCAGACTAATCCAAGTCTGGGTTCCTAAAGGACTAATCAGTTTAGGACCCAAATAGAAAAGGGTACAAAAAAATTATATCTTGTGTGTGATTGCAAGTAACAGGTACAATTAAGGAATCAATCTGGTACTTGGATAGTGGATTCTCACGACACATGACAGAAAATGCAGATCTGTTATCTCAACGGATCAAGTACACTGGACCAAACATCAGTTTTGGAGATAATTCCAAAGGTAAAACTGTAGAGGCCCGTATTTCGTATTTGAAAATTTGCGGAAAAATTTAAAATTTTCTCTTTAAATAAATAAAATGCCTCATTTATAAAATATACTGATACAAAGATTCAATGTTTAAAGTAGCAGCGGAAGTAAATAATGTTTTCAGAATAAAAACTTAAAATAATTCGACAAAATAAAAACTGACACTACAAGAAAAATGATTTTCCGCAGCACGTCATCGACAGCGTGCATTAAAAGCACGCTGCGAATATTACTTTTAACGGCGTGCATCCATATGTGCGCTGTTAATACTATTGCACTTGACAGTATTAACTGCGTGCATTAAAAGCACGCTGCGAAAAACCATTTTTGTTGTAGTGTGAGTTTTGGATAAAAACAGCAAGTGCTGAAAATGAGGTCCTCGGATTCCTACTACTGCCGACCCAAGATGGCTCACTGGTCCCGACCTCATCAGTACCTACAACAATCAAGTCTAGTGAGTCTAAAAACTCAGCATGCATATATCTCGAAATAACAAGTAAATATATAATAAAATCACATGCAACTTAATATATCGTGTCGTAACGTAAACATGGAAATCATGTCATGATTAATTATAAATACATGCATAGCTGAAAATCGTACGTAAAATGTTTACTCGATACAGCCCTGTCATAAAATAGCATATCATAATTTTCTGTTGACAATATGTTCTACGCGAGTGGCCCATACGTAACGTAACATAACATAACATGAATAGTCTGATTAGACTAAACCACAGTATACTGGGCGGTAGAGATTATCACAGCCCTTGGACTGGATATCCGTACCCATACATGAACATGAACCGGTCGTAGGTCACCAGGTGAAGTAACAATCCCATAAGCTGCAATCCCATGAACGTGAAGCGGCCACAAACAATATCGCATATATCTCAAAAATAAACTTTTATATTTTATGCACGTAATATAATTAAATATCCTATTTTATTTTACTGAATGGGTTGGATCGTTCCCAGGCTCGCTGCATCCTAATCCTAACATGAGAACATGCAAATACACTTAACTTGACCACAACCTCGTAATTGAACCCAAAAACGGGACAATTACGCCCAACGAACTTAGTATTCAATCATGGCTTCGTACCAACCCGAACCAACATCGAACCATCATTTAGCCATGATTAAAATACTCTTAAAATACTGGAAAACATGACTATAGGGCTGTAATACACGAAAATTGTTAGAGTAGGTGCACGTTGAGCCAAGTGTTGGCCGAGTGTTCACAATGAAACTCTATGTATAAACAGTCTTTATTTTAATAATATTTGAAATTATTGTTTTGGCACTTCTTTATCTGTATACCCATGCTAGTTGCATAGATAAAGTCCTTGAATATACAAATAGTAGAAAGAATATGAGATGCTCATGTGATGAGTATCATGAAACTCATATTTGGAATACTGTATATTCTAAACAGTTCCTAGTCGATTTAGCCGCCGCTAAGAAGGATATAGGCCGCTCGAGTTCGAGACTAGTATCTGCGATGTGAGTACCATGTTTCATTGGTAGGGGACATTGTGATGTCCGAGCATGCAGATAGGTGCTCCTTGTAGAGTGCACTGAACAACCCTCCATAAAGGATTTTCCAAGTGGTTCTCACTTATCGAGTGGAAAAGTCCTAGTTTATGGTTGTACACCATTAGTCCTTATGACCCGGGACAACATTGAGACTCTATGTGCTAGAATTACACTTTGACTTGTTTACCGACTCTCAAGGGGTCATCAGGTGGCAAGGTTGGGTGTTCTGTCGAAACATATAGGAGTCGATGCATTGTAGTCGGGGATTCACCGCTTACCTACGGGTATGGATATCCTATGTGTTTTTCATGTATATGTAGTTTGAAATCTCTGATCAGAGTATGGTGGTAATTATGAAAGGGGTTTCATAGATTACACCATCGATGCAACTACGACATGACACATAGTATCGATTCATTGACAACTCTCGATATACCAATGGTTGTCGAATCGGTCGGGATATATGAGTTGAAGGGACCGTACTGTACGCTAACCATAATTGAATGGTTCTTGCAGGCACTATCATTTGATACCTAGGGAATCATGTAAGCGATGCTGCTAGGCGTTTAACATGATTGGTTGGGTACTATCAGACTTGAGTTCTGACGTTCTTATTATCAAGGAGTTGATAAATAAGAATGGAGCAATTGGGGTATGCTCATATAAGGACATGTTTAGTCCGAATCACATGGAGATGTGAACCCACGGCTAGTTGTATCAATGAACCATTGAGGGCCACACAAGTACTAGCTTTCTAGATCCCGTTGAGAAGTAAAATAGTTCAATGTGTTGAACGGCTTATAAAGGAGTTTATAAGCGTAAGGAAAATTAGAAGTATGACTTCTATAAAGGAGAAAATAGTTCAATGTGTTGAACGGCTTATAAATGAGTTTATAGGCGTAAGGAAAAATAGAAGTATGACTTCTATGAGAGAAATGTAATTTTAATTTATGAATGTGTTCTTAAATTAAAATTTGGCCAAATAAATAATGTATTTGAAAATTGTGATTTTCATAAACATTATTATGGACTAAATTAAATTAATTCAAGTGTTGAATTAATTAAACACTAGTGGACCTAGTAGAGTCCAAATAATTAAATTAATTCAAGTGTTGAATTGATTAAATCATATTGAGTCTTGTAGAGCTCAATTTAAATAAATTATTTAACTAGTGGACTTGAGTAAATTCAAGTAATGTTTAATTAGTCTCAAAAATGTTTGAGATAATTAAATTAAGTCCATGGGTTTTTAATTTGTTAAAAACCATATAATATTTGCATGTATGGGAGGTGAAAGGTTGGGAGACAACTTTTTGTATAACCAAGGCTTGGCATGCAACTTTTTTACTTTAACTTTTCCCACAACCAAAAAAATGTCTCTCCTTCTCTCCTAGCATGAATAGTGGCCGAAAATACTATTCATTCTCTCCATTTTTTTGTTCTTCAATGGTTGGAGAAAACACTCACTTCTCAAAGAAAAATCCTCATATTTTTCTAGTGCAAAATATGAGGGGATCTACCTAGTTGGTGGTGGGCTTTATTTTAGAGCAAGGAGTGCTCTTTGGAAGCTTGTAGAAGTTCTTGCCATACAAGAGCTAAGGTGTTTACACCTTAGTTGGAGCCATACATCAATCCTTGTGATTGATAGGTACATTTCTTAACACACTATGAATGTCATTTTGTGTTTATTGTATTTGCTACACAAGAATGTTGGTGGCCGAAAATTTTATGCTAAAATCAAAATTTTTGTGCTTCCGTTGCGTTTCCGGTCACCGTAACCGATCCCCTTTCAAGTGGTATCCGAGCTATGGTTACGTTTTTGTGTAGCATTTACAAGATATTATATTGAGATCGATTTCTAACCGCATGAGAATGAAATTTGCAACAAAATGAAGGCCAAATTTTTGCATGATTTCGGGCAGCAACATGCTGCCCGTTTCGGTCAGCCCGGGCTACCCGAAGGGCTGCCCATTTCGGGCAGCAAGGGCAGCCCGAGGGGCTGCCCGAACAGCCCCTTTATATTTAATAAAAAAAAAAAAAAAAATTTTTGGCATGTTGGCCGGAATCCGGCGACGGAGCTCCGGCGACGGCGATGACGACTAGGGTTTTCAAAATGTGTTTTGAAATATCAAAGTGTCACGGGCCTTGAGTTGTTGGACCATTGGATGGCTAACACATTTGTGAAATTTTAAATGGGCCAAAATGTTTTTGGTGAAAAATGAATTTTTGGGCCCTTAAGTTTAAATTTACAAAAGTTGCAAATATTTTCTCATGAAATAAATAATTTAAGTTGGACTTTAATTATTTATAGTAAATGGTGATTTACAAGAAATTCGGTTATAAATAAATTAATTTGAAAGTAGACAAAGGTGTTTGTATACTTTGTTAATTTAGTTTATAATCGTGGCGGTTAGTGATTGGATCAAGATATATAATATTGGATCAATTAATTATTGTGATAATTAATTGATGGTGTATGATATGTGATATTATGCATGAAGGATGATCAAAAGCCCAAGCCCAATTTGCTAGGTGTATGCTAGGATATTTTGTGTTGAATGATTGTAATAATTATCAAATTTATAAAGTGGGCTTGGTTTATGGCCCGTTCCCACCCCATGAGATGTATCCCTATTTGCCATGGATATTTATTTGTAAATATTAGTATAGTGGATGATCAAGATTGGAAGATGGTGGCCATGATGATTATGAAGATCGAAGACATGTAAATATTGGAAGCTAATGTAATAGTTGCATTTGCATCCCGTGCATTTCCCTAGGATTGGACCTAGGCCCGTGTTTAGCTCACACGGGCCATTAGTGTTGGGGCGATTGATCATCCTTATTTTGTTTACTGTTTATAATATATGCATGATATGTTATAAATAATGAGTATGTGCGTTATTATTATGATAATAACAAAGTTGCATGAATCCGGCAAACATACGATCAAACATGGCGAGCTTTTAAATAAAATTAATGATGAGACCTTTCAAAATTAAAAACCCTCATTTTGAATAAGATTCAAAATTAATATCAAGCCCGAAAAGGGGAATTATAAATTTGTTTATAATTTCCATGTCTTCCATCGACAATGGGTGCATGATGAACGCTACCCGTGCTCGGGGCTCGGCTCATATTATTGGGGGGGCCTTGGGTGCCGGAAAGCTGTGACATCCATTGACATGGTGATGTGAACTACGTGGAACTCCCATGATTTCGGCTCATATTATTGAGGGAACTCATGGCGACCGTCCATTAAGGTTCAATATCGATGGGTTAGGCTTGACACGTGAAGATGAACGACGTCATATTATTGGGTCCTAATCAAACGTGAGACAAAAGTTTACGTAGAGGGTTGCATGGAGATGCAATTGGAAACTACCTTTTAGGAATTGTGATTGGCTGATATTATTCGGGATCATAATTCGCTAGTTGGACCTTACGTACCTACTGAGGAAAGGAGTTTCCCGTTTTCACTAGAGGGTAGTGAAAGATGTCAAAACAGTGGGAGCGAATATTTATAAAGTAAAAGTCCATACTTTATATCTTACTAAATATTTTGAAATAGTCATCAACATTTATCTGTTTTCACTTTTCAGTACAAATTGACAATGTCTTCGATTCGCAATCCGATATCTGCAATACTCGACAAACACATGTTAACCGGACCTAATTACCTCACTTGGCTAAGAAACCTAAAAATCGTCTTGAATTCGGAAAGGATAGCATATACACTTACTGAGTCGCCCCCTGTTGAGGCTCCGACTGACTGCACTCCTGAGGAATTGCAGACTTACAAGGAATGGTGTGACCATGACTTGAAAGCCAGGTGTTATATGCTGACTTCTATGAATGATGAGCTACAGAGGCGTTTTGAGGATGCAAAGAGTGCTGCTGACATTCATTTGCATCTCAAGGAGCTCTTTGGAGAGCAAACACGGCCTCTTCGGCATGCTACCGTCAAGGAGCTAATCACTTTACGCATGCGAGATGGGGCCTCGGTCCATGAGCATGGCCTAAAAGTGATTGGGCTCGTGGACAAGCTCGTTGGCATGGATTTGATGTTGCCTTTGGAGTTGACCACTGACGTGTTACTCTTGTCAATGCCTAGCTCGTTTGATCCTTTTGTGGTGAATTTCAATATGAACAAGATGGAGCCGACCCTTGAGGAGTTGGTGAACATGCTTGTGACCTTTGAGTCCACCATCAAGAATGAGAAGCTGGTTCTTTATGTGGGTTCTTCATCTGGTACGAAGATTGATCCACATGGGAAGGGAAAGAAGCGTTCTTTCCAACGTCCCAAGAAGAACGTGCCCTTGATGAGGCAATCTCCGAATCCCGTTGTGGCAGCCACACCAGTTAAGGCTGACAAGACTGCTGATGAATGTCATCACTGCAAGAAGCCTGGACATTGGAGGCGTAACTGCTGGGAATATCTTGCCCAGAAGGGTTCTGGAAATGGTATGTTCTTTATCGAAGTAAACATTTCAATTAACTCTACTTCTTGGGTATTAGATACCGGCTGTGGCTCACATCTCTGTAATGAGTTGCAGGTGATGGGAAGAAGTAGGAGGCTCAAGGAAGGTGAGACCTTCTTGAGAATGGGCAATGGAGCAAGAGTTGCTGCCAAGACCTTAAGAGATGTTTACTTATTGTTGAACAATGATTTTAAGTTATTTTTAAGAGATGTTTTGTTTGTACCTGATTTGGTAAGAAAACATTGTTTCCATTTCTATGTTGATAAAGATGGATATTCTTGTTTATTTGGCAAAGGTGTTTGCAATATTTACAAGAATGAATGTTTGATTGGTACTGGTGAACTTGAAGACGATCTCTATAACTTAAAATTGAAAGATATTCCACTAAATGTCCATTTAAAGGCAGACACCATATGAGATATGGATGAGTAAGTCTCCCAAATATTCTTGTCTTAGAATATGGGGGCCCTGCTTATGTGAAGCAGGTAGTGGGAGATAAAATTGGATTGTTGATCCATTTTATGTAACTTTGTGGGATATCCAAAGAATTAAGTTGGATATTGTTTCTATCATCCCCAAGAAACAAAGGTGTTTGTTTCTAAGAATGCAACCTTTTTGGAAAAGGAATTTCTATTGGATAGAAAAGGGGAGATGATAGAACTCGAAGAGGTTCGAGAGACACCCACAATTGTAGAACCCACACCCGAAGAGCCAAGAGAGGAGATACAAGCTCCTAGAAGATACGAGAGAGTCTCGAGACCACCTATGAGGTATGGTCTGCTTCTTGAAGAGGGCCATGATGAGCCTATTCATGGATGTGATCCAAGGACCTTCAAGGAAGCGTTATCTGATGCCGATTCATCCAAGTGGCTTGAAGCAATGGAATCTGAGATGAATTCCATGCATTCGAACCAAGTGTGGGATCTTATGGATCCACCTGAGGGAACGGTTCCCATAGGGACTTGGGGCGGATGGGAAGGTATTGACCTTCAAGGAGCGATTGGTGGCAAAAGGATATACTCAAAGACAAGGAGTTGACTTTGAGGAAACCTTTTCTCCAATTGCAATGTTCAAGTCTATAAGGATATTGCTAGCCATGGCTGCATGGTATGACCATGAGATATGGCAGATGGATGTCAAGACAGTCTTTCTTAATAGGGATTTTAAGAAAGTGATTTACATGTCTCAACCTGAAAGATTTACATCTATCGGAAGTGAGCATATGGTATGCAAACTTCAGAGATCTATTTATGGTCTAAAGCAGGCATCTAGGAGTTGGAACCTCATATTCGATAATACAATCAAAGAGTTTGGTTTTACTAAGAATCCTGAGGAACCCTGTGTGTATAAGAAGGTCAGTGGGAGTGTGGTGACATTCCTTGTGCTTTATGTTGATGACATTCTACTCATTGGGAATGATGTAGGAATGTTGCAATCAACTAAGATATGGTTAGCGAGTAAGTTCTCGATGCAGGACTTGGGTGAAGCATCTTTTGTATTGGGAATACAGATCTATAGAGATAGTTCAAGAAGATTGCTTGGTCTCACCCAGTCCACATACATGATACCATCGTGAAGCGGTTCTCGATGGATGAGTCCTAGAGAGGACATCTACCAATGTGTCATGGCGTGTCCCTATCCATGTCTATGTCTCCCAAGACTGATGCAGAGATAGCGGCGATGACGAGCATTCCTTATGCATCTGCGATTGGTAGCATCATGTATGGGATGATATCTACACGTCCTGACGTGGTTTTAGCACTAAGTGTAGTGTATAGATATCAATCGAACCCTGGTCTTCCACACTTGAAAACTGTGAAAGACATCCTCAAGTAATTGAGAAGGACCAGTAAGTTGTTATTGGTCTATGGGGTGGAGAACTGAAATTGGAAGGCTATACCGACTCTAGCTTCCAAAGCGATATCGATGACTCAAAGTCAACCTCTAGGTTCGTATTCATGCTCATTGGTGCTGCTGTCTCTTGGAAGAGTTCCAAGCGAGACAGTACTGCGGATTCCACCACTGAGGCCGAATACATTGCTGCATCGGATGCAGCAAAGGAGGCTGTTTGGATAAGGAATTTCGTCCAAGCGTTGGACGTCATTCCTAATGGAGTTGCTCCTATCCCGGTGTTTTGTGAAACACGGGAGCCATAGCTCAGGCAAAGGAGCCAAGGTCTCATCAGAAATCCAAACAAGTATTGAGAAAGTACCACATCCTCGGAGAGATTGTGGAAAGAGAAGTGTCTATCGACTAAGTCGGCTCCGCAGATAATGTTGCTGATCCACTAGCTAAGCCTTTACCTGAACCATTATTCGAGATGCATCGCGAATCAATTGGTTTGAAGTATATGGGTAGTTGGCTCTAGTGCAAGTGGGAGATTGTTAGAGTAGGTGCACGTCGAGCCAAGTGTTGGCCGAGTGTTCACAATGAAACTCTATGTATAAGCAATCTTTATTTTAATAATATTTGAAATTATTGTTTTGGCACATCTTTATCTGTATACCCATGCTAGTTGCATAGATAAAGCCCTTGAATATACAAATAGTAGAAAGAATATGAGATGCTCATATGATGAGTATCATGAAACTCATATTTGGAATACTGTATATTCTAAACGGTTCCTAGTCGATTCAGCCGCCGCTAAGAAGGATATAGGCCGCTCGAGCTTGAGACTAGTATCTGCGATGTGAGTACCATGTTTCATTGGTAGGGGACATTGTGATGTCCGAGCATGCAGATAGGTGCTCCTGGTAGAGTGCACTGAACAACCCTCCATTAAAGGACTTTCCAAGTGGTTCTCACTTATCGAGTGGAAAAGTCCTAGTTTATGGTTGTACACCATTAGTCCTTATGACCCGGGACAACATTGAGACTCTATGTGCTAGAATTACACTTTGACTTGTTTACCGACTCTCATGGGGTCATCAGGTGGCAAGGTTGGGTGTTCTGTCGAAACATATAGGAGTCGATGCATTGTAGTCGGGGATTCACCGCTTACCTACGGGTATGGATATCCTATGTGTTTTTCATGTATATGTAGTTTGAAATCTCTGATCAGAGTATGGTGGTAATTATGAAAGGGGTTTCATAGATTACACCATCGATGCAACTACGACATGACACATAGTATCGATTCATTGACAACTCTCGATAAACCAATGGTTGTCGAATCGGTCGGGATATATGAGATGAAGGGACCGTACTGTACGCTAACCATAATTGAATGGTTCTTGCAGGCACTATCATTTGATACCTAGGGAATCATGTAAGCGATGCTGCTAGACGTTTAACATGATTGGTTGGGTACTATCAGACTTGAGTTCTGACGTTCTTATTATCAAGGAGTTGATAAGTAAGAATGGAGCAATTGGGGTATGCTCGAATAAGGACATGTTTAGTCCGAATCACATGGAGATGTGAACCCGCGGCTAGTTGTATCAATGAACCATTGAGGGCCACACAAGTACTAGCTTTCTAGATCCCGATGAGAAGTAAAATAGTTCAATGTGTTGAACGGCTTATAAATGAGTTTATAAGCGTAAAGAAAATGGAAGTATGACTTCTATGAGAGAAATGTAAATTTTAATTTATGGAAGTGTTCCTAAATTAAAATTTGGCCAAGTGAATAATGTATTTGAAAATTGTGATTTTCATAAACATTATTATGGACTAAATTAAATTAATTCAAGTGTTGAATTAATTAAACACTAGTGGACCTAGTAGAGTCCAAATAATTAAATTAATTCAAGTGTTGGATTAATTAAATCATATTGAGTCTTGTAGAGCTCAATTAAAATAATTATTTAACTAGTGGGACTTGGGTAAATTCAAGTAATGTTTAATTAGTCTCAAATATGTTTGAGATAATTAAATTTAGTCCATGGTTTTTAATTTGATTAAAAACCATATAATATACATGCATGGGAGGTGAAAGGTTGGGAGACTACTTTTTGTGTTTTCAAGGCATGGCATGCAACTTTTGCTTTCAACTTTTTGCATGTCCAAGACAAGTCTCCCTTCCCCCCATTCCAACCTACCTTGGCCGAAAATTGCTCTTTCTCTCTCCAAGTTTTTCTCTCATTTTTCTTCTTCAAGTGTTGAGGAAGAAATATTCTTCTCATTGAAAAATCTTCTTGTTTTTCTAGTGCAAAACAAGAAGGGATTTACCTAGCAAGTGGTGGGCCTAATTTTTGAAGGAGGAGGAAGCTTGTAGATCTTCATCCATTCAAGAGCCAAGTTTTTTACAACTTGGTTGGTGCCATTCATCAACCTCAAGAGGTTGATAGGTATAATTTTTCAAAACACACTATGTATGACATTTTGTTGTTTTTGTATTTGCTACACCAAGATATGGAGGTGGCCGAAATTTTTACATAAAAATTTGATTTTAAACTTCCGTTGCGCTTCCGGTCACCGTAACCGATCCCCTTTCAAAAATAGTGAATGGAGGCCAAAATCAAGAAACGCTCTTTCGAGAGTCACTTTGGCACATTGCACCGTAAATTCTCGTACGACCTCTAAACTTAACCAAATCACAAACGGCCAAAAACATGACCTTTATAACTTAGTAAAGTACTGTCCAGTCCAAGGCCATAGTGTAAAAGCCAACAAAGAACTCGAAACACAGCTCTGAACCGAAGGCACAGTTTCTGTCCAGAAAATTACAGCAGCAGCTGTTGCGCTTCCTTGCTTCGTTTTTGAGACTATCGGCCATTGGGGCTTTAACCACCAACCAGAGCCTCTTACCAACATCGTAAGGTGTGAATTGAACCATGGCTAAGGGCCTTAGGCCAAACACAATCCAAGCAACACCCGACACTACTCACAAGCTCCACCCGAGAACGCATCTCACACGCGTGGGGTGTCTTGTTCGTTCTTGCTGTCATGTGTCATTACAGTGGCCATATGATCAACCATGGCATGATCTACACACCATGAGGTATTGTGTGAACCATGGCTAGGGGCTAGAAGCCAACCAATATCCTCCACAAACCAAGAAGCCGAAGCTTTACACACACGAACAAAATTCAGAGAAACTGAAACCGAAGGGGCTTGCGTTGTTGATGTCCAACCGACATAGGACATGGCTCAAGCCACTTAGGGCCAACTTGACCACGTCTCATGCTTGCTAGGGGAGGGTCCTAGCCATGGCTACTGGCCCTAGGCCAGCCATGGCTCGAACGCCATCCTACGCAAGTCAATGACAGCAAATGAAACACAAATATGACACTTGTTTCTCACTTACGAAGTTGGGCACCTAACTTATGGTTTTGAGGCTTGGACCCTAGATCAAACTTGAGCCTAACACACCCTAGGACATGACCATAAGCAGCCTTGGAAGCCTAGGAATCGAGCCAACCTGTAAATCAACAAAATCAACCAAACCGTGAAGGCATAGGGGAAACCAAAAAAAATCTGCACTATGTTATTTCGAAAATGCTGCATGATTTCGGTTTTTGTTTGAAGTTTCATGCACATATGATGTTTTTAAAAACAATAATATGACTTGATTGAAGAGAAAGGAATGATAGAAACATGCTTTAAATTTTGTTTTGAAGAAAAAAAGAATGATACGACGACACGGCGCGGCGGAGACGGAGTGTTCTTCTTTTCTACTTTTCTCTCTTCTTTTCTTGCTAGCCTCTCACGATTTTTTTGTGAAAGTTGCACTGAAATTTTCGAATGGATAGAGAGGAGAATGTCTAGGGAAATGAATAGGGAGGTTGCAAAATATATGGGGATAGAATGGCAAGGTAGAAATCTTTTAAAATTGGGGTGGCCGAATTCTACCAAGTAAATGGGGTGAGAATATTGCTTAATTATTAATTGTTGATGATTAAATGTGAGGTAATTAATCATACCAAGGAATGGATAAGGAAATGGATCAAAAATGAAGAGTTGCCAAATATTGAAATCCTTTAAAGGAGGTGGCCGATTTTCTAAGATAATGAGAGGAAAAAATATTGCTTAAATATTGTATTTTAAATCTTTAGAGTTTTATCTACCCATTAGGTATTTTAGTGAATTAAATAAATTAATTTAGGGAGACTATTTTCTTGCATGCATGGCTAAATCTTTAAATTAAATTTACCAACATGTTAAGTTACAATTTCTTAAATAAAATAAGCCTAGATTAACTTATCTCAACTAGTCACATATTTTATTTTAGGCTTTTAATTAAATTATTGGACATAAAAGAATTTATTTACTACTTAACTCTAATTAATTAAATTCCTAAACATTCTTTTACATTAAAATAAATTATCCTTTATCATGAATAAATTCTAGGAATATTTTCTTACCATTAAATTTTATCTTAAAACTCCAACTCCAGTCCGGCCTCATTATTTAACTGACAAGATAAAACTAAACTTATGCGATTTAAAATAAATAATCATGACTATCAAATTTAAAAAAAATGCTTTAAATAATAAAGAATTCATTTTTAATTTAAAATACTAGAAATTATGCATGGTTTATACGTAGTCTGATTTAACGGGTTCTATAACTCTCCCCCCTTAAAAGAAACTTCGTACTCGAAATTAAAACTCACCAAAGAACTCGGGGTAATGACTCCTCATCTCTGGCTCAGACTCCCACGTAGCTTCCTCCTCCGAATGATTAAGACATTTGACTTTCACTAGGTGCACTATTTTGTTCCGAAGCTTTTTCTCCTGTCTTTCTAAGATCTGCACTGGTCTTTCTTCATAAGACAGGTTCGGAGTGAGCTGTAATGGTTCGAAATTCTAGACGTACGAAGGATTCGCCATATACTTTCTCAGCATAGAGACGTGAAACACATTGTGTACTCCGGCCAGATTCGGCGGAAGAGCAACACGATAAGCTAACGTCCCAACCCTGTCGAGGATCTCAAATGGTCCAATGAAGAATCTCGTACTGAGCTTTCCTTTCTTTCCGAACCACATGACACCCTTCATAGGTGCCACCTTCACGAAAACATGGTCGCCGACGGCAAACTATAGATCTCTCCTCCGCTGATCCGCATAACTCTTCTGTCGACTCTGAGCAGTCCTCATCCTATCATAAATCTTGACTACTACATCGGCAGTCTGCTGAATAATCTTCGGACCCAATTTTGATCTCTCCCTTACTTCATCCCAGTGAATAGGCGATCTGCACTTGCGACCATATAGTGCTTCATACTGAGCCATACCTATAGACGACTTAAAACTGTTGTTATAGGTGACTCTACCAATGGCAAATTCGACTCCCAACCCCCCGAGAAATCAATAACACAAGCATGGAGAAGATCCTCTAAAATCTGGATAACCCTTTCTAACTGCCCATCTGTCTGAGGGTGGAAAGCTGTGCTAAACAACAACTTCGTACCCATAGTCGAATGCTACCTCTTCCAAAATGAGGAAGTGAATATAGGATCTCGGTCAGACACGATAGAAACGAAAATACCATGAAGTCAGACTATCTCTCGGATATACAACTCTGCATACTGAATCATGGTGAAAGTCGTCTTAGTAGGTAAGAAGTGCGCTGATTTGGTAAGACGATCAACAATCACTCAGATAGCATTTGATCCTCTGACTGACTTTGGCAAACCAGTCACGAAGTCCATGGTAACATTCTCCCACTTCCACTCGGGGATAGGAAGAGGCTTGAGCATACCTGCTGGTCTCTGATGCTCCGCTTTCACAAGCTGACATGTCAGGCACTCGGATACAAAACGTCTTATGTCCTTCTTCATGCCGGGCCACCAATACAGTAACTACAGATCTTTGTACATCTTCGTACTCCCAAGGTGAATATAGTACGGCGACATGTGGGCCTCTGATAAAATATCTGCTCGAATAGAACCACTGCTAGAAACCCACATTCTGTCTCGATATCTCACAATACCGTCTCTAACTGTATACAAGATACTGCCCTTGGCCTCATCCCTCTGCTTCCATTTTGCCAACTGCTCATCTGCTGACTGCCCACTGCGAATACAATCTAGAAGAGAAGACTGAATCGTCAAAGTAGATAGACGGGGAACTCTACCTCGAGGATAAGTCTCTAGATCAAACCTCTGTATCTCAAACTGAAGAGATCTCGAAATCGTCAAATGAGCCATCACTGCGACTTTCCTGCTCAATGCATCCACAACTACATTAGCTTTACCAGGGTGGTAGCTAATGTCACATTCGTAGTCCTTCACTAGCTCCAACCAACGCCTCTGACGCATATTCAGCTCTTTCTGCGTAAAGAAGTACTTGAGGCTCTTATGGTAGGTAAATATCTGACACTTCTCCCCGTACAAATAATGCCTCCAAATCTTTAAGGCAAAAACTACGGCTGCCAACTCTAGATCGTGGGTAGGGTAGTTCTTCTCATGGGTTTTCAACTGTCGAGAAGCATACGCTATCACCTTCCTATGCTGCATCAACACTGCGCCTAGTCCGAGCTTCAAAGCATCGGTATACAATACAAACTCGCCGAGCCCTGACGGCATGGCCAATTCTGGTGCTGAGATAAGAGCTTGCTTCAAAGTATCGAAGCTCTTCTGACACTCATCGCTCCACAAAAATTTAACGTTCTTCTTTGTCAATGATGTGAGTGGAACTGCGATGAAAGAGAATCCCTGAATAAACTTTCGATAATATCATGCTAGCCTAAGAAACTGCGGATCTCTGATGCATTCTGCGGCACAACCCAATCCCTGACTGCTGCAACTTTCGCTGGGTCTACCTCAATGCCGCTGTTAGAAACGATGTGGCCTAAGAACGCCACCTTCTCTAACCAGAATTCGCATTTACTGAACTTCGCGAATAACTTATGCTTCTGTAGGGTCTGCAAAACTGCGGTCAGATGTCTGCTGTGCTACTCGTGATTCTTTGAGTAGACGAGAATGTCGTCTATGAATACTATCACGAACTGGTCAAGATACGGCTGAAATACGTGATTCATGAGATCTATGAAGATCGCTGGCGCATTCGTCAAGCCGAACGGCATCACAAGGAGCTTGAAGTGGCCGTAACGAGTCCTGAGAGCAGTCTTGAGAACATCGGCTTCTTTCACCCTCAAATGGTGATAACCGAAACGCAGATCAATCTTTGAGAATACTGAAGCTCCCTGTAACTGATAAAATAAATCCTCAATCCGCGGAAGTGGGTACTTGTTCTTCACTGTAACCCTGTTCAACCCCCGGTAGTCAATACAGAGCCTCATCAAACCATCCTTCTTCTTCACAAACAAGACTGGCGCGCCCCATGGGGAAAAACTCGAGCGAATGAACTCCTTGTCAAGAAGTTCCTGAATCAGCTTCTTCAGGTCTGCCATTTCTGTCGGTGCTAATCGGTACGGTGCTTTTGATATCGGTACCGTACCTGGCATAAGCTCAATAGAAAACTCCACCTCTCGCTTGGGTGGCATACCAGAGACGTCCTCCAGAAAAACGTCTAGAAAATCCCTAACAATGGGAACATCGGAGGCTAACTGACTGGGTGCCTCGGGAACGGATACAAAAGTCGCTAAAAATGCTCGACACCCTCGATGCATGAGCTTCCTAGCCTGGACATAAGGTATAATGCGCGGTAAATGAAAATACCTGTCTGGCTCGAATAAGAACTGCGACATCCCAGGCGGTCGGACTAGAACAGATCTCCGCTGGAAGTCAATCAAAAATATGTTCCTTAGTAGCCAGTCCATACCCAGAATGATGTCAAACTCTGGTATCGGCAACACAATAAGATCCGCATAAACAAGATTGCCATGAAGCTCGAGGTCTATGTCTCGGATCATATTAGTAGATGTCATCTCCTCTCCAGACGACAATACTACTGAATAGGTTACATCTAGCCCAATGATCTTGACTTTGAGGAAGTTCTCAAAGACCTCTGAAATGAACGAATGAGTAGCCCCTGAATCTATCAAGGCTTTCGTAGCTGAACCAGCTATAAAAATCCCCCCTGAAAGGTTGGAACATCAAGCGGAACCCAATAATTACAATAACTAACTTATAGACAGGCGAAGGTCAAAGTTCTTCTAACCTAATCCCCGAAAATGACCCTTATTAGAGCATGCAATCCTATCGCAATTCTAAGTTCAAAATCATAACCCCGACTCCCAAAAACATTGAAATTCAAATACAAACTTAAAGCTTTAAGATACCTGTCCTAAACATGGTATCCGGGTTAGTCTCCGCTGCATGGAGAGCAAAAACTCTGCCTTGTGTAGGCAGACTCCCCCGCGGGCACTGCTTCAACAAGTGGTCTGGACTACCACACTTGTAACACTACCCTGAGCCGTACATACAAACTCCGGCGTGACGGCGCGAGCACTTTGCACAGACTGGGCGCTCAACGGCCCTTGGGACTGCCCGTCCCTGCTGCTGCTGCTGCTGTCCTCTGTTCCTGGGTGGGCCGTGGAAAGGCCTCTTATTCTTATGCTGCTGTTGCTGCTGAGGATGAGGGCGGTTCGGCATCTGGACTGGTCGCTTGCCCTGGCGATCCCTCTCAATATCTTGCTGATCCTGCTCTGCGGCTAGCGCTCTGGAGACAGCGACCTCATAGGTAGTAGGGCCAGCATCCCTAACATCACGGCGCAAGATCGGCCGTAGACCCTCCATAAAATGCCTCAACTTGGCTCCAGTATCATTCGCGATCAGGGGTACAAAATGGCAACCCCTCTCGAATTTACGGATGAACTCCGTAACAGTCATATCTCCCTGACTCAGGGTCATGAACTCCCTGGTCAACCTGGTGCGCACCTCGTCGGTAAAATATTAGGAGTAGAATACCTCCGTGAAGCGCGTCCAGCTCGAGTAGCCACATTCAAAGCTACGGATGCTCCTTCCCACCATAGGCATGCGTCTCCTTCCAACAGATAGGTAGCACAACAAACTCTGTCTGCATCCCCAAACTCCATGAACTCGAAGATAACCTCGAGGGACTTAATCCAGCCCTCGGCAATCATGGGATCTGTCGTCCCTGAGAACTCCTTCGGTTGCATCTTCATGAACCATTCATAGGTAGCCTCGGCTCCTGTCGGCCTGGCTGCCACAACATTGTTCCACGCAAACTGTGCGTAGAACTGAGTCATCTCAGCTAGCATCTGGGCATTCATGTCCGGTGGAGGGGGTGGAGGTAAATCTCTCTCCTGCCTATGATCCTCCCCGTCCTCCTGGCGAGGCTCATCATCTCTTGCGCGCTCAAGAATACGTCTAGGAGGCATACTGTTCCATACATATAACCTATACGTAACCATCTTGCATAATTACATTACTTCTTTAAATTTAAATAAATACTGCATAAAAATCTGGGCATAAAATATTTCATGAAAACATGCTGTTAAAATAATCCATGCTTTAAGCGAAATGCGTAAACGTAAAACTTACAGACCGAAGACGTGACTTCGTGAGCTTCTCGAGGTTAGTAGTAGTACAACACTTTACAAGAACATAGGCTCTGATACCAGCTGTAGAGGCCCGTATTTCGTATTTGAAAATTTGCTGAAATATTTAAAATTTTCTCTTTAAATAAATAAAATGCCTCGTTCATAAAATATACTGATACAAAGATTCAATGTTTAAAGTAGCAGCGGAAGTAAATAATATTTTCAGAATAACAACTTAAAATAATTCGACAAAATAAAAATTGAGTTTGGGATAAAAACAATAAGTGCTGAAAATGAAGTCCTCGTGTTCCATTCTACTGCCGACCCAAGATGGCTCACTGGTCCCCGCCATCGGTCCCGACCTCATCAGTACCTACAACAATCAAGTCTAGTGAGTCTAAAGACTCAGCATTCACATATCGTGAAATAACAAGTAAATATATAATAAAATCGCATGCAACTTAAAAATATCGTGTCGTAACGTAAACATGGAAATCGTGTCATGATTAATTATAAATACGTGCATAACTGAAAATCGTACGTAAAATGTTTGCTCGATAGAGCCCTGTCATAAAATAGCATATCATAATTTTCTGTTGAGAATATGTTCTACGCGAGTGGCCCATACGTAACGTAACATAACATAACATGAATCGTCTGATCAGACTAAACCACAATATATAGGGCGGTAGAGATCATCACAGCCCTTGGACTGGATATCCGTACCCATACATGAACATGAACCGGTCGTAGGTCACCGGGTGAAGTAACAATCCCATAAGCTGCAATCCCATGAACGTGAAGCGGCCACAAACAATATCGCATATATCTCAAAAATAAACTTTTGTATTTTATGCACGTAATATAATTAAATATCCTATTTTATTTTACTGAATGGGTTGGATCGTTCCCAGGCTTGCTGCATCCTAATCCTAACATGAGAACATGCAAATAAACTTAACTTGACCACAACCTCGTAATTGAACCCAAAAACGGGACAATTACGCCCAACGAACTTAGTATTCAATCATGGCTTCGTACCAACTCGAACCAACATCAAACCATCATTTAGCCATGATTAAAATACTCTTAAAATACTAAAAAACATGACCATAGGGCTGTAATACATGAAAATAGTGAATGGAGGCCAAAATCAAGAATCGCTCTTTCGAGAGTCACTTTGGCACATTGCACCGTAAATTCTCGTACGCCCTCTAAACTTAACCAAATCACAAACGGCCAAAAACATGACCTTTATAACTTAGTAAAGTACTGTCCAGTCCAAGGCCATAGGCTAAAAGCCAACAAAGAACTCGAAACACACCTCTGAACCGAAGGCACAGTTGCTGTCCAGAATATTACATCAGCAGCTGTTGCGCTTCCTTGCTTCGTTTTTGAGACTAACGGCCATTGGGGCTTTAACCACCAACCAGAGCCTCTTACCAACATCCTAATGTGTGACTTGAACCATGGCTAAGTGACCTAGGCCAACCACGATCCAAGCATCACCCGACACTACTCACAAGCTCCACCCGAGAACGCATCTCACACGCGTGGGGTGTGTTGTTCGTTCTTGCTGTCATGTGTCATTCCAGTGGCCATATGATTGACCATGGCATGATCTACACACCATGAGGTATTATGTGAACCATGGCTAGGGGCTAGAAGCCAAACAAGATCCACCACAAACCAAGAAGCCGAAGCTTTACACACACGAACAAAATTCAGATAAACTGAAACCGAAGGGGCTTGCGTTGTTGCTGTACAACCGACTTGGGACATGGCTCAAGCCACTTAGGGCCTTCTTGACCACGTCCCATGATTGCTAGGGGAGGGTCCTAGCCATGGCTACTGGCCCTAGGCCAGCCATGGCTTGAACGCCATCCTACGCAAGTCAATGACAGCAAATGAAACACGAATATGACACTTGTTTCTCACTTACCGAGTTGGGCACCTAACTTACGGTTTTGGGGCTTGGAACCTAGACCAAACTTGACCCTAACACACCCTAGGACATGACCATAAGCAGCCTTGGAAGCCTAGGAATCGAGCCAACCTGTAAATCAACAAAATCAACCAAACCGTGAAGGCATAGGGGAAACCTAAAAAAATCTGCACTATGATATTTCGAAAATGCTACATGATTTCGGCTTTTGCTTGAAGTTTCATGCACATATGATGTTTTTAAAAATAATAATATGATTTGATTGATGAGAAAAAAATGATAGAAACATGCCTTAAATTTTTGTTTTGAAGAAAACAAAAATGATACGACGACACGGCGCGGCGGAGACGGAGTGTTCTTCTTTTCTACTTTTCTCTCTTCTTTTCTTGCTAGCCTCTCACGATTTTTTTGTTAGACTTGCTCTGAAATTTTCGAATGGATGGAGAGGAGAATGTCTAGGGAAAAGAATAGGGAGGTTGCAAGATATATGGGGATAGAATGGCAAGGTAGAAATCTTTCTATCCTAGAGTTTGAGAGATAAGGGAAATGATTTGATATTGTTTGATTGAGGGAGGTTTAATGGGATGAGATGACCGATTTTTCTCATTCAATATAGGGTAGGAAATTGCTTATTTAATAATTACTTGGTGATTAAAAGGTGGGTGAATTATCTCCCAAGAAAAGAATAAGGAATGATATCAAATGGTGAGTTGTCAAACCGATAACAAATCTTTTAAAAGTGGGGTGGCAGAATTCTACCGAGTAAATGGGGTGAGAATATTGCTTAATTATTAATTGTTGATGATTAAATGTGAGGGAATTAATCATACCAAGGAATAGATAAGGAAAGGGATCAAAAAGGGAGAGTTGCCAAATATTTAAATCCTTTAAAGGAGGTGGCGATTTTCTACGATAATGGGAGGGAAAAATATTGCTTAAATATTGTATTTTAAATTTTTAGAGTTTTATCTACCCATTAGGTATTTTAGTGAATTAAATAAATTAATTTAGGGAGACTATTTTCTTACATGCATGGCTAAATATTTAAATTAAATTTACTAACACGTTAAGTTACCATTTCTTCAATAAAATAAGCCTAGATTAACTTATCTCAATTGGTCACATATTTTATTTTAGGCTTTTAATTAAATTATTGGACATAAAAGAATTTCTTTACTACTTAACTCTAATTAATTAATTAAATTCCTAAACATTCTTTTACATTAAAATAAATTATACTTTATCATGAATAAATTCTAGGAATATTTTCTTATCATTAAATTTTATCTTAAAACTCCAACTCCAGTCCGGCCTCATTATTTAACTGACAAGATAAAACTAAACTTATGTGATTTAAAATAAATAATCATGACTATCAAATTTAAAAAAATACTTTAAATAATAAAGAAATCATTTTAATTTAAATCACTAAAAATTATGCATGGCTTATACGTAGCCTGATTTAATGGGTTCTACAAAAACTGTGGGTAAGGGTAAGCTTATCCATGGTAACTTTACCATTAATGATGTTTTATTAGTTGAGAATCTCAAATATAATCTGATTAGCATCAGTCAGTTATGCGATAACGGATTCTCAGTTCAGTTTGACAAACACTCTTGTTCAGTCGAATACTCAATTGATGAGGTTATTCTAACTGGAAAACGGTGTGGAAACACTTACAAAGTCAGTTGGAATGATCAACCTTATGCACCAGTATGTTTCATTGCTTCAAAGATTTCTAAAAACTGGTCGTGGCATAAGAGACTGAACCACCTGAACTTTAAATCCATTGCATATCTGAGTAACCACGATCTTGTAACTGGTTTGCCCAAAATGGATTTTGTCAAAGATAAAATTTGTTCAGCATGTCAGTTTGGTAAACAAGTAAAATTTTCTTTTAAAAACAAGGGCCGTAAATCTTCTTCTCAATGCTTAGAACTATTACATATGAATCTCTTTGGTCCAATACCAATCATGAGCTTAGGGAGAATGAAATACACCTTGGTGATTGTGGATGATTTTTCAAGATTTACTTGGGTTATTTTTCTCAAATCCAAATATCAAACTGCTTCACAACTGATCAAGTTTTTCAAAAGATTATTAAATGAAAAATCAGTTCGAATTGATAGAATCAGATCTGATCGAGGAACTGAATTTATCAATCAAACTCTTTCAAATTTTTTAGAAAATGCTGGAATTAAGCCTGCGCTCTCAGCAGCTAGAACTCCTCAGCAAAATGGTGTAGCTGAAAGGAGAAACCGGACCCTTAAAGAAGCTGCTAGAACAATGCTTGCTGATTCGGGTATTTCTCAAAGGTTTTGGGCAGAGGCAGTAAACACTGCGTGTTATACTCAGAGCAGATCGATGATTAATAAGAATCATATGAAAACACCATATGAGATCTGGCATGGAAGAAAAAGTGTGGTCTCCTACTTTAAAATATTTGGCTGCAGATGTTTTATTCTCGATAATGGTAAAAATCATTTAAAAACCTTTGATGCAAAATCTGCAGAGGGAATATTTCTTGAATATTCTTCAGTTAGCAAAGCATATAGAGTTTTTAATAAAAATTCTTTGAATGTTGAAGAATCTATCCATGTTGTTTTTGAAGAAAACACTCTAAGTGATAAGCCAACTGATCCAGTTGAGCTAATTGATAGACTTACAGAGATCAGTTTGGAGGATGAAGATGAAAAAGAAGATCATATCAATCACCACAACCTCCAAACACCAGAACCAGAAGTGCTAGAACAACCAGTTGAACTAGAAGCTATTCCTGATGTTCAGTTGGAGGAGCCTATTGAGAATATTCATCTGCCAACTAAAGAAGCTCCAACTGATACAGAAGAAGTTACAAACTTGGATACAACAAACACTGAACTCAGATGGAAGAAATCACATCCTCCGGAATTGGTGATAGGTAATCCATCTGATCCGGTAAGAACAAGAAATCAGATGCTTAACTTATTTATTCATTCAGCTTTTGTATCGCAATTAGAACCAAAGAAAACTGATGAAGCTCTTGCTGATCCAAACTGGATAAATGCAATGCAAGAGGAGCTGAATCAGTTTACCCATAACAATGTCTGGAACTTAGTTCCAAGACCACTTTCAAAAACTGTTATAGGTACAAAATGGGTGTACATGAACAAACTGAACGAAGATGGTTCAGTTGTGCGCAACAAGGCGAGACTGGTAGCACAAGGATATAGGCAGGAAGAAGGAATTGACTATGATGAAACATATGCCCCAGTTGCAAGACTGGAAGCCATCCGAATATTCCTTGCCTATGCATCATTCAAGAACTTCAAAGTCTACCAGATGGATGTGAAGAGCGCATTTCTAAACGGTCAGCTGCAGGAAGAAGTCTATGTGGAGCAACCTCCAGGTTTCATCAATCATACTTTTCCTGATCATGTCTACCATTTGAACAAAGCCTTATATGGTCTAAAACAAGCTCCAAGAGCTTGGTATGAAACGCTTTCAAAATTCCTAACTGATCATGATTTTTCAGTTGGATCAGTTTATAAGACCTTGTTTAAATTCTCTAAGAATGATCATATTCTACTTCTTCAAATTTACGTTGATGATATTATATTTTGGTCAACTAACCCCAAATTATGTGAGAAGTTTGCTAAGTTGATGCAGGACAAATTCGAAATGAGCATGATGGGTGAACTGACATTTTTCCTTGGACTGCAAGTGAAGCAACTGGAAACTGGTATTTTTATCAGTCAGACCAAATATACGAAGGAGCTGCTCAAGAAATTTGGCGTGGAATCATGTTCAGCAGCAAGCACTCCCATGAGTTCATCAGTCAAATTAGACAATAATCAAGGGGGAATATCAGTTGAGGCGACATTATACAGAAGTTTAATAGGTTCATTATTGTACCTAACTGCTAGTCATCCTGATATTGTATTTGATGTATGCATGTGTGCTTGATTTCAAGCAAATCCTAAGCAATTACATTTCTCAGCCGCCAAAAAGATTTTAAAATACCTTAAGGGCACACAAAATGTTGGGTTGTGGTATTCTAAAGACTCATCTTTCAATTTAGTTGGATATTCAGATGCAGATTATGCAGGATGTAAGGTTGATCGAAAAAGTACAAGTGGATCATGTCTGTTTCTAGGAGACAGACTGATCTCTTGGTTCAGCAAGAAGCAAACATCCATAGATACTTCCACGACTGAAGCAGAATATCTTGTTGCTAGAAGTTGCTGTGCTCAATTGCTCTGGATTTAACAACAACTGAAAGACTATGGAGTTATCGCCAAAGAATCGCCTATATTTTGTGATAATACAAGCACGATTGCTATCACGTATAACTCAGTTCTTCACTCAAGGACCAAGCACATCGATATCAGGCATCACTTCATCAGAGATCATGCCTTGAAGAAGGACATCAGACTGGAATACGTCTCAACTGAGCAGCAAGCAGCTAATATCTTCACCAAATCACTACCCGAGACTAAGTTTTCTCACTTTCGCAATATACTTGGTTTAATAGATTTATCTTAATCAGTTTTCATGATTATATCTCAGTTGCTAATATATTTGTGTCATTTATCTAATTCTTAACTGATGTTAGCTTGTCAGTTTGTTATTGTGATTCAGTTAGTCATTTATTTATCAGCTGATGAGGTTAACTATTGCAGAAAAATAAAAGACAAAGCTAAAACAAAATGAGTCTATTTAAAGAAATTGTTGCGGATTACACCAAAATATTTTTCTTCAACAAAAGACCTCTATTTTTTCATCCAACCGGATATTTCGCCAGTAGTAGTCTTAAGAAAGCTATCAGAAACAGCTATTCGTTCCAGAGTAGTCCTTTCCTTGTGGAGCATCAGCTGGTAGACATAACCATCTTCAAAGTGGTTCACCGTCTAGACGACGTGCAAACGCTCTCTATATTTTTCCAGCGTTGCCAACACTCTAAGAGTGTTCGCTTCTCCACATTCATAGAGGAACTGGAGTCCTTGCAGCTCGTCCCAATAGCGAAGGATTTTATCGAAGACTTCATCTTCCATATCAACTTTACGTTTCTCCAGAGCAGTGTTCATAAACTCTTCAGCGATATCTGGAGTCCTTGAGCTACTTGCACCTGCCATTTTATCTGCTGAATATTAGTAACTGATATGTTTGATACTAACTGAGCTATTATAGCGCAGGGTTAAGGAAGAGGAGAGGGCTAAGTCGCTACAGCAGACGATTAACCTTCTAAGCATAAGATTTAATTTAATTAGTCTTGCTTAAGTTCGCGTAATATTTATATGCATTTATTAAGGGGGGATATTGGTTTTTAAGAGGTTAACTGAGAAGACAGAAGTTAGTAAATCTTCAGCTGAAAGGACACGGTTTTACAACTGATCGTTCAGTTGGATATTCCACTAATCTTCTCACATACGTTAACCAATTAACCATTTTTATATTCCAAATTAAGCGACGTGACTATCTATCAAGAATTAAATGCTATGTTTCAGCAAATGATAAGTTGAAACGTGGACCCACATAATCCACATGTTTACTACACACGTTCTTACCACACGAACACACGTTTTCATTTCAAAATTTTCATGGACTGACACGTGTCCAATAATACAAACAGTCGCGTACAAAAGTACTTTTCCCGCTCCATTTCAGTTCTTCTTCTTACACTTATCTAAATTTCTCAGAGAAAAAGCAAATTCAAGCCTTCTTTTTCGCAGAAAATCATTGAGTTCAAATGGCCAACCAGATTCCAGCGCATATGTTGAATGCTATGGCGATCAATTTCGATTCAGTCCTATCTATCAAAGAAGCCGAGGTCAAGAATGTATTTCAGAAGCTTCAATCAGTTGGGCTCAGAACATTTTTGGGACAATCTTCCCAAGAGATCTATCCAAAGGAGCTTTTCGATTTCTAATCTAGTGGATTTATCAATCAGGATGGAAGCATCTCATCTACTGTCAATGGTCAGTTGTTGACCATATCTGAAGACTCCTTTGGTGAGATATTCTTGTTGCCGTCTGATGGACTGGCACACCTTGCTGATGTTAAAGCATCAGATATTGAAGAGATGCAAACACAACTCTCCGCTGATGGACGGAAATTCAAAGTTTCCGATCCAAAGAAGGAACTAAAGCATGAGGTTCAGTTGTTGGCTGACATTGTAGCCAAGGGGCTATTGGCAAAGGCAGGATCCTTTGCTGCTCTTACTTTGGAAAAATTTCAAGCCCTTACCATTATCATGGCAGGACGAAGACTCAACTGGAAACAACTCACCTTCCACATATTGAAAAACATGTTTCAATCCACCAAATAGTCCAAAGAATTTGATGTTCAGTTGAGCTATTTGCTGAAAACCAAAGGGTTGGTGGCTGATGATTCTGAAAGATCATCCAAATTCAAAGTTTTCAATGCCAATAATATTCTACCGCCCAAGGCCAAACTGGATCTTACTCCTGATCAATTCGTCAAGATCAAAAAGGAGATTGGAGCACCGCAGGCTGCTCCCAAGTCTGTGAAAAAGGCAAAAACTCTGGCACAGCTGAAGACCTCCAAAATGAAGCTGATTGTCAGTGAATCGGAATCGGAGAAAACTCCATCTCCCAAGGTTACCAAGAAGCCCAGAACTCAGAAAACCAAGCCAATAGCTTCGTTGGAAGCTATTCAAACTGAAAGGCTGAAACCTTCAGACGCTCAACAGCCTATTCAGGCTATTCCACTAAAAGTCGTTCCAGCTGAACTTTCAGCAAGAGATCAGTTGCCTCAATCAACTGATCCATCCAAGAAGATCATCACCTCAGTCGGTGAAAAGAAGTCAGCAAGGGCCGTATCTTCTCTGCAAACTGTCAATCGCCCTACCATCTTTGCTCAGGCTCGATCTAAAGGGATCACTATTCGAGAATTGGTGGAAACTACTCGTTCGGGACTGAACATTTAACAAATTCTCACTGATAATAAAGGCAAGGGCAAGTTGATTGAAGAGCCCAGGACAACAAATGCAATCCAGACCCATATTGACCTAATTTGGGAATAGGTCAATGCTTTTGCAGCGTCCAAACTGAAAACTTATGAGACTTGGATCACGTACAGAACTCACACTTTTGCCAAACAATTGAAGAGGAAGTCTCAGCTGAAGAAGTTTAGCAGGTTGGAAGCCATCGTTTTGAGGATAGTCAAAGCTGCTACTTTTGTGCAGGCTTTTGAAAGAAAAATTATTTCTTTGATCTGATGAAAGCCAAGAAGTTGGCTCAACTAGTTGAAAATTTGAAAGCAAACTACATTCCTACGAATCCAACTGCTATTAATGATCGAGCCGTGCTTACTCAGTTGGATTGAGATCTTACTTCCCTGCATGTACAGATAAGATTTTGGGAACAAGATCAGGAATTAGTTGTTCATGGAGGGTCTTCAGAAGAAGAGGAAGAACCCTCATCACCGAATAAAGAGCAAGCTCAGGATGTGCCTCAACCCTCTATTGCTGATCCTCCAATGTACTCAGAAGCTGATTTAACACTTGCAAATATTGATGAAACTATTCAGTTAGTAGTACTGGAATCTCAACCAGAGGAGCTCATTTCTGAATCAGTTGATCACTCAACTGATCAAACAGTTCAAGAGGCTCCTAGTTTAACTGAAGAGCCCGTTCAGCGGGTTATCTCTGCTAAACCAGATGATCCAACTGATGTGCCAGATCAGTCCACAGATAAAGAAATTTCTGAAAATATGGAGGCTCAGTTGCTCAATTTTGAAAATATTCCAACTGACGAGCCAGCCCAAGTTTCAGCTGATTCTCAAGCAGAAGCACCAGTTGATGATCCTCCAACTGAAGGTCTCACAGATTTACCTCTTCATCAGGACAGTTCAGCTGCTGCTCAAGATCCTTCTTCTCCTCCTCCAGAGCAAGTAGAGGTTACTGAATCCGTTGTTCCAGAAAAGACTTTTGCCGAGACAGTTGTATCAGACAAGACCTTAGTGGTCTTTGATCAAGTCTCCAAAGAACAAGAACCTGGAACTTCTGGACATCTACCTCCTCAGTCGACTAGTGATCTTGAAGTAGTTCTTGAAGAAATTCAAGATATTCATAATAATATGCACAAAATACTTACCGCCGTTTCCCAGATTCAGCGAACTCAACTCGCTCATACACTGAAACCGGAACATGCAGACGTATTCAATTCCAAAAAACTGAAGGAAGTTCATGCTACCGTGACCTCTCTTTCCCGTGCAATAGATGATATCAGGAAGAATAGAGGCTTAGCTGAAAGTCTCTCCGTAACCCAAGATACAATCAGAAATAGAGTTGACTTTGTGGAGACATCTGTTTCCAGAAAGATAGACTTGATGCAAACAACTGTGCTGAATGCAGTTTCAGACATAGCCAGTTCTGTTAAAGTTCTATCAACTGAATGGAGACGTTTGACAAAAACGATTTATTTGTACAGATTAAAAGGCTATCTATCATAATGGAGACGTTTGACAAAAAAGAGGAATAGAGACCTAAGCTACATTCAATCAGTTGACAGATTTATTTGTACAGATTATTTCATTCTTTCATTGTACGAATCTGTACAAGACACTTATTATTTTATCTACAACCGATTTGAAGGACATCTATAAGCTTAATTGATCAGTTTTTATTTTCTTAGTTTTGTCAAACACCAAAAACGGGGAAATTATTGGAAACATAATTTCGGCTGTTTGACAAACCATTTATCTATTAGGATAACTTATCAAGTATTCGAATTATACAGCTTGCCTAACTGAAGTATAGCGTGAGTTATCAAAGGCAACCGAATCCAGCTGAACTGAACCTTCGAAGTTACCTGACTAATTATTTGGAAACTGATCAGTTGAACCTAACTGGATTTCTGAAGACAGCTGACTGATCAGTTGGAAACTGATCAGTTGATTCACTCAGCACAAGCTTATCAGCTACTATTTATCAGATGATCGCTCATCCATACACGTCATCAAATGAAAAGGATTTATTTGTACAGATTAAAAGGCTATCTATCAGAATGGAGACGTTTGACAAAAAGGAGGAATAGAGACCTAAGCTACATTCAATCAGTTGACAAATTTATTTGTACAGGGATTTATTTGTATAGATTATTTCATTCTTTCATTGTACGAATCTATACAAGACAGTTATTATTTTATCTACAACCGATTTGAAGGACATCTATAAGCTTAATTGATCAGTTTTTATTTTCTTAGTTTTGTCAAACACCAAAAACGGGGAAATTATTGGAAACATAATTTCGGCTGTTTGACAAACCATTTATCTATTAGGATAACTTATCAAGTATTCGAATTATACAGCTTGCCTAACTGAAGTATAGCGTGAGTTATCAAAGGCAACCGAATCCAGCTGAACTGAACCTTCGATGTTACCTGACTAATTAGTTGGAAACTGATCAGTTGAACCTAACTGGATTTCTGAAGACAGCTGACTGATCAGTTGGAAACTGATCAGTTGATTCACTCAGCACAAGCTTATCAGCTACCATTTATCAGATGATCGCTCATCCATACACGTCATCAAATGAAAAGGACGCTCAACCGACATCAGAACAAGCAGACTGCAACTCGTAGTGGAACGCCGCATTTCAGAGTCTACAGTGTACGATTTTTAGAAGGATATCAACGTGGCAATCAACGGATATAAAATTCAAATATTATATCAAGTTACCGTTGGAAGAGAAGCTTATAAATAGGCAAAGAGAGCAGCTGAAGAAACAAGGATACAAGAACAACTATTTTACTCAAGCTTTTACTCTGCTGAAATCAAAAGCTCACTCTTACTAAGTTCTATCTGTAGCATTCAAGGCTACCGTCTTTGAGCTTGTTAGCACACTTTAATCTCTGTTACATTGTTAAGTTTTGCTAAGATCAGTCACGAACTGAAATAACCTGTATTAACTAAGAGTTTCAGTTTTGACATTGATAAGAGCAAACTGAAGTGGGTCAGTACAAACATTGTATTCAATCAAAGTCTTTTAGTAGAAATCCTATCTTCGTGATAGAAGGGGTGACGTAGGAGTTATTCCAATCTCTGAACATCCAGAAACAAATCACGTGCTCTTCATTTCAGTTACATTTTATTTTAGTTATTCTATCTTTCATTCAGTTTACTTCCGCAACTGTTTTTTTCAGTTAAACTGATTGTCATCGACTAACGAGTTACCGAGTATCAGTTTGTCATTGAACTGAACTTAACTTACGAAAAACGAACATAATCCATGAGTGTTTATTCAACCCCCCTTCTAAACACTTTTCACTTCTTAACCGATCCTTTCATAAACGTTTGACGATTTAAACTATTTTCCTTTGGATTTTTAAATGTTAGTTGGATGTTTATTTTTAAAATGGTGACAAAATATTTTAACGTATTTATATATATGTATATTTTTAATTATGGAGATTAAGAAGGAAAAAAAAATTTCTAGCACGATTTAAGAAAACGACTAGCAGACGTTTCAGTTGGCATCAGAGCAAAGGTCCTGTAAAGGTTGTGCCACCATCAGCGCCAGAAAAATCAGTCGTCAAGCCTCAATTTGTAAGTTTACATGCTTTATATGATTTTATGATGTTACCTGCATAATTAAATGAATTATATGTTTACGTCACATGTTTAATAGCTCTATGAGGATATATGATTTATATGCTTTGGAATTTTTTACGTGTTACGATATGAAACAAGAAATTATTTGATTTTAATGCATGTTGGCCTTGTGGTGGAATTGGATTAAGCTGATTTTTGAGTTTTAGTATGAACATTCTACTTTTTGGGCCATAAGTTAATCGTGAATATTACGAACACTTTTGGGACACGTAGATTTTTTTTCAATAAAATACTGATGACTCGTGGGTACTAATTGAATTAATTTTTGGGAATTACTCATAATTAATAATGATTCGAGGATTCGCAATGACTTTGGGAGTAAGAAAATGTATAAATTGGGATTTTAAGTTTCATGAAAGGTAAGATTGGTTATAGGAATAAATTTTTGGGAAAATAAGTTTAAAATTATCGAAATTATGTTATGGGAAAACTGTAGAAGAAAATTAAGAATACCGAGAACTTATGTGTTAATCGTATGATTTTTGAAATTAAGGATCAATTGGATAATTCTTCAGGAAATTAAGAATTTATTTTCCAATTTTTAAGGAATTTGGGGACTAGTTTAACAATTAGTGAGAATTGAATGGGTTAAATGATAAGAATTTTCGATGATTTAGACTTTTAAGAATATTTGGAACTTTGGGATATTTTGGTTATAGCTTTATAAGGAATGTTAATGAATGGTATTTAAGAATGAATCGATATTAGGCTCGAAAATCTAAGCGTTAGCAGATGCGTTTGAGATTTTAAGATTTAAATTGGATGGGTTGATGCACATTTTGGGTATAAAATAAGGAAGATAATACACTATAAGTATGGTCATCCATATTTTTATATTAGGAATTTTAAGAAAAATTGAAATTCGAGGTTATAATAGTAAGAGCACTAAGTCATTTTGGGTATTTTTAAGATGCAAATTGCAAAATAAGGATTTAGAAGAAAAATTTATTTGGGATCAAGTAGACGTAAGGACATTCTAGAGTTTAAGTTTTATCAGAGTAGCGCAGCGGATGCATGGATTTTTGGTATATTAGAACTAAGTCTAAACTTTTGATTATTGAGGATAGGCGAATTTCGAGGACGAAATTCAATTTAAGGGGGGAATATTGTAACGCTCCGAAAATTTAAAGGTCCACACAAACCACATGCGCGCAAGTTATTAAATTCTCTTGTATTTCAATTAAATATTTTAATTGCATGAATTAATTATGTTATGCATATTGACATGTTTAAAAAATATTTTTCTACATGGTTGCATTAAAAATGTATTTTTAAAGGTTATTCGAGTTGTGATCGAGAAACGAAGACTGATGGCTGAAAAATAGAAAATGATCTTATTAAATAATTGTTCTTAATTATTTGAAATTTGGGTGATACTTTTTATTATTTTTGAAAATAAGAGGTTTTGAGGTGGCTTTATTTGCCGGGACGTAAATTTTATCGGTGTTGGATTTTTAATAAAAATGCAAACATTTTGGCAACCCGTCTAATAAATTCACAAACTTATTCAAGCAAAATTATTTTAAATATTTTAATTAAACACTAGTGGGTCAAGTTGGCATAATTAAGTTGATTAATGGGCCTAAGCCTTGTTTAGTGATTAATTAAAATATATAATTACAAAACCCCACCCTAAACATGAAAAAAAAACTCACGCCACTTTTCCTTTGCATCCAAAACTCTTCCCCCACCACCTATTGTAACGCCCGGAAAATTTAAAGGTTCACGCGAACCACATGCATGCAATTATTAAATTCTCTTATATTTTAATTAAATGTTTTAATTGCATAAATTAATTATGTTGTGCATTTTGACATGTTTAAAATATACTTTTCTACATGATTGCATAAAAATGTATTTTTAAAAGGTTATTCGAGTTGCGATCGAGGAACGGAGACCGATGGCTGAAAAATAGAAAATATTTTTATTAAATAATTGTTTTTAATTAATTAAATTAAGGGTTATGTTTTTTCATATTTTTTTAAAATATGGGGTTTTGAGGTGATTTTATACGCCGAGACGTAAATTTTATCAGTATTAGATTTTCAACAAAAATACGAGCTTTTTGGCAACCCGGTTAATAAATTCACAAACTTATTTTACCAAAACTATTTTTATATTTTAATAAAATCCTAATCAAGCACTAATGGGCCTAAACTTATGCTTAATAGGCCTAAAGCCATAATTAGTGAATTGATTAATATATAATATGTAAACCCTTACCAAAACCCTTCACTTTGCAATTGAAAACACACAGCCACACACTTCTAAATTTCAGAAAATCTCCCCTACAACACTCAAGTCACGGATCACACACAAACACACTTTGGGAAGAAAAATTCGAAGGCGTTCAAGGAGAAGATAGAATCGATTCCGCCCCATTCTTCGTCGTTAACGGTTTTTCGTGCGTGTACAATGCAAAGGCCCGCCATACATCTCTTTTTCTCATCCATCATATCATATTATTGTTTTAATTATTTTATGCATGAAGAACATAAATTTGTTTTCAGAATTTTCGGAATATTGCATGCACACATGGAGAAAGATGACCTGTGATTCAAATTACCTGTTCTTTGCATGTTAAGGGGCTGCCATGATGTCTAAGGATGTCTAAGCAAAGCTTTTATGTGAATTAAAGTCCCACACACACACCCAACTCACGGCTGAAACAAAAAAAAAAACAAGAACAAGCGAAAATCTGCTGTCAAGGGTTTAGGGTGATCGGGCTCCATGGATAAGGGGTTGGATTTGTCTTGGCTTGGGCCAGGGCTTGGCTAGAGTCTGTCATGGGTCAGGGGGAGAGTCCTAGCCAAGCAAGGACTCCTACCCGAGAAGCTGCACAAAATTGTGCAGACTTCGTATGACTTGGAGGGGCGTAAGGTCTCGGTCCAGGGCTCAGGGGCTGGGCTAGGACGAGTCTTTAGAGTCTTAGGAAGGTGTGAGGGTGAGTGGTTTGGGGCCTGGGCTCGCTGGCAAAGTCCAGGAAGCAAAAGGGAGAGTCCTATCACAGGTGCAACTCTCGGCCAGAATAAGGGGCAGTAAGAGGGTCTTCGTTTTTGGGTTTTGGTATGAGTTCTATGTGATCTAAGGGTTCCGTAGGGTACTCTAGGATGTTAGTCAAGTTTTGGATCAACTTGGTTTGGGGGAGACTCGTGAAAATCGAAAGTTGGCTCGGGGTCGAAGTTTAGGTGTCAAAATAGGGTTTTTAACTAAGAAAAATTGAAAAACGGCTCACGGGGGTCGAGTCGTTGTTCATAAGGGCTAAAATAATATAAAAAGACTAAATTTAGAATTTAGGAATTTTATATTGAAGTTTGGGATTTTTTGGGATTAAAACACCGTCAAAACAATTAGTTAAAGATAAATGTAAAAGTCTAATATTTATGCTAAATAAAATTATGGAAAAATTCATGTAAGTTTAAATAATTATTTGGGACATGTTAGAGTCAAGAAACCAAGAAAAAATTCAAAAACGTAAAATGTCAAGTCCAGGGGTAAAACAGTCTTTTTACACAAAAAATTAGTAAACGTCATGGCAGTGCTCTAAATGCTATTCTTATGATATTATGATTACTTTTAAATGTTTATGAAATGTTCATGATTAAATTATGATTTTTAAATGTCTATGGGTTTTTTATGAATTAAGGAAGACATTTAAAACACATGTTGCGTGATTGGTTTCAAAAACGAAAAAAATGTTATGTTATGCATGATTTTATAAAGTGATGAGAATGTAAACGTTGAAGGAAGTGAAGTAATTGTGACTAATTCGATAATGTTGGAGATATCGTGAGGGTGATATATGGTCCTAGTGGAAGCCCGACGATCGTAATTTCATCATGACGAATATGTGGTAACAGTATGTGGTAACAGTAAGAATGCGAATATCGTGAGGGGAAAAGGCCCCCGAGGGAGCCCATTTATGGGAAAAGGACCCAGAGGGATTCCAGACAATCGTTTTTCTTTTTGAAAGAGGATAGGCCGGGGCCCAGTTGACCGGTGAGAGTGTTGCTGGTGTCCCCCGCCGTCCAGTACCGCGGTTTCATGTAGATGGATCCATCGACTTTTTGAGGTTTGAGGAAAGTCAAAATTAACGATCTGAATTCAACGAAAGGAAAATGAAAAAGGAAAGGAAAAGGAAAAGGAAAAATGTTTATGATCATGAAAAATGTTTTATGTTATGTCATGTTGAGGAAAAAAGGAAAGTTAAAGTTCATGTTTTCATGTCATGAAATGTTATGTTTAAGCATGAACATAAACGTAAACATATTCATATCAAATCATGTCATATAGTATCATCATATACGTATTCATTTTCCCTTTATTGAATTCAGATCATTAGTTGTGACTTTCATATCAGCTCTAAGTCGATCGATCCATCTACATATAACTGCGATACCCGGAGACGGGACATCAGCGACAGTTTTACCCATCCACTGAACCCTGGCCTTACATGTTCGAGTTCGTGTTCGTATTAGTCACAAGCAACTCAGCTCTTTCAAAAACATGACATCGTATTCATCACTTGTAAAATTCATGCAAATACGTACATTTCTTAAAAACCAAGCATGCAACGTGTAACGAACCGTACTTTTACACTACTTAAAATTTGCGAAAAAATTAAAAAATTTCTTAAGTAAGTCGTGAACCTTCAAAATCCGAATAAAATGAATCGTACGTTACTCAAGTAGTTGCAACAAAAGTTCTAGAAATAAACTTTGACAAAAGTATTTGCTTAAAATCTCGTAACCAGTAGCTGAAATCAGAGTATTTGACATTTCATAAAAACTTTAAAAACTTGGGCGGTCCTCGGGTCAAGCCTCCTGCTCAATCCAAGCCTGCTCCTTGGTCCCCACCCATAGTCTCCTCGAAATCATCCTCACCTGCATCGATCAAGTCTAGTGAGTCTACAGACTCAACACATATAAACTGGAAGGTAGCAAGTACTACGTAATAAAACCACATGCATCTTCAAAATAGCACGTACATACTAGAAACATGAACTTGAACTTGACAACATGAGCATACTTGGAACTTGAACATAATAGCGTAACATAGACGTGCCATGATCATAAAATTTTCGTGAACATACTTGCATCTTACATACTTGGGCATACATAACATAATTTTGCGTAGAGACATGTTTCAAAGTGTGTGACCCATACATAAAATTGCCTGATCAGACTAAACCACAGTATTGGGCTGACAGGGAAGATCCACTACCACATACATGATATCCCCGTTCATAATTTAACGGGTGGGAGAGGTCCTCGGCCACGTTCACCGACTTCCAAACCCGTTCATAGTTGGAGAGGTCCCAGGACACGTTCTCCGGCTTCCAAACCCGTTCATAGTTTGGTCACAAGACATTTAGCATAACTAAAAAATTTAAAAATAATTTCTTTTTTCTCGTCAACATACTTACTGGGCGTTGAGGGATTCGTTGGATTTCGCTTGAGGCCACTGCTGCACATACTAACATGAGTTCAAACACTTATCTTTCATAGCTTAGACGTAGGTACTTGTACTCACCACTGAAGTAAATAAATAGCTTATGACATTCTAAATCACTCGAGACTTGACCTCGTTTAATCATCGTACTAAACCATGAAATAGAATCCCAAAACAAATCCTATATTTTATATTCATAACCATAAAACAAATCCAATATTTTATATTCATAACCACAAAGCAAATCCTATACTTTATACTCATATAAAAAAATTTAAAAAAAAAATTAAAGGGGGTACACGGACCCCGTGTAGGGGTCCGGGTAGAGGTCCAGGTACATGCTGGAAATTCACATTTTGAAGGAAAAATGACATGGACCCCGTGCACGGGTCCGGATAGGGGTCCGAGGAGGCTCTGAAATTTCATATTTTGAAGGACAACAAGGACGGACCATGAATCGACACCTCGAGACCCATCCTAGAGTGCTAGAACATTGATTCAAACTCAAACAAATTCCCCAAAACAACGACGTCCAACTTACAACGCAGCACAACTCATGAACACGAAATTTGACACCACATCAATTCCTATGATTTCTAACCCAACCAAGTGCCTAACGACACGAAACGAAACACCAACCAACATCCCAACATCATTCTCGATATACTTAAATGCAGCAATGATCACCCATCGATGCCCAACGAAGCCTGCAACAATAAAACTTCAAGAACATATCATGAACATATTTTCAGAAAATTTCAGTTTGAGCAGTCCCACGAAAACGATCGTGACTCACTCGTTTCGTATCCAAAAATTACAAATTTTACATCAAATCGAAGGTATCCAAGAGTACTACGTCTATACGTTGGAAGGTTTTCCAGAAACCCGACCGAAAAATCGCAATTTTTAAAATGACAAAAAAAAAACTGTTTTCTTGAGATCTAAAAAGTTTCAGAAATCTATTCAAAACATAATCGCTCAACTTTGCTCATAATAATCAAATTTTCATGCATAACATACATCAATATATCTACTATGACGAGATCAATGCATAAAACGACAGAATATACATGCCTTTAAATCTTTTACGTTACCGAACGACGACACCGAAGCAGGAAAAGATGCGAGGTTGATCCGGGATGAACGTGGCACTATTTTTCTTGAAGAAAATCAACAAAATTTGCTGCACAATTATCAGAAGAAGGGCGGCTGCACTCTCTCTTAGAACCCGAAGTTTTTCTCTTTAAAAATATAAAAACCTGAATAATGAAGTGTGTGTGTGTGAATTGGCCGATTTTTAGTGTGTGCAAAAGTGTGTGTGCGTGTGAGTGTGTGTGTAGATTTAATTAGGGAAAAATTATTGCTTAGTTGACTAATTAAAAATCCTAATATATAATACTAACTCAATTAAAAAGTGAATAGTAAATTATTACACACTATAATAAAATCCCCTAATTTAAATAAAATGCATAATTGCTCAACTCTAAAAATTTTAAAATCTTAAATTAACTAAATAAATCAATTAGACTTTAAAAATTCTAAAAACTTAATAAATTATTTAAAATGCCCCAAATCCAACTTAAAATAAAATACTGCATTTAAAATTGCCAAAATCGTCACCGGTCTCTATTCCTCGATCCCGCATCGAGTAATTGCCTGAAACATGAAACTCGAAAAATAGTGTAACGTGCATCACAAAACATAAATAATTTAAAGTAATGTATTTAAATAAATCATGCTTCGCTAAAACACATTTTAAATTTAAATAAATGAATTAACAATTAAATAAATGCATGGGTTTTACTTGTACTGAAATTGGGCTCTACAGTTCCTCCCCCACTTAAATAAATTTCGTCCTCGAAATTAAATCTTACCAAACAATTCTGGGTAGCGATTCCTCATCTCTGCTTTGGTCTCCCAAGTGGCCTCTTCCACTGATTGATTTAGCCACCGGACTTTGACCAGCTTGGTTACCTTGTTCCGAAGTCTACGTTCTTGTCTGTCTAGGATTTGGACAGGTTTTTTCCTCATACGACATATCTGGAGCAAGTTGCAACGGCTTATAGCTCAAAACATGCGAAGGATTAGCTAGGTACTTCCTCAGCATTGAGACGTGGAACACATTGTGTACACCAGCCAGATTCGGCGGTAGGGCTACATGATAAACTAGTGTCCCAACCCTGTCAAAAATCTCGAACGGCCCAATGAATCTCAGACTCAGCTTGCCTCTCTTCCCAAATCTCATAACGCCCTTCATAGGTTCTATTTTTACGAAAACGTGATCTCCTACGGCAAACTCGAGATCCCTTCTCCTCTTATCAGCATAACTGTTTTGACGACTCTGTGCGATATTCATCCTGTCTCAGATCTTGACCACCACATCTGCAGTTTGCTGAACTATCTCTGGACCAAGTTCTGATCTCTCACCGACTTCATCCCAATGAATCGGTGATCTGCACTTCCTCCCATACAAGGCCTCGTAGGGAGCCATACCTATAGATGCTTGAAAACTGTTATTGTATGTAAACTCCAAAATTTGAATCACTCGCTCAGACTGGCCTTATGTCTGCGGGTGAAAAACTGTACTGAAAAGCAACTTCATCCCTATGGCTGCGTGTAAGCTCTTCCAAAAGGACGATGTGAACCTCGGGTTCCTGTCGGACACAATAGAAACTGGGATCCCGTGCAATCGAACTATCTCCCTGATATAGAACTCCGCATACTGCATCATGGAGAAAGTCGTATTCACTGACAAGAAGTGTGCTGACTTAGTGAGTCGATCCACTATAACCCAAATTGCATTAAATCCTCTGACTGACTTTGGCAACCCAATGACGAAGTCCATGGTGATATTTTCCCACTTCCATTCGGGGATAGGGAGTGGCTTAAGCATTCCTGCTGACCTCTGATGTTCTGCCTTCATCTGCTGACAAGTGAGGCATTCAGACACAAATCGGTGGATGTCTCACTTCATCCCTGGCCACAGATACAAAGTCTGTAGATCCTTGTACATCTTGGTACCTCCGGGATGGATGGAATACAGAGATGCATGTGCCTCTGACAGGATATCCTATCTGATGGAATCAACATTAGGCACCCACATTCTATCTCTGTATCTCACAATACCATCTGACACTATGTAGAGCACACTGCCCTTAGTTTCATCCTTCAGTCTCCATTTTTGCAACTTCTCATCTGAAGACTGACCTGCTTGGATACGATCTAGAAACGAAGATTGTACTGTCAGATTAGACAGCCTCGGAGCTCAGCCCTTATGATAAACCTCTAGGCCAAACCTCTGAATCTCAGACTGAAGAGGTCTCTGCACTGACAACTGTGATACAACTAACACTTTTCTACTCAAAGCGTCTGCGAGAACATTAGCCTTTCTCGGATGGTAGCTAATTAAGAAGTCGTAATCTTTTACCAGCTATAACCACCGTCTCTGTCTCATATTTAGTTCTTTCTGCGTGAAGAAATACTTGGACTTTTGTGGTGGGTGAAAATCTGACATTTCTTGCCGTACAGGTAGTGTCTCCAAATTTTCAATGCAAAGACAATGGCGGCTAGTTCTAAATTGTGAGCTGGGTAATTCTTCTCGTGCACCTTCAACTGCCTGGAAGCATAAGCTATGACCCGATCATGCTGCATCAATACTGCGCCTAACCCGAGCTCAGATGCATCGGTATATAGCACAAAGTTGCCTTGTTCAGATGACATGGCTAACACTGGCACTGAAATGAGAGCTTGCTTCAATGTATCAAAGTTCTTCTGACACTCTTCACTCCACACGAATTTTGCATTCTTCTTAGTCAGTGAAGTGAGCAGCACTGCTATTGACGAAAACCCATGAATAAACTTACGGTAGTAACCGGCTAAACCCAGAAAACTGCGGATCTCTGAAGCACTCTTTGGCTCCCCCCATTCCTTAACAGCTGCCACTTTTGCTGGATCCACCTCAATACCCCTGCTAGACACTATGTGACCCAAAAATGCTACCTTCTCCAACCAGAATTCACACTTACTGAACTTCGCAAATAACTTGCGGCTCTGCAGGATTTGTAAAACTGTTCTCAAGTGCTGACAGTGCTCCTCATGGCTCTTCGAGTAAATAAGAATATCGTCAATGAATACTATGACGAACTTATCAAGATAAGGCTGAAATACTAGGTTCATGAGGTCCATGAAAATAGCTGGAGCATTCGTCAGTCCAAATGGCATCACTAAGAACTCGTAATGCCCATACCTGGTTCTGAAAGCTGTTTTGTGAACATCTATATCTTTCACCTTCAGCTGGTGATACCCCGATCGAATATCTATCTTAGAGAACACTGTAGCTCCCTGTAACTGATCAAACAAGTCTTAGATTCTTGGAAGTGGGTATTTGTTCTTGATCGTTACCTTGTTCAATTCTCGGTAATCGATACGCAGCCTCATGCTCCCCTCCTTCTTCTTTACAAAAAGCACTGGCGTGCCCCCATGGCGAGAAACTAGGGCGAATAAATTCCTTGTCAAGAAGCTCCTGAATATTCTGTTTGAGTTCAAGCATCTCAGCTGGAGCTAATCGATACGGTGCCTTGGAGATTGGCACTGTTCCTGGCATAAAAAAAATGGAAAACTCCACCTCTCTATCTGGTGGAAGGCCTGTGACGTCGTCAGGAAAGACTTCCGGGAAGTCTCTGACTATTGGCACATCTGATAGAGACGGAGCAGGTACGTCAAGTGTTGAAACGATGCTGGCCAAGAAAGCCTGACACCTCTTGGAAATGAGTCTCCGCGCCTGCATGCAAGAAATCATGCTAGGGAAGCTTCTCCATTTGTCTGGTTCAAATATAAACTGCTCCATACCCAAAGGTCTTACTAACACTGACCTTTTCTGGAAATCGATCAAGACTCTGTTCTTCATCAGCCAGTCCATTCCCAAAATAATATCAAATTCTGGCATCGACAACACGATCAGATCGGCATACACTAGGTGGCCTTGCAGTTCTAGATCAATATCTCTGACCACACTGGTAGCTAATAGTTCTTCCCTTGATGGGACTGTCACCGAGTAGTTCAGGTCAAGGCCGATAGACTTGATGTCTAAATGATTAGCAAATGTCTCCGAGATAAAGGAGTGAGTGGCTCCTGAATCTATCAGAGCCATAGTGCCTAATCTCTTAATGAACATATTCCCTGAGAGACGTTAGAACAACACAACTTATATCCCAAAGTTCTATTATTAGCCTTATTCAACAAAAAAAACACTAAAAATGCCAACTAGCATCCTAATAATCCCAATTCAAAACAAACATGCAAGACAAAAATTTAATATTGTACCGATTTACATAAATTACAAGTCAACAGTGTTGTGTCTGGGTTCGCCTCCTGAGCATGCATGGCGAACACCCTTCCCTGGGTCGGCTGCACCCCCTGTGGGCAGTCCGTAAGCATGTGGTCACTGGCTCCACATTTAAAGCATTTCCCTGATCCCCATAGACACTGCCCCGGATGTTGGCGATTGCATTTCTGACACATTGGGAAATAAGACCCTTGCCTTTCGGCGGTCCCGGGTATGGCTTCTTCCCTGGCGGCCCCTGTAACGGCCTCTTAAACTAAGGTCGTTTTTGCTGCTGTTGTGGCTGCTGTGGAGCCTGATAGGGCCTCTTGCCCTGTCTGTCAGCCTCAATATCCCTCTGATCATGTTCTGCTGCCAAAGCTCTAGACACAGCAACTGCATAAGTAGTAGGACCAGCAACTCGGACGTCACGGCGCAAGACCGACCGTAACCCATCCATAAAATGCCTCAGCTTTTCCCGGGCATCATTAGCTATTAGAGGCACAAAGTAACACCCCCTCTCAAACTTTCTCACAAACTCTGCTACGCTACTGTCTCCCTGTCGCTGCGCCATAAACTCCCTGGTCAAATTGGATCGTACTTCCTCAGTGAAGTACTTGGAGTAGAACACTTCTTTAAAATTGTTCCAAGTCAGAGTCTGCAGGTTAACTGATACTAACGCACTTTCCCTCCAACGCCTGGCGTCTCCTGATAGAAGGAAAGTGGCACACCTAACCTTGTCCACGTCCTGCAGCTCCATGAAGTCAAAAATCACCTCGATGGATTTAATCCATCCTTCTGCTACTATCGGGTCTGTGGTCCCCGAGAATTCTTTAGGATCCATCCTTCTGAATCTCTCGTACACTGCTTTTGGTCGGGGCCTCGCCCCTGTACCTCCTGCTGCAGCCTGGTTCCCCGTGAACTGCGCAAAGAACTGCGTCATGCCTGCAAACATCTATTCCTGCATGTCTGGGGGTGAGCGAGGAGGAGTGACCCTCTCCTCAGTCCAAGTCTCTCTGTCCTCATCCCTAGTTTCACGGTTAACCATACGTCTAGGAGGCATATTGTTCCAATAATTTACCCAATATGTAAACCCACATGCATGAACATAATGATAATAGCATAAAATGCACATAACTTGAACTTTAAAATATGCACATGCTGAAATCATGACTTAATGCGTAACATATGAAAGAATTTAAAATTTTACAACTTACAGACTTGAGGTGTGACTTCGTGAACTTCTTGCAACTGGCAGTACGCATAACCCTTTAGAAGAACATTGTTCTGATACCAACTGTAACGAACCGTACTTTTACACTACTTAAAATTTGCGGAACAATTAAAAATTTTCTTAAGTAAGTCGTGAACCTTCAAAATCCGAATAAAATGAACCGTACGTTACTAAATTATTTGCAACAAAAGTTCAAGAAATAAACTTTGACAAAAGTATTTGCTTAAAATCTCGTAACCAGTAGCTGAAATCAGAGTATTTGACATTTCATAAAAACTTTAAAAACTTGGGCGGTCCTCGGGTCTAGCCTCCAGCTCAGTCCAAGCCTGCTCCTTGGTCCCCACCCATTGTCTCCTCGAAATCATCCTCATCTGCATCGATCAAGTCTAATGATTATAAAGACTCAACACGTATAAACTGTAAGGTAGCAAGTACTACGTAATAAAACTACATGCATCTTCAAAATAGGACGTACATACTAGAAACATGAACTTAAACTTGACAACAGGAGCATACTTGGAACTTAAACATAAAAGCGTAACATAGAAGTGCCATGATCATAAAACTTTCGTAAACATACTTGCATCTTACATACATGGGCATACATAACATAATTTTGCATAGATGCATGTTTCAAAGCGTGTGACCCATACATAAAATTGCCTGATCAGAGTAAACCACAGTACTGGGCTGACAGGGAAGATCCACTGCCACATACATGAGATCCCCGTTCATAATTTAATGGGTGGGAGAGGTCCTCGGCCACGTTCACCAACTTCCAAACCTGTTCATAGTTGGAGAGGTCCCCAGACAAGTTCTCCGGCTTCCAAACCCGTTCATAGTTTGGTCACAAGACATTTAGCATACCTCTAAAATTTAAATATACTTTCTTTTTGCTCGTCAACATACTTACTGGGCGTTGAGGGATTCGTTGGATTTCTCTTGGGGCCACTGCTGCACATACTAACATGAGTTTAAACACTTATCTTTCATAGCTTAGACGTAGGTACTTGTGCTCACCACCGAAGTAAATAAATAGCTTATGACATTATAAATCACTCGGGACTTGACCTCATTTAATCATTGTACTAAACCATGAAATAGAATCCCAAAACAAATCTTATATTTTATATTTATAACCACAAAACAAATCCAATATTTTATATTCATAACCACAAAGCAAATCCGGTTACATGCTGGAAATTCGCATTTTGAAGCAAAAATGACATGGACCCCGTGTACGGGTCCGGATAGGGGTCCGAGTAGGCTCTGAAATTTTGTATTTTGAATGACAACAGGGACAAACCATGAATCGACACCTTGAGACCCATTTTAGAGTGCTAGAACATTGATTCAAACTCAAACAAATGCCCCAAAACAACGACGTCCAAATTACAACGCAGCACAACTCATGAACACGAAATTTGACACCAAATCAATTCCTATGATTTCTAACCCAACCAAGTGCCTAACGACACGAAACGAAACACCAACAAACATCCCAAAATCATTCTCGATATACTTAAATGCAGCAATGATCACCCATCGATGCCCAACGAAGCCTGCAACAATATAACTTCAAGAACATATCATGAACATATTTTCAGAAAATTTCAGTTTGAGCAATCCCACGAAAACGATCGTAACTCACTCGTTTCTTATCCAAAAATTACGAATTTTATATCAAATCGAAATCATCAAAGAGTAATACGTTTTATATGTTGAAATTTTTTTCAAAAACTCGACCAAAAAATCGCAGATTTTAAAATGACAAAAAAAACTGTTTTCTTGAGATCTAAAAAGTTTCAGAAATCGATTCAAAACATAATCGCTCAACTTTGCTCATAATAATCAAACTTTCACGCGTAAAATACATCAATATATCTACTATGACGAGATCGATGCATAAAACAAAAGAATATACATGTCTTTAAATCTTTAACGTTACCGAACGACGACACCGAAGCGGGAAAAGATGCGAGGTTGATCCGGGACGAACGTGACACTATTTTTCTTGAAGAAAATCAACAAAATTTGCTAGACAATTATCAGAAGAAAGGCGGCTGCACTCTCTCTTAGAACCCTAAGTTTTTCTGTTTCAAAAATATAAAAACCTGAATAATGAAGTGTGTGTGTGTATGAATTGGCCGATTTTTAGTGTGTGCAAAAGTGTGCGTGCGTGTGATTGTGTGTGTAGATTTAATTAGGGAAAAATTATTGCTTAGTTAACTAATTAAAAATGCAAATATATAATACTAACTCTATTAACAAGTGAATAGTAAATTACTACACACTTTAATAAAATCCTCTAATTTAAATAAAATGCATAATTGCTCAACTCTAAAAATTTTAAAATCTTAAATTCACTAAATAAATCAATTAGACTTTAAAAATGCTAAAAACTTAATAAATTATTTAAAATGTCCCAAATCCAACTTAAAATAAAATACAACATTTAAAATTGCCAAAATCGTCACCGGTCTCTATTTCTCGATCCCGCATCGAGTAATCGCCTGAAACATGAAACTTGAAAAATAGTATAACGTGCATCACAAAACATAAATAATTTAAAGTAATGTATTTAAATAAATCATGCATCGCTAAAACTCATTTTAAATTTAAATAAATGAATTAACAATTAAATAAATGCATTGGTTTTACGTGTACAGAAATTGAGCTCTACACAACGTGTATCTAACATTAACGTAGAAATCCATGTTCCATAACAACATATACATTTTAAATATGCATTTTCAGTTACCAGAGCATTGTCAGGACTGCTAACTCGACCCTCTCAAACTTATCGAACTCCTTAAACATACTTTTAGTCATTTCCTTAAATGTATCCTGAACCCCTGCATTAACAACTATATTTTCGTTTCAGGGTAGACCAGAGTCCCGTTTATCCCAAATTAACCCGAGACTTGATAATATTTAACCATAGTTCAATGACTCCTATCCAGACCCCGTGTGACTCAACTTAAACTATTTATAGCCACAGACATGTCAGTGTAACTTACTGGAACCCCAAAATGAGCAATATCCAAAACAACTCGAAAAATATATGTTCAGTACTAGCGCCTAGGCGCTGGTAGTGTAGCGCTGGTAAGCGCCTAGGCGCCATGTACCAGCGCCGCGGCGCTACAAGCGCCGAAGCATTAGCGCTACGGCGCCAACCATGCGGGAAAATCCCAAAATCGACTTTTGAAGCCAAACTCTATACCACGCCCAACTAGCCCTAACCACGCTCGAACCAACCTCTCCTAGACCACAACCAAATCTTCCCGCACTGCCCTAGCCATGGCCTTCAACCTCATGCCATTGAACACACGTGAACTACCAAACTCTCCAAAACCGAGCCACAAACACGAGAATCGATCAGTTCTCCCTCAAACTTGCATCGACCTCAAGAACAGCACATACGTTCCTAGATATCTACTATCAGATCACTCCTAAACCTCAAGTCATGGCAGCCCCTTCAACATGAGTCAAGAAACGTGAGAAGCATAACAATAAAAATGCGTATTTTCGTGTAGAATTCAAGTAAAATCGATTCGTAACACTATAACCACAATATATGATGCAAATACATTTCATAACGCATATTATGATGTCATCAATGCTAAATGAAGGGAATCGGGCGTGCCTTTGCATATTTACGCTCGAAAACCTCGACATAATCGCGTTGAACGGACACCAGAGGGACGGGGGAGGAGTTTCTATGAATTTTTCTTGCAAAAGTCGACACAATGGCTGATGGAGGAGCACGGGAGGCAGCTGAAATATTTAGAGGGGCGGCCGAAAATGAGAGTGAATTATTTGGGTTTGGGAGGGTAGGGTCTAGTTATTTTAAAAGTGTATATTAGGCCCTAAATTAAAATAATAATGATGTGTAGGATTTTAGGCCCAATATATCTTAAAGTAAGCCCAAAAATACTCTCGCAAAATATTTCTTTTAAATTCGTTTTCAAAAATATTAACCGAACCCTCAAAAGTCCTCCGTGTTGCTAAAAATCGCGTACCAGTTTAAAATACGAATCGATGAGTAAAATACTCTACAAAAGCCCATTTTGAAAATATCACATGTATACATCATATATTAATTAATTAAAATAATCATTTAATAAAAAAATTTTCTTTGACTGTCCCCGGTCTCCTTTCTTCGTTCGAGCATGAAATATTACTAAAAGCCCTATAGCATGCAATCTTAATGAATCATGTCATAAAAACACATTCATGTCGCAATCATGTATTTAATGTATTAAAATAATTTAATTAAAATACCTAATAAATTTGATAATTTGCATGCATTTAATTCACGTGGACCTTCAAATTTTTTTTTGGGACGTTACAGATCATATGTCTTCTGGTCGGACCAAGCCTTCAATAAAGTGCACAAGTCGCACTAGATCGGTCAGATAATAGCAGATCAAGGTGGATGATGTAATTTGAGATGTTCAATAACTACCAGCTGAAGTAATCAAAGCATAGTATCCTACCAACTCCTAATTGGCAAAATATTTCCCAATGTGTCAAATGTCAATCAGCTTTTCAGAAGCTAAAGTTGGAAAAAACAAAGCTAGAGCTAGAAAAAACAAACGAACATTAAATGACATTTAATGAAAAGTACGATGATTGATAGCGACAAAGCCATTCTGTCGGAATTTAGTAAAGATGATCGTTGAAAAGCATTTTAGACTTTTGGAACTTTTCAAATATAAATATGCATATGCATAATTGAAGAAAAAAAATCAATAATCGACTTAACTACGTGCATTTCAATATGCAATATACAAGATATTGAGCACTATCATTTGATCAAATATCAAATTGTCGACTTAGCACACACTTATCAGACTATATCGAATCTTGTAAGGATCATTTTTTGCTACCCTACCAACTCAAGCCGCGCGTCAAATCTAATAGTTGGTATTTGTATTGGTTTCGGGTGAAGCGAGGGTTCCTGAACAGGCAGAAGTTGTGTGATCACAAAGAGTTTCGATTTAGGCAGTGATAAGTCCTATTCGAAGTGCGTTATTACAAAGTGTTGTAAAACCAAAGTGTTTTCGTGGATTTTTTTTTAAATGGATGAAGGGATGACATAGGAATATACATATCTGAATGTTCATAAAATATTTCTTCTTTATCTTACGCACTTTCTATTGCTTTCTTGTATATCTAGTCGTTTCTTTGTTAAGTGTTGCTTATATTAAATAAATATTTTATCACTAGTATAGCCATAAAATTTTCGCATTTATTTATTTTTAATGGTTCGGTGAAGTCTTATAGTTCAAGAAAGTGTCTTAACAGCCTAAAACTGTTAAAACAGACTCGGTTTTAGCAAATATTATTAAAGAATTTATTAACCTTCTATAAACTCTGTTACGATCCTAACAAATACGCAATATTTGATGGAACCTCGACTTAAAAAATGTAATTGTATTAAGCACATCTTAATTACCTGTTTAATTAGGTCATCAGTTATATCTCTAAGCAAATGGCAGCATTAATTGCGACAATTATAGTAAACTAAATACTGATGCTTTATCCCAAGAATAAAAAATTTAAGAGGAAACAAACTTTAGTGAAATTTAATCGTAATATGCTTAATTAATTTAATATCCACTAAAGTAGGGAAAGAATTAATTAAATCTTATATCATGTCTGCCAATTGCGTGAACTTTTTTATGATGGTATTATAAACTTCACTTTCAAATCTTCCTGAGATAAACAACGATAATATCTATGAATACAAAACTCGTTATTATGGTATAATTTTTGCCATGTTAAGAAAATATTTAAGTATTGTATGAACTATTGTATTTGATACATAAAGACTATTTCACATGTCAGTTTTATAAGATACATCTCCAATTCGACTTAACTATAAAATAATTATTTTATATCAAAAATATTATTTTTTATAAATATCTCTTGAAAAAATACTAGAAAGTAAAAACAATAAGAACATACGTGGACGTAGAAAAAAGACGCTACTTTATGGCAAAAACTTGGGTTAGACGGTCTCACGGGTCGTATTTTCTGAGACAGATCTCTTATTTGAGTCATCCATGAAAAAGTATTACTTTTTAAGTTAAGAGTATTACTTTTTTTTGTGAATATCAGTAGGGTTGACCAGTCTTACAGATAAAGATTCGTGAGACCGTTTCACAAGAGATCTACTCCTACTTTATAATGGTAACAATATTTAATAATATTTAAATTAAATGTTATTTTATCTTTAATTCTAATATCAATTAATAGAGAGTGAGTATTTATATGATAATGCAATATATATATAAATATTATTATTATTATTATTATTATTATGAAAAACCGCATTTTTTGTCATATGTATTTATTTTTTTGTGATTTTGGTATTCGATATTATCCAATATCTTTACTTTTTCGTTATATTTGTCTTTTGCGATGCAGTAGCGATGCTGCGCTGATGTGAAATAGACATGGTGTTGATGTATGCAGTGTCAAACAGCACTCCCGATGAAAAATAAATGAAATCGCCAAAATTGAAAAATTCATGAATAAAATTGAAATTTAACAATATAGAGAGTCAAAATCGGAAATATATATGATAAAAATGTATATTATTGTTGTTGTTGTTGTTATTATTGTTGTTGTTGTTGTTGTTGTTGTTCTTATTATTATTATTATTATTATTATTATTATTATTATTGTTGTTGTTGTTGAGTTAAAATTACCAGAGTTAAAAATTACCAAGCAACTACTGCTCCCAATCAGGGGCGGAGCCAGGATCTTGGTTCAGTGTAGTCAAAAACATATTATAATTAATAAAACAAAAAAATAGCAATGATTGATCGACATCTAAAAATAATGTGTCATAAAGTTTGAACACAAGTTACGCACAGCCAGTAGCATTGATAATTGATGGGAAAACGTCAGAAAAATGAGAAACAACAGCGTGAACAAAATCCGAAATCAAAACAAAATATGATATAAAATATACGTTCGAAAAATAAGCATGAATTCATTAACGATTGGAAAAAAACATAAAATTATAAAAACAATTGAATGATCGACAAATATTGAACGAAAAAACGAACCTAAAATTTGGTAACATTTTGGATTTTTTAGAGATTATGAAAGATAAATCAGTAATTAAAATGAATTGGAATGATTGTTAATCAAAGTATATGACGTTCGTGACTCGAGAACAGAAAACACATACAGAAGGCTATATAGTGTATACTTGGATACTAATAACATGTAAAAAATTGAGTCTGAAATTTGGGTCTACAAATTATTAAAGGAAAATTGGATCAGTATAGAAAGTTAATCATATAATAATAGAATACACAAATTTAAAATTTAGACATAAATATAAATATATACATATAAATATATTTTATTTATAAACATATAATTTTTTTTTACCCGCACCAGTGTGTGCCTACACTGGGCCTATGCTGGCTCCGCCGGTGCTCCCAGTAACATAGATCAGATGTACATGAAACTAATTAATTAATTCGCACTTTATCAGTATAATTTTATCAACGGCAAAACCGATACCAAGACAAAATATGATATATATTCATCTCCGATCCTAATATATTTTCCATGACTAAAGAAAACCACACACATAAATAATAAAATAAAGATTAGATATTACAATATAATTTGTTTCATTATTCAAGAATAAACATTGTCTTTTTCTTTGTGGGTTAACCCCCTCGACCCAATAAAGAAGACATGGGAAACAGCGTTTGGACTGAGGAATTGGATCAGAAGTATTTGCGAAGATGATTTGTAATGACTCGAAATTCATCATAATAAATCAAAAAAATTAATTGAGATTTGAAATTTATTATCAAATAGAGATTCACTTAAAAAGAACCAATAAATTTATTTTTATGAATTTGAAATTCTGAACTTAAAATTTATTTTTGATTAATTTCAAATGTATTTTTGTTATTTAAATAAGTAAGACCACAAACTTAAATCAACTCTTATTTATTTAATATAGTATTTTATGTTAATTAATTGGAATAGATTTCAAGTTCACGTAATATTGTTTTATTTTAAATTAATTAATGCAAAATTTGAGCTCAAATTACAACGGATTTTGTATCTTCGACAAACTGAACTTCTAGGTAAATATCTTCTAAAAAATTAGGGAAAATTTGAAGGTGACTTGTTAATTTAGTAGACATGCAGCTGATTAGAATACAATTAAGTGGTTAATATATCTCCTCATCGCGCCTTTATATAATAAAATATTATATATTTATCTTATTATTTTTTTAAAAAGTAACTTTTAGTCGGTAATAATGGCTCAATTATTGGGAAATCGTGCAACCCCAACTTAAAATACTTTTCCTATTCAAATACATTTTTTTATTTTCTTGCCTAATCCAATTTGGCTGATCTTGTCGTATATGTATAACCACATTTACACACACACACACACATATATATATATAAACATATAGAGGGACGACCGAATCAGAAATTTGGATAATCATAAATCCAAATTATAATTCAGTTAATTATATAAATATATAAAATCTCGATTTTGATTAATTAAGATTACCTTTTTAATATATTAGTCGTTATAAAACTCAAAATTCAGTTTGTTTAAATTATTTTAAATATTATGCATCACTACCACCATGTAACAAGATAATGCATTGAAACACGATACGAGGAATTATCTTATTTTAATTAATCAAGTTAATGACATTTTTATATTTAAATTAATTAATTATACTGCAGCCCATTCGTACATTGTTATCCAATGTATTTCTAACACTTGTAAAAAATTTTGGCACTTCATTTTCGTTGGAGACACTAATTAATAAATGACAAGAGAATAAAGAATAATTTTAAAAGTACAACTAATATAAAATACAATTAATATATCGTTACAGTGATATTTATAATCATTATATCGTGAGATTTTATTATTATATCGCGAGATTTTGTATTCAATATATAGTGAGATTTTGACAAATTCAATTTTTGCATTTAATTTTTTGGTTTGTACAAATTGATGTACAATTATAGATGTACATGTAGCATCACTCGAAAACAAAATTCTTGTCTCACACCTTGATATAAAAACTTGATGTATTGTATTAGGTTAATTCTAGACCTAAACCTAGATTAGTATTCGACACAAAAAAAAGGTTGTAATATTTTAGCTAAATAACACCAAAAAGGATGAGGTAAGCCGCCATTAATTTAGGAAAAAGGAGAGATTCTGGGATCTAAATTAAGATTAACCGAACCTTCAATATCAATTAAATATTAGAGAATAAAAAAGGGAAATAGTTGTATTCACTAAAAATTTCTTGTAGAATGAGTCATTCATCACTCCACCACACACATATATAATACATTTTTTTAAAAAAAATAAAAAAAATCTGAATTTAAAAGTAACCCCCACAAAAGCTCGTTTTTAAGAAATTGATAGAACAAAAATCCCATTTAGTCTAATACTTTTCCTCAATCTTCAGTCATCCTTGCATATTCAATATAGTCATTCGTGTATTATAATAATAAAAAAAATTCTTAAGCAAATATTTTTCAAATGATCATTTGAATATTGCAGAGAAATTGCTTATAAATATATATATAAGTATATTATATTCATTATTAAATACATGTATAAAATTATTTATATTTAGATACATTTTTATTTTAATTATTTGAAAATGAACTTATTGAATAGCCTATGAACAAATAAATATAATAATAAGTCGTTTAATATAAGTCTGATTTAATTTAATTAAACATAAATAACTAATATACTTTTTAGATTAAAAATTTCAATTTTAATTAAGTTTATTATATATTTGGGAAAATTGTAAAACAACTTTATTGTAACAATCATGTTAAACACTACAACAATAAATGGCTATTGTGACATTTTTTGAATGATAGGATTTGAATTTGTGGGAGAATTTCAAATCAAATTTTTTTATTAATATAATAGTCAAAGGGGTGTGTGTCTATCTAAATATTTTGGAATGGAAACCTCAACAAATTGCAATCTTTATTAGCAAAAACTTGTGTGAGACGATATCACGAATCGTATTTTGTGATACAGATCTCTTATTTTTGTCATACATGATAAAGTATTACTTTTTATGCTAAAAGTATTACTTTTTAGTGTGAATTTCGATAGGGTTGACCTTCTCACATATAAAAATTCGTGAGACCGTCTCACAAGAGACCTACTCATCTTTATTTGGTAAATGAAACTTTACAAAATCTACATAAATAATGATATTGAAAATATTATTCAATATTTTTTTTAAAAAAAATTATGACAATAGAATATATAACCGTTATCTTTCAATACACATCGAGTAAACTCAATATTTTACTAGTTTATTTCAACAGAAAATGGACAACTCAGGCCCGAGCACTTACTTTCAGCTTTTGAAGCTTTGCATTGTTAATTTCTCCGTTCAAATTATTTGGTTTATCATTTTTGTTTGTTTCCATCATATTAGCTTCACTTTTAACCCTTTTATATTGCTTGCTGTATTTCCTTTTTTTTGTTTTTTTGCCCTTCCATATTTGTAAATTAATTTAAGGATTATTTATTATTTATTATAAACAAATAAAAAAAGTGATTGATGACAACAATAGTTGTGGGCACTAATTAATTATATACATACTTGTGGAAAACAATAAATGTAGGCACGTAATTAGTTGAACACTTACTTGTGATCTAAATTGGCTTAACCATTCAACCTAAACAATTAACCAAATCTCTAAGTTTAATATTAAATAAATTAATATAAATATAATTTTACAAAATAATTTACTAAATAAATGTTTATTTACTAATATAAATGAATTTTTTTATGATATATACCACAAGGTGACTATATTATTTATTTTATGACGTGGAAACCCGCAGAAGCTACCTTTCCTTGTGCATTAGATAAATCTCGAATTAACGTATTAAATTGCAAATCAAGTTAGCTAGATAAACCGCATTGGGACAAGTCATATGCAACAGACTCGTCCGAGAATGTTTTGGTAATATAACTCGAATTCATGATTATTAGTCAAACGCTGATCCAGGTGACTATATTATTTTAGTTATAGATTAAGCATTCTTTGGAAAAGTGTTATGATGAATTAAGTCACGCTTTTTAAGCACAAACACCATGAAATCGCCATAGGCAGACCAAATTTACATTCCTTGTGATATTGCTTTAAATTCAGTTCAGACATAAAATATATTCAGAAGGCTAACTCGTTATTATATTTTTATCACTATATTTGTAAAGTTCTAAAATTTGAGGGTCCACGTGAATAATATGCATTCAAGTTATCAAATTTCTCATGTATTTTAATTAATTATTTTTAATGCATTAAATGCATGATTTTAACATAAATAAATAAATATNGGGGGACTTTTTGATGGTTCGACCATTATTTTCAAAAATATACATAAACGAAATATTTTGCGAGTTAGTTTTTGGACTTAATGGGCATATTTTAAAATATTGTGGGCCTAGAATCCTACTTGTCCTCATTTAATTTAATTAGGACCTATTATGTATCTTTTATTTGTAACAAACCCTACCCCAAAACCCTATTCCCACCCTCACAACCTCTTGGCCGCCCCTCCCCATTATTCAGCGGTATCACAAATTTTTCCAGCAGCTTTTGGTCCACTTCTTGCAAGAAAACTCGATAGATTCCTCGCCCCGTCCTCCGGTGTTCGTCCCTCGCTCCGTTGGTCATCATTTCACATTCGTTTTTCCATTAAGGCACGCCCTATACCTTATTTTTCTCATCGATCACACTACGGTATGTATGATAAATTCTTTTTCATGATACTTTATCGATCTATCATTATGCATCGAATTTACATGGCCTTTACATGAAACTTGTGTTTTTCTTCACTTGCTCCTCACGATTTTGCTTGGTTCGAAGGGCTGCCAGGTTCTCGTCGTTAGGGGCTTGTTTTGCAGCAGGTTTGGAAGGTGTCTAAGCATTAAGTCAGTACTGGACTCGGTGCTTTGTGGGAGGATCGATAGGGTTGGATATTTGAGAAGCTTGGGGTTTCGGTTGGTTAGGGTGAAGGGGCGGCAATGCATGGGCACACTCTAGGCGTGTGTTCGGTTCCTGGTGGGTCTGAGTCGAACCTTGAGTGGCCCAAGGTCTGCTGATCACAACGATTAGGGCTGCGGTTTAGGGCTTGGTCGCATTGGCCGAGGGTGGATCTTGCGGGAATCTTGTGCGTTCCTGCGGGTCTGGCTCGCGTCGGGTGGTCTAGGCAGGTGCTCTTGGGTCTGGTCTGGGTCCGAGGTTGGGTTGTTAGGGCCTGGTCTTAGGTGGTCTGACCGATGCGGTTTAAGGGCTGGTTATGTGTGATTAAGTCACGGTTTAGGTTTAGGAAAGTTTGGTCGATTTCGCGTTAATTAAGATTAAAACCGGGATCTCGGTCCAAGTTTAAAACGAATTATGGAATTTCTTGCATGGGCTTGAGTTTACGTCTAAGAAATGATTATAATATGTTTTGAGGTGTTTTGATGCGATTCGGGTGAAATAGTTGAGCCGCGTCGGGTGCTCTACCGGATCTACTATCAGTATGATGAGGGAAATAAGAGCAAAGATGTTCGAATTAGAAACTTTCCTCCCTTGAATAGCCGAGAAGATCTGCGAACAAGAAAGTAACCACGTGAATGGGCGCCGGAGGGGTGTCTGGCGTGACCACTCCGATGCTTAAGTCAGTGAGGGACTCAAGATTTAAACCAATGTAACCAAGTGATGGTTGTGAGATTGGTGTGGAAGGTGAGTAGTAAATGAACAATAAATGTGTGCATTCAATGTCTGAATAGATAGTAAATGTGAGGAGAGAACCTGTATTTATAGTAGAGGATGTAATGATGACCTCACTCTTTGTGCAGATCATTAATTATAGTAGGGCGGTTAATTATACCATATTATTCTGACATGTCAAATCTCCTACTAGTCACATCTAGCCCACCTGATTTTATCACCCACTTGTACTAGTGTCAGAGATAGGTCGGCCGCACACACCCTGCTTTGTCGGCTCAAATAAATGCACCACTCATATCGAAATGGCCCGGGTAGAATGCCTCTCATGAGATTACATGATAGCCCGGGTACCCAATAACCCCGGGAATTTTATCCTGGATGTCCCAATGACCCGGCCCTTTAATGAACTTTTCTTTGGAATGTCCCTGTCAAGCTCGTCCCTACATCGTCCTGGGTAATCCAAGGCCCGGGATTCCTTCCCGACCTATTCCAATGCCCCGGTTTATCTACATCTCATGAATAACAACTCTCCCTGACCCGTGGATTATCCATGACCCGGATCATCCCGAGGTATCATCACTCTCTCCTTAAATAGTCGGGCTAGAGTCATACTACTTGTCCCGATTAGTCTTGCGTGCCCGGTCAGGGAAAATACTTGGTCGTTCTGTCTTTCCCGAGGTGATAAGGATGATGTCACATTGCTAGTGCTGACATAAGCCCTAGGATTTATATCTTGTAAGAAAACTCTTCGATTTCCGAAAGAAATCATTGTGACGCCTCAAATGCCAAGCCTGTCTTTTCAAATATCCCGCGCAATTTCACATGCCAATCTGATCCGTTCGATTCATTTTAAATTAACGGCGTAGATTAACTCCTTCCCATATATATAGTAGGTCACTGGTTTTCTGAAAATCATTTGCAAATTCAGGCCAACTGGTTTTCTGAAAATCATTTGCAAATTCACACTATCGGCTAAGCCCTGCAAAGTTTTTCTCTCAAGCTTTCCGACGTGCAAATCCTTACTCTAGCGATCTCTGTTATCAGCCCTCCACACCGTCTTTATTTCGTAAGTGTCTCTCACTTCCTTTGTATCCCTTTTTCACCATGTCCAACTCTACATCTTCCACTTCTGGTAAAAACGTCAGGGGTTAGTCGGAAGATAATTCTCCGACCCCTTCTGGGACCCCCGTCGACATCCCCTTAGGTATCCCCATCCCTTCCTCCCGACTTCTTCCGAAAACACAAACAACCAGAACATCTTCTTCCCGACTTATTGTCACCCAGGGTAAGGGAAAGGAGAGAACTACGAGGCCATTATGGTTTTCCACTGTGACTTCCAATCTCCGCCTCGGGGCTTCCGATGAAATTAGGTCCCTGGGAGCGATCCTTTCCACTTATAAAATATTGATTCCCAAGCCTAGCGACCACCCGGAAACACCTCTCCCGGGCTTCCAAACTTTCTTGTGGAACAGCTCAAGAGTGGGCTTCGTTTCCCGATTCATCACTTCTTCGAAGGGATTGCCCGATTATTTGGGCTCCCGATCAATCACCTCCACCCCAATGCCTTCCGAATTATGGCAGCCACCTTAATTCTATTTCATATGAAAAATCTACTCATTAATTCTCCTATCTTCAATTTCTTTTATTCTTGCCGTTTTAATGAAGGGGTCTTTTCTTTCATGGCCCGTATGAAGTGCAATTTTTTACAGACATCTCTTCCTCTCTGAAGGGATGGAAAATTTTTTTTTTCTTTTTACAACTCCCAAGTCTCCCCACATGTGCCACGGGTTTTATATCTTCTCTTCCCGAGCAACCTGAGCTCCCCCAAGACTACAAACTCCTTCCCCCTTTCACCCAGGCTTGGGACGCTATAGGGGGCCAATCCTTCCTCTCCTCAGTATTGATTGGGGGGATAATCTGGTGTACTATAGGATCGGGCCCCGGCCTGAAGACCCCGTGGACCAGTTGATAGATGAATTTAGCCAGGCTTGGTCACAGGCCGGTAAATTATTGCCCTTCTAGCTTTAGAATTTTTCCCTTCTGTTTTATTTTTCTGACTTTTTTTTAATGCAGCCGAGGAAGAGATGATCAAAGCGAGTCTCCTAGAAGCAGCTGCCCGGAAAAAGGCTGAACAAAAATAGGCCCGGGCGGATAAGAGAGCTCTGGGAACTCAGGAGAATGAAGAACGCCGAGCTCGGGCGGAGGCTGAGGCCCGAGAAGAGGCAATTCCTACTAGGGAGGAGACCACCTCTCTGGTTGTTGAAGAGGACCCGGATCCTCTAAATCATCGAAAGAGGAAAGCTGTGACGGAGCCGGTCCTCGAGACAATTATCGTGGAGGAGGAGCCTGAAGAAATTGTCCGATCACATCCTCCTCCCGGTTCATCTACTGGCCATACTTCAAAAGGTGGAAGGTCCATAAGCTGGCGAAACATTTTTGGTGAGGATGTCAACACAGATCTCACCAAGATGATATGGGGTCTACTCCGTCCAGACGAGGTGGAGCATCTGAGTAAACTCCATCCTAACAAAAAGCTGTAGGAAGGAATTTCCTGGTCCTTTTCCGTAAGTTTCTTTTACTCTTGCCTCATTATTTAATTATCGACTTTTGACCCTCTCGATTTGCAGGGCTTGCAAATGCTGGTATCAGCTTTCGAGCAAGTGGCCAATGCTGCTAGAAGAGCAAATACGCAGACCACCTCTGCCCAAGAAATGCATGATAAGCTTCGGGAAGAAGTGAAGAAAATGAAGGACCTCCATGAACATATTTTGGCCCAAGAAAAAGCTGGCTGGAGACAGCAAGTGGACCTGATTCAGGCAGAACTGGCTGAGGCACGAAAGGCCCTGGATGACCACTGTGCAGTTGCCAAGTTAGAAATACAGACGGCTTGAGAAGAGGTGGAATCTTCTCAGATCCGAGCCTAGGAGGCACAGGCTGCCTTGAAGCTTATGAAGACTGCTCAAGGTGAGAAGACGGCCAAGTTTTTGAAGTCACAGGAGTTTAAGAAGATGGTGGCTGATAAGGCCTTTGTCTATTTCGACCTGGGCTTCAATAAATGCCTAGAGCAATTTCAAAAGGCGGGCTTTGTCCCAGCTGACTGGGAGGACTTCCTGGATTTGGAAAAAGCTGCCGCTTCTTAGCCAGAGGATGAGGAGGAAGTGGAGAGACAAGATCCAGTAGAGTAGATTTTTTTTTTATTCGCGAGCTTTCGGGCACCTTGTAAATCTTCCTTTCCTTTAATGAAGTATTTTACTTTCCCTGCATTTTTGAGTAATTGAGGATACTTGTTAAAAATGGCTCAAACTTCTCATATCTCCATACTCCATACAACTGAATATTTTAAACATGTACTCGGGTTTAATAACTAAGACATGGGTTTCAGAGTTAAATTGATGACCGGGGTGCAGGTTCTCGGGCCAGGGTACGGGTCCCTAGACTTAGTAGATGACCGGGGTGTGGGTCCTCGAGCCAAGGTACGGGTCCCTGGACTTAGTAGACCTTGTTTTGAATAATTTCTTTTATTGAGTGCACAAATAACTGATACAATTATTTAAGCATAATATTTCTTCAAATGAAAAGCATTTCATGGTCTCTTAAGGGTGTGTCCCTGGGGATCTTCCAAATAATAAGCTGCTCTCGAGCTGACTCTTTGAGTCACTTTGAAAGGTCTCTCCTATCGTGCTTCTAATTTCCCCACATCTCCTACTGGCTTCGCCTTTTTCATAACTAGATCTCCGACTTGGAAATCTCGTGCTCGAACATGTTTATTGTAGGATTTCATAACCCGGCTTCGATAGGCTTCCATTCGGATGGCTGCTCGATCTCTTTTTTCTTCAACCAAGTCAAGTTCTATGGCCCGGGTCTGATCATTACTACTCGGGTAAGATTCCACTCGAGCAGATGATTGTCCGATATCCAAAGGTAAGACAACTTCTGGACCATAAACCAGACTATAATGAGTTTCCCGGGTGGTGGTTCGAGGCGTTGTCCGATATGCCCACAATATACTTGGCACTTCTTCCACCCAATCTTTACCCTTCCCATGAAGTCGGGCTTTTAGTGCTTGTACAATAATTCTATTAGTCACCTCCGTTTGACCATTGGCTTGTGGGTATGCTACTGAGGTGAAAGATTGAGTAATCTTCATTTCTTTACACCAAAACGTGATTTTCTTCCCCTGGAATTGCCTCCCATTATCTGAAATCAATCTTCTTGGGATACCAAATCTGCAAACAATATTTTTCCAAAGAAATTTCATCACCTCTTCCTCAGTAATTTTGGCCAAAGGTTCAGCTTCCACTCATTTAGAGAAATAGTCCACAGCCACAAGAAGGAATTTTTTCTGTGCCCGAGCTATAGGAAAAGGGCCCACAATATCCATGCCCCGCTGATCAAAGGGACATGATGCTGAGATAGGTTGCATGCCAGTAGTTNATATCCATGCCCCACTGATCAAAGGGACATGATGCTGAGATAGGTTGCATGCCAGTAGTTGGACTGTGTTGAAATTTAGAATGATATTTGAAACCTTTGCATGTTTGGACAAATTGAATAGCATCTTGATTTATTCGAGGCCACCAGAATCCAGCTAATATAACTTTTCAAGACAGGGCGGTCCCACCGAGATGTTCACCACAACACCCTTCATGTATCTTTCGGAAGACATATTTTACTTCATTTTCTGATAAGCATTTGAGTAGGAGGCCCTAGTACGATTGAAAGGGGATCGGTTACGGTGACCGGAAGCGCAACGGAAGTTTAAAATTTTATTTTCATAAGAAATTTTCGGCCACCTTGATTTAATGTGTAGCAAATACAATAAACACAAAATGACATTCATAGTGTGTTAAGAAATGTACCTATCAATCACAAGGATTGATGTATGGCTCCAACTAAGGTGTAAACACCTTAGCTCTTCAATGGTAGAAACTATCTTCAAGCTTCCTTTGAGCACTCCTTGCTCAACTATTAAGCCCACCACCAACTAGGTAGATCTCCTCTTAATTTGCACTAGAAAACTAAGAGGATTTTTCAATGAGAATTATTTTCTTTCCTCAACACTTGAAGAAGAAAAATGAGAGAAAATGGAGGAGAGAACTCAACCCAATTTTCGGCCAAGTGCTCTTGGAGTGAAGGGGAGAATGACTTAATTTCTTGTCTTGGTGTTGCAAAAAGCAAAAGTGAAAAAGTTGCATGCCATGCAATTTTTT
>NC_133318.1:6919249-6919716 GCF_012295235.1 Primulina huaijiensis | reverse complement strand
AAGATCAGATCCATGCCAACGAGCTTGTCCACGAGCCCAATCAACTTTAGGCCATGCTCATGGACCGAAGCCCCATCTCGCATGCGTAAAGTGATGAGCTCTTTGACAATAGCATGCCTAATAGGCCGAGTATGCTCACCAAAGAGCTCCTTGAGGTGCAAATGAATGTCAGCAGCATTCTTTGCATCCTCGAATCGCCTTTGCAGCTCATCGTTCATAGAAGCCTGCATATAACACTTCGCCTTCAAGTCATGGTCACACCATTCCTTGTAGGTCTGCAATTCCTCGGGAGTGCAGTCAGTCGGAGCCTCAGCAGGGGGCGACTCAGTCAGTGTATATGCAATCCTTTCCGAGTTTAGGACGATTTTTAGATTTCTTAGCCAAGTGAGATAGTTAGGTCCGGTTAACACATGTTTTTCGAGTATAGCGGATAGCGGGTTGCGTATCGAAGACATTGTCAAAGTTTT
>NC_133318.1:6909377-6915661 GCF_012295235.1 Primulina huaijiensis | reverse complement strand
ATTGTGAACACTCGGCCAACACTTGGCTCGACGTGCACCTACTCTAACAATGATCTCCTGTATAAAACATCATTTAAAAAGACGAACCTGAATGCTTGCTTTTTGAGTTTCAAAGCTTGAGTCCAGTCTTTTGGGAGCCTGGCATGGACTACATACTCGATCAGAGGAGTCATCCATGAATTTTTCCGGGTAGGCATCACTTCTTCATCAACAGAGAGCACCAGCCGGGTAAAACACAGGACTTCCCGGGTGCTTACGTCTGACATAGAGGCGGCTGATTTGGCTAAGGTATCAGCCTCTCTATTATCTTCTCTAGGGATCTGTTCAATACTCCAGTCAGTTAAAGTGGCTGCCCGGGCTATGATGAGCCCTAGATATTTGTGCATTTTTTCATTCTTGGCCTCGTATGTTCCCTTTATTTGCTGGGAGACTAGTTGAGAATCAGAGTAAATAATGACCCGGGATGCGCCGGCTTCTCGGGCGGCTTTTAAGCCTTCCAAAACGGCTTCATATTCAGCTTCATTATTGGTGACCCTGGAATCGATTCTTAGGGCCAACTTGATCTTTTCTCCTGATGGAGTAATTAAAACCACTCCGACTCCACATCATGACAAATTCGATGCACCATCAACAAAGACTCTCCATGCTTTCTCCTCCCCTGGTTGTACCATTTCTATCAAGAAATCTGTCAATGCCTGGGCTTGTATAGCAATTCGAGGTTTATATTCAATGTCATATTCCCCGAGCTCTATTGTCCACTTAACCATTCTGCCCGATACCTCAGCATGTGTCATGATTCTTCCAAGCGGGGAGTTAGTGAGAACCACAATAGGATGCGAGAGAATGTATGGTCTCAGTGTCCGGGCAGTCATCACCAAATCCAGGGCTATTTTTTCTACTTCACGGTAATTCAACTCTACTCCTCTGAGGGCGTGACTGACATAATACACCGACTTCTGATCAGCTCCTTCTTCCCGGAGGAGCACAGAACTAACAGCGTGTTCAGTAGCAGATACATAGACCCACAATTTTTTCCCAGGTTCAGGTTTGAAAAGGATAGGTAGCTCGAATAAATGCTTCTTCAGATCTTGAAAAGCTTGCTCACATTTCTCGTCCCACCCAAACTTTTGTGCCTTCCTCAGGACTTGAAAAAATGGATAACTTCTATGGGCAGACCGGGAAATAAATCGTGATAAGGCAGCAATTCTCCCGGTTAATTTTTGTACCTCCTGGATAGATTGAGGGAGAGGCATGTCAAGAACCGCTTTGATCTTCTCGGGATTCACCTCAATACCTCTATCTGTTACCAAAAAACCCAAAAATTTTCCACTTTTTACCCCAAAAACAAATTTGGCTGGGTTGAGATTTATTCCACATTGCTTCATGGTAGCAAAGGTCTCGGCTAAGTCAGCAACAAAATAAGAGGCATCCTGGGTTTTGACTAGGATGTCATCCACATAAACTTCAACATTTCTCCCCATCTGCTTCTGAAAGACATGATTCATCAAACGCTGGTACATGGCTCCGACATTTTTCAGTCCAAAGGGCATGACCACGTAGAAGAAAGTCCCTCCAGAAGTAATAAAACTTGCCTTCTCTTGATCTTCCCGGGCCAAAGGAATTTGGTGGTATCCCTGATAGACATCCATAAAGTTTAATAATTCGAAACCAGAAGTAGAATCTACTAACTGATCAATCCGATGAAGGGGTAACAATCTTTGGGACAAGCTTTATTCAGATCCCGGAAATCCACTCACATCCTCCATTTCCTCGTAGCTTTTGGAACTAGGACTACAATGGAGAGCCAAGTGAGGAATTCCACCTCTTGGATGTGGCCAGCCTTCAGCAATTCCTGCACTTGTTTGTCAATAACTTTATCTTTTTCAGGGCCAAAATGCCTTTTCTTTTTCTTTATAGGCCGGGAGCCCGGGATAACATTTAGCTTATGCTCGGCCACTTGGGGCGAGATCCCGGCTAGTTCCTGCTGAGACCAAGCAAAAACATAAATCTTAGCTTTTAAACAAGCCAAGAGATTTACTCGGGTGGAAGTTTCAAGGTCTCGGACCACCTGGACGTTCTTCCCTGGTTCAACTTCAACCGTTTTTTGTTCCTCCTCCACCACAAAATTCCCCTCTCTCTTCTCTGAAACCTCCTCCACTCGGGTTACCTTCTTTCCTTTGTCTTCCTTCTTCGCCCTCTTCTGATCCACTCGGACAGTTTCCCCATAACAGTTCCGAGAGGAAGGCTGGTCTCCCTTGACTTCCCTGACTTGTCCTCGTACTGGAAATTTGATTTTATGATGGTAAGTAGAGGCCACAGACCTCATCTCGTTCATAGCTAGTTGCCCGAGAATAATATTGTATGAAGATGGGGCGTCCACTATTGTAAAGACTGTCATGACGGTCTTCCTTAAATCTCCACTTCCCAGCGTTAATGGCAGGGTTATCTCTCCTTCTGGATAGACAGCATGGCCCTCGAAGCCAAATAAGGTAGTCTCAACCGCCTCCAATTGATAATTCTACAACTCCATTTGTACTAAGGCCTCTTTGAAGATGACATTAACACAACTGCCATTATCCACGAAAACTCTCAACACATCATAATTAGCAATCCTTGCTTGAATGACCAAGGCATCATTATGGGGTAAACTGACTCATCTAAGATCTTCCGGGCCAAAGCTTATGACCGGCTCATTCTTTCTCCTCCCAACAACTTCTAGACACATTCTTCTTCCCCTTGCCTTCCGAGCTCGGTTGGAATCACCATCTGTAGATCCTCCCGAGATCATTTTTATCACTCCTCGAATCAGGGAAGTTTTCCTTTCAGGTTGGTTGTTCTTCTTCTCCCGGGAACTCCCTTCTTCTCTCGTGCTTCCACTTGTGCCACGTGTTGGCCTTCCAGAAACATTAGGTCCGGGATGCCGGGTCAACCAGGGTGGTTGTCTCGACTTGCTCTGTATGTTAGATTCAGGCGCAAAATGTCGATTAGATTCCTTTCTTAGAGTTCGACGTTCATTAGTGTCATGAGAACACTCTTTATGGAGGGTGCAAAACCCTTTCTTCTCCGGTTTGGGTGATCAGGCCACTGAACTTGAAGGTGGGGCCATATCTGAGCTACATTCTTGAATCTCTCGATCCCGAACACTTCTCAAAGGGATGTGAGAAAAATGCCCGGAACCACCCTTCTTGTGAATTCTCTCTTCGGGCTTGACAACCCGGTCCCCCCTGGACCTCTTCAAAGCTTCTCTTTTTTGGTTCTGGGCTTCTTCCATATTGATGTATTTTTCTGCCCGAGATAAGAAATCTTCGTAATCTCTGGGCAACTTCTTGGTTAGAGATCGAAAGAAATCTCCCTCCCACAATCCTTGCATAAAAGCAGTAGTTTTTGTCTCGGGAGCACAGGTGGGGACATCTAGAGCCACTCGGTTGAATCTTTTTATGTAGGCTCTCAGAGTCTCATCCTGACCCTGCTTCACTTCAAACAGACTAAAGGCAGTCTTCTTATATTTCTTGATGCTACTGAATTGGTGCAAGAATAATTTTTGGAAATCTTCAAAAGATTGGATACTTTGAGGCGCCAATCCTTCGAACCACCTTTGAGCAGAATCGATTATAGTAGTCAGAAATACTTTGCATTTAATCTGGTCCCCATAACAATGTAGCATGACCATGTTTTCGAATCTAGCGAGATGCTCTTCAGGGTCAGAACTCCCATCATAGTCCTTAATCCTGGATGATTTGAAGTGCCCGAGAAGTGGTTCTCGGACGATGACATCAGAAAATGGGCAACCCCTGATAATTTGAGCACTGTTTCTAGAACCAACTTGCCCCTCCAACACTCTCACCTTCTTCCTTAACTCCTCCAACTCTTCTGCCACAGTAGAAGATTTAGATCCTGCACTTGACTCACTCTTCTCCTCCCTTATTTCTTCCTCATGCTCCTTTTGCGCATTCTCTTGTTCTTGTTCTAGCCGAGTAGAATGATTAGCAAGGGGCCTCTTTGCCAAGGCTGCCTCCACGACATCATATACAATTTTGGCTAGATCCTCAGGTGTTAAGTTAATAGTAGGCCGGGGGCCAGTGAGTGGCAGGCCACCTGCACCAGAAAGATGAGTGTTATTTTCTTCATGGATCCGAGAAGTGTCATGGTTCGTCCTCCTGGTAGGAGCAATATCGACGTCTTATAACTCTATTTTCTACAGACGACGTCAATGATGCGATCCGGGTGAAATAGATGAGCCGGATTTGGTGCTCTACCGGATCTGCTATCAGTAAGATGAGGGAAATAAGAGCAAAGATGTTCGAATTAGAAAATGTCCTCCCTTGAATAGCCGAGATGATCTGTGAACAAGAAAGTAACCACATGAATGGGCACCGGAGGGGTGTCCGGCGTGACCACTCCGATGCTTAAGTCAGTGAAGGACTCAAGATTTAAACCAATGTAACCAAGTGATGGTTGTGAGATTGGTGTGGAAGGTGAGTAGTAAATGAACAATAAATGTGTGCATTCAATGTCTGAATAGATCGTAAATGTGAAGAGAGAACATGTATTTATAGTAGAGGATGCAATGATGACCTCGCTCTTTATGCTGATCATTAATTATAGTAGGGCAGCTGATTATATCCTATTATTCTGACATGTCAAATCTTCTACTAGTCACATCTATCCCACCTGATTTTATCAACCACTTGTACTAGTGTCAGAGATAGGTCGGCCGCACACACCCTGCTTTGTCGGCGCAATTAAATGCAGCACTCATATCGAAGTGGTCCGGGTAGAATGCCTCTCAGGAGATTACATGATAGCCCGGGTACCCAATAACCCCAGGAATTTTATCTCGGATGTCCCAATGACCTGGCCCTTTAATGAACTTTTCTTTGGAATATCCCTGTTAAGCTCGTCTATACATTGTCCTGGGTCATCCAAAGCCCGGGATTCTTTGCCGACTGCTACTACTTAAATTATAATTCACCCAAGTGTAGGTTGTCTGCAATTAATATATTTCGTAAGTTAGAGATCGATCCACAGAGAGGTTATTTTAAGTTTAAATTTATTAATTTATAGATTACCAAATGCAAGAACGAAGTTTACAAATTATAAATTTTGTCAAGGCTCGAGGATTTATTCTTGGTTTATGAAATATTGTTTAACTAAAAGTAAAACAAAGGAAACCACCATAAATAATGGTTCCAAGAAATTTAAATATTCAAACACACACCTAATATAATATAGTTCCCACTATAAAAAATACCGAATTCACCGATATTTTATATATGGTACCTATGATTATATATATAACTATATAAATATATAATTGCATAAAATAAATGTTAAATTAAATCATTATATTTCATTTAGAACAACCGGCAGAGCCACGCTATTGCCTAAATGAAATATATGATTTAATAAGTTAGNGGTTGAGCTAAATTAGGTGACTAATATAGCTGTATGCTACTAAGTACATAGCAAATGCTCTTCATGCCAATCCGGGATAGCTGCTGAGCTTTGAGCCCATATGAAATCCACATATAAGATCTGAGTGCCGAGCTGGTCGGACTTGTATGTTTGCCAAACAGAGTTGGGCTTATCTTTGAATGGAAACCATATCTACGCCTTGAGCTCAAATTCCCACAGACGGCGCCAATGATGCGATCCGGGTGAAATGGACGAGCTGGGTCGAATGCTCCACCGGATCTGCTATCAAGATAATGAAGGGAATAAGAGCAAGGAGACATATCTCTGTAATACGACTTCAGCTGTAACCTGTACACAAGGAGATGAACTCGTGAATGGGCGCCGGAGGGGTGTCCGGCGTGGCCACTCCGTTGCTTAAGTCAGCAGGGTACTCAAGCAATAAAACCAATGTAGTCAAGTGATGACTGTGTGATATTGGTGTGTATGAATGAATTCTAAATGTGAAGATGAAACCTGGTATTTATAGTAGGGGATGCATTGATGACCTCGATCTACGTGCTACCTACTAATTATAGTAGGACGGCTACATTCTGTCATGTCAAATCACACACTAGTCACATCCCGCCTGTCTGACTTTGTCAACCACTTGGATTAGTGTCAGAGATAGGACGGTCGCCCACATCCAATTCTGCTAGTGTACTCGAGTGCGGTGCTCATATCGAGGTGGCCCGGTTAGAATGCCTACCGGAGGCTTATATAAGAGCCCGGGCGTCTGGTTGCCCGGGGAGTAGAGCCCGGGCTTGCACCTGACCGGCTTCAGAAGAATCCATCCTGCAGATTGACCCTGATTTGGGAATCCATCTGATATC
>NC_133318.1:6848200-6908998 GCF_012295235.1 Primulina huaijiensis | reverse complement strand
GAATTGTCTGTAGATGAATTTGGCTACTTGGTTCACCTCATTTGGTTAAATATTGAAATAGTTATGATTTTTTTACTATATGCTGGTCATGGTGAAAGTAAATTTGTCCTCCTTTTGATATTTTCACAATTTGATCATCTTAACCAACTTTTTAGGCAATCATGTCTTCTGCAAAGTTGTAGATAATTTCTCTAGGATTCCAAAAATATTTGAATCACCTCCATTTGAATTTTCTAGATTGAGTTATCATTATTTTACCAACACGTACAAAACCTGAAAATAAAACATATTTAGTAAGATATTTAAATATAAACACACAATACTAAAATAACATAATTTTAAAATTTTAATGAAACTTAAATTTTAAAATATAGGTTTTAACATATAATAAATTATTAATTTTAAGTTTCATCACCGACCTATTCCAATGCCCCGACTTATCTACATCTCATGAATAACCACCCTCCCTAACCCGGGCATTATCCATGACCCAGATCATCCCGGGGTATTAAGTTTGGTTGGTTTCGGGTCAAAATTTTGAGGTTTAAGAGTAAAATGGTCAATTAGAGTTTCCAATGACAAAATGATCATTTTGCACCCAGGTTGAGTCAGCAGTCCTGGAAGCGCCCTCAACAATAAAATTACATGTTTTAAAATGTATATGTTTTATATGAACATGAAATTTTATGAAAATACGGAAAATACGCTGTATGTTTGGTTTTAAGAAAATGTATGCATATACATGATTTTTAAAATTGATGAATACGATGATATGTTTTGAAGGAGGGAAGTTGGTTGTGACGAACACGAACATGAACACGAACACAAACATGAACATGTAAGGCCAAGGCTCAGTGGATGGGTAATATTGTCGCTGATGTCCCCGCCTCTTGGTACCGCGGTTATACGTAGATGGATCCATTGAATTAGAGCTGATACGAAAGTCACAACTAATGATCTGAATTCAACTAAGGAAAAGAATATGTATATGATGTCACGATATGACATGATTTGATATGAATACGTTTACGTTATGCTCATGCTTTGAAAGATCATGAAAGTTACTTTGTTTACAGTACTTCTCATTGTTGCATGATATGTATATGTACTTGTTATATCGGTTCAGTTGTGTTGAATCTTTATACTCATTAGGTGTGATTGATGCAGGTGATCATGTGGTTGAGGAGACTGGAGGCGTTGAAGACTGAGTAGCTGAAGTGAATTGTGATATGATATCTTTAAGCTACCAAACTTAAATTCCTACTCTCTAAATAAAATGAGTGTAATGGTGAGTATTGTCGAATCCACAAAGAATGAGAGATTTATTTCTTTCGAGGAAATACAATAAAAAGAATTAACAAATTTAGCATGCAAGAAAAAATAAATAATCAAGATGAATAACTAATGAAATGTAAAGTTTAATATTTTCAAGCTCTGATTCAAGAGATTTCCACTATTTAATTGTATCAATGATCATTGGCTAACGTATTATTTATTCATGAAGTTCTAAGCAATTAACCTTAGAATTATAGGATAGCCGCTAAAATCTTTGTGCTTTCTTAATTTAATTAACCAAACTTAACATCCAGTAAAAACTTATCAATAATCAATTGGGCACGATAGTGTTCCATATATGATTAAAATAGCATTTTCGTTTTGTAAAAATAGTTAATCCTGAAATTTATCAACCGAGATAGCTGCAATTGATAAGTACAAATTTGTCGATTTAATTAGATTAAATATGTTTTGATAGCACAACACACCTAATCTATTTCATGGATAGTAGTAGAAAATTATATATCAAATTAAATTTTCAGATCAATAGACGTACAGCTTTCTTATAAATAAATCGTAAACAAAAAAATATTTGACCAAACAAGAATATTAAATTAAAGCGCAAAACCTTACTGTGATAAAAATGAAATATTAGAAATATCCCTTGAATTAGAAATAAAAACTTAACCTAGAGTTGTGGAGAAAAGAATGAAAAATTCCTTGCATCATTTTTATTTTTCTTCAAGTTGAAGAGGGAGTGAGAGAAAATGAGAGTCTAAAGATAAAAACTAGAAAACTAATTACAGTTTTTATGGAATTAAAATTTATCAAATATTTCTTTATCTCAATAATATATTCATCTTTTTAAAAGTATTCAATGATTCAAATACTATAATTAGGACTCCTAAACTATGATATTTTTATCAGCAATTACGAACTCCATATACATTCACAAGATAGCCGCAAAACAGTCACAAGGCGTGGCCACGCTTTGTTCCAAGACTTCTTCTGTTTTGATCTTTCTTTCAAAAATTCATCTTGACAACTTCGAACGTGATAAAAATCACTTTATAGCCCACATTTTCTCCAAGACCATAAAATTTCTTCTTACAACAAAATAATACAAAAGTGTATCAATTAAGCTTGTCGAAAATGAAAACAATGAGAAATATGATTAAAAAAAATACTAACTATAACGATCTTATCAAACCACCACTCCTAAACCATGCTTGTCCTCAAGCATTAACTAGTTCAATTCATTATCTCAACATTTTATCCTCTTTCGCTTTCTCTATTTGTCTGTAAAATTTTTCGTACATAAAAAAACTAGTTGAATGTTGAGAATTTTACATATCAACAACTTGAACGATCATTTCCATGAAAATTTATAGAAATTAAAATGCATGGGATCTAACAACACCTCAGAAGATTTGCTAATTTAATTAGTAAGTGTCTAGGGAATGTATCAAAGAGTTATCCTATCAAAACTCTGAAAACTTTTACCCTCACATGTGTGCAATCGATTTGATTCGTTCTAAATTGACTATCAAACTATATAACGGAAACATACTCATGCCCTAACTTGTGTGCAATCGATTTGATTTCCTTCACTTTTCGGTTTGGAGATATTTGAACAAAAAAAAAAATGTAGAGTAATATTCTGTTGGTCTATTGTGACGTGTAATGATTCAGACAATCATTAAAAAGATACTATTTTTCTTGCATATAAACTATTTTTTTCATTAGATCGATAAATGTAATATTTACAAATCATTAAATTCCAACTCCTTATTTAATAAATTCACTCTTCCAATCTAATCCCTACTTCAAAGGTTACAAATTTACAAAACGTCTCTATTAATTAGTACTTCTTAATAGGCGTAAACCACTTTTTAAAAGATGTTTATGCTCAACCATATAGGTATAATGTAGGATCTTGATGTGATCGGGGTGAATTGAGTGAGCAGGGTCAGGGAAATCCACCGGATCTGATAAGAGTTGTGTTTAAGGAAAATGAGCAAGGGATATGGCTTCAAAAGTGACCTGAAAACAAGGAGATGGACTCGTGAATGGGCGTCGGAGGGGTGCCTGACCTGACCACTCCGATACTTAAGTCAACAAGTGAAGGATGAAGAAGAAAAGTTGTATATGTGAGTGAATATACGTGAATGCTCAAAAGTCCGGAATCCTTCAAATGAAATACATATCTGCTATTTATAGAAGAAAATCCGATGATTACCTTATTTTCTGTGCCCACTTACTTCTTAGGGTAATATGGTTGCACATACCCTACTTCTAATAACTTGTTATGACATGCTAACCCCTTTAGTTCAGACAGTAATAATTGTCAAGCATAAAGTGTCCCATACTGATGCATTCGAGTGAAGTGCTTATTTCGAGGTAGTCCGGGAAGAAAACCTCCCCGGAGCTTGTATGAGAGCCGGGGCTTCTGATAATCCGTGGAGAAGATGTCTCAGGCATTCACATGCCCGGCTTCTGACGAAATCTTCCTGCAGATTTACCCTGATTTGGGCTATCCATGTAATATCCCGGGTCATCCATGACCCGCGCTCTTATGGAGGTATCACCACCTCTCCCTTAAATAGTCGGGATAGGTCCCGATCAGTCATGTGACCCGGGCTCTTATGGAGGTATCACCACCTCTCCTTTAAATAGTCGGGATAGGTCCCGATCAGTCATGCTTTGAATTCAGTAGAAAGATAATTAATTCTGGATTATAAAAGTATCAGAGATTCATGCCTCTTGGAATTGGGATAAGTTGTCGGGGTGTCATGTCTCCCGAACTTTAGATAGAGTGTCGGGGCCTCATGTCTCCCGGGCTTAAAATAGAGTGCCGGGGCCTCATGTCTCCCGGGCTTAAGATAGAATGCCGGGACCTCATGTCACCCAGGCTTAAGACAGAATTTTGGGGCCTCATGTTTCTCGGGCTTTGAGAATTTTGTCTTTTAGTGTTCTTGGGTGGTAGGGCTGATGTCTTGATGACGTATTTCCTAGAATTTGAACGGTCTGAAACGTTTCGTATTCTTAGAATGTGAACGGCCTGGCACACCTCGATTTTTGTGCCTGTCCATTCATATACCGCAGAATTTTCAACATGCATCCTAGCCATCCGATTTACCTTTAGATCAACGGTTGAGATCATCCCCCTTCGTTTATATAAGACGGTGAACCTCCTCTATTTACCCCTTTTACAATTTCTAAATTTCTCCCAAATTTTCTCTCAACTCCTCCGATGTGCGGTGCTCCTCCATTCCGGCGATTTACAGTCAACGCACTCTCATCTCCGTTATTCTCGTAAGTTCTCCTTCATTTTCCTTTAAACATGGCAAACTCCACCTCCTCCACCTCCAGAGCAAATGCGCGAGGCGCATCTAGTTATGAGTCCACCGCGATACACTCCGATTCAAACCTTTCTCCCCCAAAACGCTTTTTTTTCCCAGCTTTGTTCAAAACCCAAAACTAAACAATCAAAACCATCATCCTCTGGCCCGTACAGAGACCTGAAAAAGGGCAAGGGTAAGGGTAAAGCCTGGGCTTCCAGCCCTTCTGAGACTCCGAGAGCTCCTTGGTTTACTTCAATGAGCAGCACCTTGCACTTGGGAGCAGATAAGAAACTTAGGTCTCTTGGCTCTATCCTTCTTCTTTTCCCATCTTAATTCCCGGTCCTTCTGATAGGGCCGACCACCCTCCACTTGGTTTTATTACTTTCTTCTGGGACAAGGTTAGGAATGGCCTTCGATTCCCCATTCTTTCTTTTTATATCGAGGTCGACAAATTCTTTGGTGTAACGATTAACATATTTCATCTCGACTCTTTCCGGATTATGGCCTCGGCCTATATCCTTTTCCAAATGCACGGCCTTCTCATTAACCCTCTTATTCTTCACTATTTCTTTGTCTGTCGGCTGGGAGATAATGCCTTCTCTCTGTATGCTCGGGTCAAATCTTGGTTCCTTGATGATGTCTCTTCTTCTCAGAAGGGACGGAAAGGACTTTTCTTTTATATACAACTCCTGGCTCTCCTTCCCTGTTTGACTGGGTTCCTTCCTACTTTTCCTTCACAACCCTCTATTCTTCGATCTTACCCGAAGCCAAGAACTGGTGGAGGGTTAGAAATTTTCTTCTTCCACCCTCATCTCTGAGGAGAATATGATAACTTATGGATTGAGTGCCCGGGCAAGGACCCAATTGACAGGGTGATAGAAGAGGTTGCTGGCTTGGGCGCTCAACCCGGTAATTTTCTATTCTTATACTTCTCCCTTATTTCTATTGAATATTTGATTTTCAATAACTCTAGATACTTTTCTCTTCCTTTGTTTCTGACAGATAACTCCAAAATGCAAGAGGTTTTCGCCAAGAAGTGGGCAACTAAGAAGGCGGCAAAGGAGAAGCTGGCAGCCCGGAGAGTGGTTGCTGAAGAAAAGAAAAGGACCGAGGAGGAGCTGGCCAGGATGAGTGAATCTGTCCGGGTGGATACTCAACCAGAGCGGGAGGTGACTCGGGTTGATTCCCAAGAAGACTCCGCAGATCACGTTCCCCTTATTCAGAGGAAGCGAAAGGGCGTAGCAAGCCCGAAACTGATTCTGATAGAGGGTTACAAAGGAGGAGGCCAGGGCACCTCCCAAAAAACTAAATCCACCCCTCCTTTACCTCCAACTCAACCCCTCACCGAGCCTTTTCAACCTGGCTTGCAAGGAGCCCGGGGCAACATTTTCTTGGAAGAAGCTTGAAATGACCACTACTCGTTTTTCTTTAAAATGTACTAGAATTTTTTTTTCTAAATAATCGGCCGAAAATAACTATGCATATATATATACTTTAATAAAATAACCTCGCACCATTTAAAAATAAAACCACCAACTATATTTGAAAATTGAAATGTAAGAATTCAAACATAAAATCGTCTTTAAATCATAAATGCGGAAAACTAACGCTGGTCCTTGGGTTGTGTGCACCTTCAGTCCAGTAAGATCAACCATCAAGTCCCTCAACAACAACAACATCATGCTCACATGCATCGATCACACCTAGTGAGTTTATTGACTCAGCAAACCAAAACCATAATAACAAATAATACATATACATCCGTAAGAAATAGTGAAAATATTTTTACTTAATATAACATTTCATTAACATACATAACTTAAACATTTTTTCTTTCATCGTAAACATTTCCTTTTTCATCATATATGTATACGTTTTTCTTTTCATTGAATTCAGATCATTAATTGTGACTTTCGTATTAGCTGAAGGTCGATGGCTCCATCTACGTATTACCACAGTACTGGGCGACGGGAACATCAGCGACACTCTCACCCATCAACCGAACCTTGGCCTTACATATCATCATAATTATCGTATCATTGTATTAGTCACAATTACTTCACTTTCTTCAACATTTCATATTTTCATCATTTTATAAAAATTCATGCATATAATAATCATTTTTCCTTTAAACCAAGCATTCAACGTATCTTTTAGCATTTACGTTTCATCATAAAATTCCATCAACATTTTAAATCAAGCTTATTATCACATTTTACAACATTCAGGACACTGCCAGGACGTATAACATTTTTCAGGGGTAAAATGACCGTTTTTCCCCTAGAAGCATAACTTCTCGTATTTATCCTTAGACCTCGAAACGACGTCCCAAATCATTCCAAACTTAACGTATAACCTTAAAACACTCCCATAAATATTCCTTAGACATAAAATTATGCCCCTCGACTAATTTCTCAAATCGTTTATAAAGCTTAGACGTACCTCCCGGTTTTGACTCGTATGGACCTGAAACTTAACCAAAACTTACCGAACTTTGAGCAAAGCTTAATAACACACAACTAAACCTTTTCCAACCAAATTCAAACTCTTTCTATTTCGACTCCAGCCCCTAACCACTTGGTCCATGCCTTGGTCGACCCTCCTAGGATCCTAATCGAACCCTCTATGACCCTTTGAGACCAGCCCTCACGAGCCATGCATGAGGATGTGCATGGTTGTCTTCCTCACGCTCGGTCGCGACTAGATGGTGCTCTAGTCGTGTGCTCTTCAACTCCTAGCCTCTATCCCTATGTGCACCCCCTTGGCTCGAGGCTAGGACCCTCACGAACCTATCCCTTTGCCCTGAAGGAACCCGCGCAGCCGCCTACACTCTTGTTCCTCCAAAAGCCCCAGTTAGCCTCTCTGTTTCTCCCACCGTGAGGCCCCTCTCTCAGTTGCTTTCAACCCTTGCACGTCCACTCTATGACCCTCGTACAAACCCCTTACCTCTCCTGGTCATGACCTTAACAACAGCAATCCGCCACGAGCCCTAGGAAGCCCTGGCCGAAGAGTCCTTGTTCACAAAGAGTCTATTTTCGTCCCTCCTATCACTCGGTGATGTCCAGCCCCTATGTTAGATTATCTAGGCCCTTAAACCCTCTAAAATTCATCCCTTCCCATAGCCCTATGATGGCAGCCCCTTTATGCATCATTAACATGAGTTTTATATCAACAAAACATGAGTTATATGCATATATGCCCCTAAAAACAAAATAAAATTTTGCAACATATTTTTCATTTAAGGTTAATCAAATATACATAATATGGAATGAAAGATATTTTAAGGGAGATTAAGGCATGACGCTCGAAAAAGAATCGGCGATGCGAAGAACAGCGACGAAGAAATCCTAAGGCTGAAATCCCTTTTGAAAAACCGATGCTTTGCCTTGAAGAATCTCGTGTGTGTTGTGTTTGAGGGGTGCTAGGAGTCTTGTGTGTGTTTTGTGTGTGTTAGGCGTGTGTTATGAAAAATAATGGGAAGGGTTTGTGCTTATTTATTTGTTAATTATCAAGTAAACAAGCCTAGGCCCAATAACATGGTTAAATAGGCCCATTAGTGCACATTTAAAATATTTCGTTTAGGAAAGTTCGTAAAAATATTAGCCGAGCTCTCGAAAAATTCATATTTTAGTCGAAAATCGAATACCGTTAGAAATTACGTCTCGGTGTATAAAATCAACTAAAAACTCCTTATTCTTAAAAATATCATAAAGCATCTACCTTATTTTAAATAATTAAAAAAGATTATTCAATGAAAACATTTTTTCTTTTTCAGCCATCGGTCTCCGTTCCTTGATCTCATCTCGAATAACCTTTAAAAATATATTTTTATGCATTCATATAGAAAAGTACATTTTAAATATGTATACATACACACCATATTTAATTTATGCAATTAAAGTAATTTAATTAAAATAAATAAGAAATTTAATATCTTGCATGCATGTAGGTCACGTGGACATTCAAATTTCCGGGACGTTACAAGCTTCTTCCATGGGGTTTAAGCTCCTCAAGCAGATGCTTCTTCCTGCTGAGGAGGCACATTTGAAGAACTCCCGCCGCACCCCCAAACTCTTCGAGGGGTCTAACTAGATTCTTTCTGTAAGTTACTCTCTTCTCCTCTCTCTCTGGTTTATTTTTACTAACTCCTACTGAACAAGGTGTTCAAATGCTGGTGTCGGCCTTTGAAGAGGTAGCAGCGGTGGTTACCAAAGAAGGCGGTCGAGCCTGGGCCATCCAAGAGCTCCACGAGCAACTTCAAGGAGAGTTTTCACGGGCTCAATCAGTTCATGAAGAAGAAGTGGCCAGCGCGGCCAACTAGCAATTGGCACTGGTTAAGACATACCTAAAAAAGGCCCAGAGGAAGTTGTAGAAGGCCTTGCCCAGGAAGAGACTTTACATGGGCATTTCTCTATCTTGGAGTCAAGGATAATTCCTTGTCTGAGGATCTGGAAAGACAAATTTCCCGAGCAGAGGCTGCTGAGAATGCCCTGGGTGTCGCCGAGCTCAATCAAGATAAGTGGCGAGCCTCCTTCCTCCAGTCTTCCGAGTTCCAAAAGGTTGTTGAAAATCGGGCTTACTATTTCTTTCAGACCGACTTTGACAAGTGTCAGGAACAATTTGAAGAGGCTGGGCTGATTCTAGAAGACAGGAGAGAATTTATCGTTTTTGAATGGGCCATAGAATCTTTTCCCAAGGATACCAAAGAGGGGGAGGTCCCAAAAGAAGGGGAGCAGTCGGGCTCAAGCAAAATAGATTTAGAATAGGAATGTAATTTTCTTTTTTGTTGTACTCTTTGCCTACGGGATTTTTATCAATAAAATATAATCGTTTCCTTTAATGGTCTTGCTTCCATAGATAAATTAATATTGCTTGCAATATACCCTGCCTTAGAAATAATTAGTTTCTTCTCATTCATAAATTGCTTGTAAATGTTGAATCTCTGGATTGTTCTAAGTGTTGGAAAATAACAGGGATCTAGAGCCCGAGTCAGGGTGCGGATCCCTGTCATGGGAGTGGACGAGTTGCGGAGCCCCAAACCAGGGTATGGAGCCCTGGGCCAGGGAATGGATCCCTGGACTTGGAGTGGTCGAGGTGCGGAGCCCCGAGCCAGGGTATGGAGCACTGTGCTTAATGAATAACCAGGGTACGGAGCCATGTGCTAGGGTACGGGTTCCTGGGCTTGGAGTGGTCGAGATGCGGAGCCCCGAGCCATTCACTTGGTTGTGAGATATACATAAAAATTGCTGAAGGATTTAAACCACCAGAAGAAAATGACTCAAACCCCAGGACCATCTTCATGATAAAGTTGCAAAAGTCATTATATTAATTAAAACATTCCGAGGGCATGTAGTACATTTGCTTTAGTGAATATATACTACAAGAAGGTTATACAAATGATGTTATGTGTCCATGAATTTTTACAAAAAAGAAAGGATGTTGGTTTTGCAATTGTGACATTAATGTCGATGGTCTAAATTTGATAGAGACTGTGGAAGAGCTTACCAAAACTGCTAATTAACTAAAAGGTCAATTTAATATGAAAGACTTGGGAAAAACAAATTTTGTCTTGTATTGCAAATTAAACATTTACTAGAAGAAATATTTGTTCATTAATCTTCATATATTGAAAAGATAGAAAAATGATTTTACATGGACAATGCATGGCCCTTGACATCACAAACCCCGAGCCAGGGTATGGAGCCCTAGGCTTAATGAATAACCACGGTACGGAGCCCTGGTCAAGGGTACGGGTCCCTGGACTTGGAGTGATCGAGGTGTGGAGCCCCGAGCTAGGGTATGGAGCCCTGTATTTAATGAATAACCAGGGTACGGGTCCCTGGAATTGTAATGGTCGAGATGCGGAGCTCTGAGCCAAGGTATGGAGCCCTGGTCTTAATGTTTAACCGGGACATCGTACCTCCCAATTTTAAATATAATATTCATGCACTTTCTGAGAAGAAAAGAACTTTCTTATATCTTCAAACAATAATTACATCTTAAGCGTAATACTTTTTCAAATGAAATATATTCCAAGGTCGCTGGAGAGAGCTTCCTTGAGCATCTTCCATATAAAAAGCTCTCGAGCTAACTTTCTAGATTATCTTAAAAGGTCCTTCCCACCGAGCTTCTAATTTACCAACATCTCAAGCTGGATTGACTTTTTTCATTACAAGATCGCCTATTTGAAATTCTCGGATCCGGACTAGCTTGTTATATGACTTCATAACCCGGCCTCGATAAGCTTCCATTCGAATCAAAGCCCGCTCTCTCTTTTCCTCCACCAGATCTAATTCCATTGCCCGACTCTGATCATTATCATCCGGGTATGATTCTACCCGGGCAGAAGATTGCTCAATTTCAACAGGAAGAACTACTTCAGAACCATATACCAGATTGAAAGGAGTTTCTTGAGTAGGGGCTTGGGGTTTAGTCATGTATGCCCAGAGAACACTTGGTAGCTCCTCCACCTAGTCTTTTCCTTTGCCTTGCAACCGAGTTTTCAAGGCTTGAACAAAAATTCGGTTTATTACCTCTGTCTGCCCATTTTCTTGGGGATAAGCAACCGAGGTGAAAGACTGAGTGATCTTCATTTCTTGACACAAAGACGTGATCTCATTTCCTTGAAATTGCCTTCCATTATCTGAAATTAATCTCTTGAGAACTCAAAACCAGCACACAATGTTCTTCCATAGAATTTCAACACCTCTATTTCAGTTATTCTAGTCAAAGGTTCAGCCTCAACTCATTTGGAGAAATAATCCATTGCCACCAATAAGAATTTTTTTTGAGCTCGAGCAACTGGAAAAGGTTCCACAATATCGATACCCCATTGGTTGAAAAGACAAGATGCCCAAATAGGTTTCACAAGAGTGGCCGGGCTGTGCTGAAAATTGGAATGATGTTGACACCCTTCACAAGCCCGGACAACTCAAAAAGAATCTTGGCTTATACTCTGCCACCAGAATCCAGCAAGCATTGCTTTTCGGGCCAACATTGTTCCTCCGAGATGCACCCCACAAATTGTTGTGCCTTCTGAAGGAACTGGAAGAATGGATAACTTAGATGTGCAGATCGGGATATGAACCAAGAAAGAGAAGCAATTCTCCCGGTCAGCTTCTGTACTTCGCGGATAGATCGAGGAGATGGCATGTCTAGCACTGACTTGACTTTCTCGAGATTCACCTCAATCGGTAACCACATAACCCAAAAATTTACCACTCTTTACACCAAATACGCACTTGGATGGATTGAGCTTGATCTCATAATGCATGAGAGTGGCAAAAGTTTCTTCCAAATCAGAAATAAAGCAAGAAGTCTCTCGAGACTTGCCCAACATATCATCTACATATACCTCAACATTCCTCCCCAACTGCTTCTCAAAGACTCGATTCATTAGACACTGATATGTAGCCTCGGCATTCTCTAATCTTAAAGGCATGAAAACATAACAAAATGTGCCTCCCGAAGTAATGAAGCTGGCTTTATCTTGATCACTCTCGGCCAGGGAAATTTGATGGTACCCCTTATAAGCATCCATGAAACTGAGTAATTCATATCCAGAGGTGGAATCCACCAACTGATCAATCCGTGGCAAGGGAAAATGATCTTTAGGGCAAGCCTTGTTGAGATCTCTAAAATCAACACACATCCTCCAGTTCCCTGTAGCCTTTGGAACTAACACCACATTCGAGAGCCACGTAGGAAATTGTATTTCTTGAATGTGGTCGGCCTGCAACAAATCTCAAACCTGTACATCAATTACTTTGTCCTTTTCAGGACCAAAGTGTCTCTTCTTCTGCTTAATAGGTTGAGATCCCGAGAGGATGTTCAGATGATACTCAGCTATCAGGGGTGAGATCCCGATCAATTCCTGTTGGGACCAGACAAAAACATTAATGTTAGCTCTTAAACAGTTTAATAAACTGACCCGGGTGGATAGGTCAAGATCGCGAGCGACCCGGATCTCTTTGTCTGGCCCAATCTCCACCACTTCCTGCTCTTCCTCCGCCACAAAATGAACCTTCCCTTTCTCTACTATTCTCTCCATCTCCTCACTACCACTTACTCTCTTCTCCTCCCTCCTTGCCTTCTTCTGATCCACTCGGACTGCTTCCACATAACACTTTTGAGAAGAAGGTTGATCTCCCTGTGCCTCTCCCTCTTGATTTCCAACTGGAAATTTGATCTTTTGATGATATGTGGATGCTACTGCCTTCAACTTATTCATGGCCGGTCGGCCCAATATGATGTTATATGACGATGGAGCATCCACAATTGTAAAAGTAGTCATGACCATCTTCCTCAATTCCCGAGTGCCCAAAGTCAAGGGCAAAATAATCTCTCCTTCCGGGTAAACAGCATGGCCAGCAAAGCCAAAAAGGTCTGTTTCTACTGTCTCCAACTGGTAACCTTGCGAATCCATTTTTACCAATACCTCCTTGAAAATAACATTTACAGAACTGCCAGAATCAACAATAACCCTCATGATATCATAATTAGTCACCCGGGCTTGGATTACCAAGGCATCATCATGAAGAAGACTGACACCCTTGAGATCCTCCAGGCCGAAGCTGATAACTACCTCTCTCCTTCTCGTTCCCTCTACCTCTAAAAATTATCTCCTACTCCATGCATTCCGAGCCCGGTTAGAATCTTAATCTGTGGAGCTTCCAGAAATCATCTTTATTACCCCTAAAGTAGGGGATGAAGCTTTCTTCTTCTCAAGCTCTTGATTCCTCCTCCTACTAGGGGCACCTCTTGAGTTTTCCCGGGCACTGAGTCCTGGATGTCGAGTTGCACAAGGTGGCAATGTCAGCCTCTTATTTGACGGACTATATCTCGTGGCAGCAGGCAGGACATAATCTCTTTTCAACATTCGGCAATCCTCTGTGTTATGAAAACACACTTTATGCAGAGTACAATATTCCTTCTTCTCGGGTCTAACAGGCTGCGGATTGTGATTAAGATCTTTCTATCTTTTTGCACTGCATTCTTGAAAATCTCGGCCCCAGGTTATTTTCAAAGGCACATGATGAGAAAAATGTCTGGGATTGTCCTTCCTCTGCCCTCTCTCCTCGGGTCTGGCCACCCGATCACCCTTTTCTCTCCTCAAAGCCTCCTTCTTCTGCTTCTGGGCCTCGTCCATATTGATGTATTTTTCCGCCCAGGCCAAGAGATCTTCAAATCCCCGGGCGTTCTCTTGGTTAGAGATCAGAAAAACTCCCCATCCCGAAGACCCTGAGTAAATGCAGTAGTATTGGTCTCGGGAGCACAGGAAGGAACATCCAAAGAAACTCGATTAAACCTTCGGATGTATGTCCTTAAACTTTCTTCCGGACTTTGCTTCACCTCAAATAAACTTAAAGAAGTTTTTTTTTTATTTCTTGCCACTGCTGAAATGATGAGAGAATAATTTTTTGGAAATCTTCGAAAGACTGTATGCTTTGAGGGGTTAATCCTTCAAACCACCTCAGGGCTGAGTTCACCAGAGTAGTTAAGAACACTTTGCATTTGATTATATCCCCATAGCAATGCAGCATGACCATATTCTCAAATCGGGCCAAATTCTCCTCAGGATCAGCATTGCCATCATAATCTTTGATCTTTGCAGATTCGAAATGCTCGCGCAGAGGTTCCTGGACGATGGTATCAACAAAAAGGCATCCCTTATTGATTACCCGAGCATTATTCCGGCTTCCCATCTGATCCTCCAAAATCTTCATCTTCTGCCTCAACTTCTCCAGTTCCTCGGCCACAGTAGGAGATTTTGAACCAGCATTAGACTCCCTCTCCTCTATTCTCACTTCCTCCTCTCTCGCCTCCTGCTCCTCTTCGGGTCGTGTGGTGTGATGAGAAGGGGCTTTTCTTGCTACGGCCTTTTAAAAGGCATTAGAGATGGTCCTAGCCAACTCCTCAGGTGACAAATTAATAATAGGTGGAGGTCCTGTGAGTGGAGGACCACCTTGACCAGAGATAAGTGGATTATCTCCAAGGGCCCGAGAAATATCTTGATTAGTCCTTTTGGTAGGAGGCACGTCTTTGTCCTGAGCTCAATTTCCCACAGACGGCACCAATGATGCGATCCGGGTGAATTGGGTGAGCAGGGCCAGGGCAATGAACAGGATCTGATAAGAGTTCTGTTTAAGGAAAATGAGCAAGGGATATGACTTCAAACGTGACCTGCAAACAAGGAGATGAACTCGTGAATGGGCGTCGGAGGGGTGTCTGGCGTGGCCACTCCGATGCTAAGTCAACAGGTGAAGGATGAAGAAGAAAAGCTATATATGTGAGTGAATATACGTGAATGCTCAAAAGTGTGGAATCCTTCAAATGAAATACATACATGCTATTTATAGGAGGAATCCAATTATTACCTTGTTTTCTGTGCCCACTTACTTCTTAGGGTAATATGGCTGCCCATACCATACTTCTGAAAACTTGTTCTGACATGCCAACCCATGTGGTTCTGACAGTAATGATTGTCAAGTATAAGGTGTCCCATACTGATGCACTCGAGTGAAGTGCTGATTTCGAGGTAGCCCGGGTAGAAAACCTCTCGGGAGCTTGTATGAGAGCCCGTGCTTCTGATAACCAAGGGAGAAGATGTCCCAGGCATTGACCTGCCCGGCTTCTGACAAACTCCTCCTGCGGATTTACCCAGACTTGGGCAATTCATGTAATATCTCGGGTCATCTATGACCCGCACTCTTATGAGGATATCACCAGATCTCATCAATTAAATAAGGAGACTTCAGCTGTTATTATAAAATTATATATTTTTAAAAAAAACCAGGAGATAGTAAACATTTGGAAGTAATAATGTAATTGTCAGAAGAACGATCAACATATGGCTCTTGAGCAGTTATATGATTTAAAATATTAAAGTTGCATAAATATTATCAGTTATAACTTTTAGTAAACGACAATCATCTGATCCTAAAATATTCGTCCGATGATTTTTCTTCATGTTGAAATAAACATGTCGTGGTACGTGAATCAATAAAATTTTATTTGCAATTTTAAAGTTGTTTGATAACATGTGATTTGGGTGTATATATTCTAATATGTGCGTTATGTTTTTTTATCCAATTTGATAATAAATAAATAAATAAAACATAAAGGAGGTGAAAAATATCGAGTGAACCAATCGTATGTAATTTGTTTTTACNGTGTTTCGCCTCAAGTTTAATAAGAACCTAATAATATGACGTCGTTTATTTTAACGTGTCAAACCAAACTATCAATAATGAATTGTAGTGGACAGTCGCCATGAGTTCTCTCAATAATATGAACCGAAGTCATGGGAGTTCCACTCAATTCACATCATAGGTTCGGTGAAATTCACAACTTTTGGACATCCCACTGACCGCGCGTAGCATTCATCATGCAACCACGGTTGATGGAAGGAAAGAAAAAATTAAAATCCTTTAATTTTTACTTTTGCGGTTTCATATAAATTTTGAATCTTATTCAAAATGAAGTATTTTAATTTTAAAATTGTCAAATCATTTTAATTTAAATCACGTGCCATGAGTTTGTATGTTTGCTATATTCATGTAACTATATTATTTAATAATATACATATTGATATATCATAATATGATATTCAACAAAAATAATTAATTAATAAAGATGATCGATCACCATTACTATTAGATCAATGTGAGCCAGACATGGATTTAGACTCATAACCTAGGTGAATGCAGGGATGCAAATGCAACTTATTACAAGAGCTTCTAATATTTTACATGTTTTCATCTTGTGCATCGGGCCCACCATCTTCCGGTCTTGATCTCCCACTATTTATAATAATTATATTTGAATAATCATGACATATAATAGATACATCTCATGGGTTGGAAACAGACCATTAACTAGACCCACTTTAATAATATCAAATATTAACAAAATAAATAAAAAAATAAAATATCATGACATACACTTATCACATTGGTCAAGACTCTCGATATCCTTCATGGATTTAATATCATATATTAACATCAATTAATTAAAAAAATTTAATTAATAGATTAAATCATGCATCTAATAATTTTATTACTAACCACCATAATTATTAAAGAAGTTAATAAATTAAATAAACATCTTTTACTTAATTTTCAATTTATTCAATAATAATAAAATTCTTGTAAAACTTATTTTTACCAAAAATAATTAAAATCATATTCTAATTATTTATTTTACAAGAAAACTATTAATTTACCAAAATTTGATTTTAACGAAAAAATGAACAAATTTTTACAAAAGCAATTTTATCCAAAATTTTGTAAAATCAGAAAATCACACTATAGCCCCGAAAAATTCAAGCCCATGACCCAACACGGTGCCCGAGACGCTCTCGGGCACCTGCCTGTGCTGCTCGATTAGATCGGGTGCTGCGAGCACGCTGTGCGCACGGCCTGCCCAGAAATGTTTCGGGCAGTTCGAATTTTTTCTTATTAAAATCAAAATTATATTTTCCTATGTGGTTAGAAATAAAAATACTCAACATGAATATAAACCATACGATATAGAGAACATGTCTCTGATACCATTGTTGGTTAATCGATTTTTTCGTGTTCAAAATACAGCAGAAGTTTTAAAAAATAATTATTTGATATTTAAATAATGACTTCAGACACTCGTATGGTTTAAACAAAATTTAATATTTCATAGGGTGTTTATTAACATATTTTTAGAGAATAATCACTTAGCACCAACGATTTCGAGATTAGCGAATATAGCTCTTGTAATATTCACTACGAACAATCTTCTCAAAATATTCTTTCTCCAATCGAGTCCACGACTAGAATATATCTTCTTCATCTAAACTGTACTAGAAATTTTAGAGTTATTTTATCATTGAGATCAAAAAACAAAAAACGGCTCAAACCTTTTGGTATTTTCTTGTTGGCCAAAAATTGGAGAGGAGAGGGGAGAGCCTTTTCGAAAATTGCATGAATCGAGGCTAGGGTTTGTGGCATCCTTACTAAATATTGAATCCTTAGCCTAATTACCTTAATTATGGGTTAAAGGTTCTTTAATTAAACTTAATGACTTTAGTTAATTAATTTGACTAGTCCAACTAGTTTAATTAATTATTATATTAAAGTCTATTAAGAACTTTAATTATTTAATATGTTGGACTTATACTTTTACAAGTCCATTATACATACTTCCCAATATCTTTAATTTAAATCATTTGTAAACTCAACCTTTGAATTTAATAATTTAAACTCTCAATTTTTATAAATTCAAATCCTTGAATTTATTATTTCCAAATTTTAATAATCATAAATTCAACTTCTTGAATTTACTATCCCGTAATTTTATATAAATTCAACTATTTGAATTTATTCTCTCAACAAGAAAAAAATGATCTAGTGCTTGTGTGACCCTCAACGGTTCAGGGATACAGCTAGCCGTGGTTTCACAACTTTTTGTGATTCATGACATTTTCCTTTATTCTGACTTATCCTAATTTACCCCATTCTATGCACCAACATTTGATCATGAGAATGTCAGAAATCATTTTCTGATTAAACCCATCGAATCATGGTAAGATTATATAGTATCATCGCCCCATGATTCCCTAGGTATCACTGGTAATGCCTGCAAGAACCAATCAGTTATGATTAACGTATAGTAGGGTCCCTTCATATCATATATCCTGATCAAATCTACAACCATTGGTTCATCAAGGGTTGCATATTTGATTCGATAGCTATGTGATACATTCATGAAATATTCATAGTGTCATTGTATATACAACTAGAGAACCCTTGTCCCTAATGTACATAATTACACTCTGGTCAGAGATTTTATGCACTACTATTTCGTTAGATCACACAGGATATCCACACCCGTAGGTGAGCGGTGAATTACCAACTACAATGCAATGGCTCCTACACATATTGCAATTGCACCCAACCTCGCCATCTTGTGCCCCTCGCGGAGTCGGTAAACAAGTCAAAGCACAATCGTAGTACGTAAAGCATCAGTGTTGTCCCAAGTCGTAAGGACTAATGGTGTACAATCACAACCACATAATTTTTCTCTCGATGAATGATAACCATTTGAAAAAACCGATGGAGGGTTGTTCTGTACAATCATCAAATGACTACCCATTTGCATGATTGAATATCTATATGCCTTTATGTAGGACCGAGTGCTTAACACTTTACCAAAAGCTATAACTGGTGGTAATGGTGTAACTCAAATATTTTAAACCGCACAGCAACTCAAGCACTACGGTTCGATTGCTCTACCAAGCAAGGACAAATATTTTATCCAAAAATCTCCCTCCCAATAATTTCACTCCTTGCAATCAATGGGAATTGAACCCGTGATCTTGGCTCACATATCAATTGAAGGACCGAGTGCTTTCCGCTTTACCAAAAGTTATAGCTGTTGGTAATGGTGCGTGTAACTTAAATATTTTAAATTGCAGAGCAACTAAAACACCACGGTTCGATCGCTCTACCAAGCATGTACAATTATTGAAGTCAACAATCTCCCTCCCAATAATTGTACTCCTTGCAATCAATGAGAATTGAACCCGTGACCTTGGCTCTGATATCATTTGTAGAACCGAGTGCTTACCGCTTTACCAAATGCTATAGCTGGTGGTAATGGTGCAACTCAAATATTTTAAACTGCACAGCAACTCAAGCACCACGGTTTGATCGCTCTACCAAGAAGTGACAATTATTGAACCTAACACTTTACCATTAAAGACGGTACACATAACATATGCTAGTCTCAAGCTCAAGCGGCTTTTATCCTTATTTTTAGGAGGCTGAAACGATTAAGAACGAATTTATAATATATATAGTGTTTACTAATGAGTTTCAAGATCGAATTACGATTCATTTGTATTAAAGTATAATCAATATCTCTATCTATGTCGATTGCATGAATATACAGATAAAACAAAAATGAAAACCATGAAATGTAAATTATATTAAAATAAAGACTGTTAATTACAACTGATTCAATAATTTCCTTAGATAAGTGTTGGCTCACAGGTCATCTACTCTAGCAGTGATTCAATAATTTCCTTATGCTTTATTTTGGTAAAATGTTAATTTAGGTTTGGGTGACGATTTACGATTTTACATTTTGAAAACCCAAAGGAACTCAATTCAAAATGTAAAATCGTAAATCGTCACCCAAACCTAAATTAACATTTTACCAAAATAAAGCATAAACTCTCAAAATCTCTCAAAAGCATATAAGTCGTCAAATTTTAAAGAAATCCTAAATCATAGTGCGAAAAACTAGCGACGGTTTTCCGGTTGTGTGCACCTTCATCCAACTAGTTCAACCATCAAGACCTCCATCAATATAAAGTTTACCTGCATCAATCACACCTAATGAGTCTATTGACTCAGCAAACCTTAATCATTATAACAATTAATACATATACATTCACATGCAACAATGAAAATACTTTTAAGAAAATAGCTTTTTATAAACATGCATAAATTTAATGTTTTTCCTTTCATCATATTATATTTCCTTTCATCATATACGTATATGTTTTCCTTTTTATTGAATTCAGATCCTCAATTGTGACTTTCGTATTATCTGTAGTTCGATGGATCCATCTACGTATTACCATGGTATCGGGAAGAGGGGATATCAGCGATACTCTCACCCGTCAACTGAGCCTTGGCCTTACATATCATCGTATCATCGTATTAGTAACAATCAATTAACCTCCTTCAACTTTTCATATTTTCATCAATTATAAAAATTCATGCATATATACATCATATTTATTTTAAATCAAGCACGCAACATGTTATTTAGCATTAAATTTTCATCATAAATTCCATAAACATTTGAAAAAACATTCTAACATTTATTACAGCATTCCGGGCACTGCCAAGTCGTCTAATATTTTTCTGGTGTAAAAATGACCGTTTGCACATGAAATCCTAACTTTCTCAATTTATCCTTAGACCTTAAAAAGACAACCCAAATCCATCCAAACTTAACATAACACCATAAAATACACCCATGAATATTTTTTAGACGTAAAATTAAGCTTCTCGACTAATTTCCTAATTCGTATTTAGACTTAGACGTACATCTAGATTTTGACTTGTATAGACTCGAAACTTAACCAAACTTAGCCCAAAGCTTAATAACACCTAATTAAACCATATACAACCCAATTCAATCGCATCAAACCATTGGACCAGCCTAGGAAACCAACTGAATTTTTGTGCTCCTATTTTTCACAAACCCTAGTTCATGTCATGCACCAATTCTTTCGACCTAGACTTTAAGCGAGTGGAACAGCCCCCGACCAACCCTCCAATACCCTGACCCAGCCCCTTAAGATCTTCCTAGTCTAGCCCTCTCGAATCATGCACGCGGACATGTATGGTTTCTCTAATCCTCTCGGCCGCGGCTAGGTGGTGCCCCAACCGTGCGCCCTTCCTCTCCTAGCCTCTCCAGCCTTACATGGACCACCATGGCTCGAAGCTAGGACTAACACAAGCCCAGCCCTTCTCCTGGAAGACACCCCGTGCAGCCCCCTTCCCTTTTTCTTTGAAAACCGCAAGCCCTAGTGTTAGAACCCCTAGCACGATCGGCCCTCCTTGATGCACCATACCAGGCCTCACCTTTGCATCTAAGGACCCTTATCATGTTGTAAAAATGTCCCTTCAAGTTCTTCTACTATGGAAGCCCTTTTGTGCCTCGTTAGGAAGAGTTTTGAATCATTAAAACATGAATTTTTGGCATAGCATGACATAAAAACGAAAATAAATACAAGGGCTATCTATTTTTCATGCAACCATACATCCAACCTATAATATGATGTGATAGATGAGAAAAAAGAGATTAAGGCTTGTCTTTGCATTTATTACGTACGAAAAAACGTCTTGCTATGCGAGGAACGTCGACGAAGATGGACCCTTGCTGAAATTCTTCAAATTATCGTGAATTTCCTACGAAAATACATGTGAGTGTGTGCTTTGAATGCTGATGAAAGAGTCCTAGTGCTTTGAGGGGTTGGGGCGTGTGATTATGGCGTTTAACGGTACGGTTTTAGGCTTTTTATTCTAATAAAAACACATGGTGCAAGCTTAGACCCATTAACCAAGTATAATAGGCCCATTAATCTCATGTATTAAACAATTAAAATTTACTATTTAATAAAAATATGTTCTCTTTTTTAGCTGTCGGTCTCCGTTCCTCGAGCGTGTTTCAAATAACCTCTAAAGAACAATTTTAATGCATTAAAATATAAAACTTCATTTTAAACATGTAACCATGTACCCCATAATTAATTCATGACATTAAAACCATTTAATTAGTCAATTTCCCATTTTCTGTAAATTTACATGCAGTTGGATTACGTTATCGCATTTTGGACCTTACAATTCCCCCCTCATTTAAATGAAATTTCGTCCTCGAAATTAAAACTTACCGAATAACTTCGGGTAGCTACTCCTCATGTCCATCTCAGTTTCCCAAGTAGCCTCTTCCTCCGAGTGATTTAGCCACTTGAGTTTAATCATTTGAATAACCTTGTTTTGAAGCCTTCTTTCTTGCCTACCCAAAATTTGTATGGGTCTTTCCTAGTATGACATAATTGGAGTCAACTGCAGAGGCTCATAATTTAATACATGTGAAGATTTCGACATGTACTCATCGAGATGTGGAACACATTATGTACTCTGGCTTGAATTGGTGGCAACGCCACTCCATAAGCTAATGTCCCAATCTTCTCTAGAATCTCAAATGGTCCTATGAACCCCAGACTAAGTTTGTCTTCTTACCAAATCTCATAACACCCTTCATAGTTTCTATTTTCAAAAATACATGGTCGCCTATTGCAAACTCTAGCTCTCTTCGTCGCTTATCGGTTTAGCTCTTTTGTCGGCTTTGTGCAGTCTTCATCCTATCTCGGATTTTGACTACTAGCTCCACTGTTTGCTTTATCAAGTCCTGACCAAATTCCTCTTTTTCACCAACCTCGTCCTAATGTATAGGTGATCTACACCTCCTTCCATACACTGCCTCGTAAGGAGCCATTTCTATATACGGTTGGTAACTATTGTTATAGGTGAACTTCACTAGAGGTAACTTCGGTTCCCAACTTACATGGAAATCAATCACACAAGCCCGGAGTAGATCCTTAAAAATTTTGAATCACCCTTTCAGACTGACCATCGGTTTGAGGATGAAATGTTGTACTGAATAACAACTTTGTCCCCATCGCTACATCTAGACTCTTCCAGAAAGATGAGGTGAACCTCGGATCTCGGTCAGAAACGATAGAAACTGAATCCCATGCAGTCAGACTATCTCTCGAATATACATATCTCCGTACTGTGTCATGGTGAATGTCGTCTTGATAGGTTGAAAATGCGTTGATTTCGTAAGACGATGTACTATAACCGAAATGGAATTGTATCCCTTGATAGTCCTCGACAGTCCCACAACAAAATTCATAGTAATATTTTCCAATTTCTACTCGGGAATAAAAAGTGACTTAAGCTTTTTGGCTGGCCTCTGATGCTTAGCCTTAACTTGCTGGAATGTCGAACACGAGCGCTAGTGGACGCGGGGAGGGAGCAGGCGAAGCTCGGACACAAAACGCAAGATGTCTCGCTCCATGCCCAGCCACCAATACAATAACTGCATATTTTTGTACATCTTCAAACTTCCAGTATGAATGGAGTACATGGTATTGTGAGCTTCCTTCATAATAACTTCTCGCAGTGAATCACCACTAGGAACCCATAGTCGATCTCGATATCGAACTATGCTATCCTCCTAAGAATACAGCTTCCGACCCTTAGCTTCATCTCTCAGTCTCTATTTTTGTAATTTCTCATCAGAAGAGTGACCTTCTTGAATTCTATCCATCAGAATCGATTGAAATGTCATAGTAGAAAGATTGGGGGTCTCGTCCCTAGCATAAACTGCAAGCTCGAATCGCGGAATCTCGGACTGCAATGGTCTTTGGAGTGATAACTGAGTAATGACTTCTGTCTTTCGACTCAATGCGTCTGCTACTACATTATCTTTTCTCGGATGCAAGCTAATATCGCAGTCGTAGTCCTTTACCAACTCTAACCATCTTCGTTGCCTCATATTCAACTCTTTTTGGGTGAAGAATTACTTCAAGCTTTTATGGTCGGTGAAAATCTTGTATTTCTCCCCATACAAGTAATGTCTCCAAAACTTCAATGCAAACACTACTGCTATAAGATCTATATCGTGTGTGGGGTAATTCTTCTCATGAACTTTCAACTGTCTAGATCGATGCATAAACTATAAATAGGTCGTTTTGCATCAAGAATGCACCCAAAACAAGTTTCAAAGCGTCCATATAAAGAACATACTCTCCTTGCCTCGATGGCATTGACAAAACTGGTGCTGAAATCAAAGCTCGCTTCAACTTCTCAAAAGTCTCTTGGCATTCGGTTTCCCAAATAAATTTTGCATTCTTCTACGTAAAAGTGGTCAAGGGTACCGCAATAGTAGAGAAACCTTGAATGAACTTTCGGTAGTAGCCAGCTAGACTCAAGAGACTACGGATCTCGGTTACTCTCTTTGGTACTGGCCACTCTCTAACTTTCTCGATTTTGCTCGAATCAACCTCCACTCCATCTCTAAAAATGATGTGGCCTAAGAACGCCACCCTCTCGAGCCAAAACTCGTACTTGCTGAACCAAGCGAATAACTTTCTATCTTGCAATATTTGTAGCATTGTTCTCAATTATTGACTATGCTCCTCTCAGCTCTTCGAGTAAATCAGAATTTCATCAATGAATACTATGACGAATTGATTTAGATACAACTGAAATATGCGATTCATGAGATCCATGAATATCGCTAGCGCATTGGTCAACCCAAATGGCATGACCATAAACTCGTAGTGCCCATATCGAGTCCTAATAGCCGTCTTATGAACATCGGATTCTTTCACTTTCAACTGATGGTATCCCGAACGAAGATCTATCTTCGAGAAAATCGATGCTCGTTGCAGTTGATCAAATAAGTCTAGAAATTTTAGGCAATGGATACTTATTCTTGATGGTGACTCTATTCAGCTCTCGATAATCAATGCAGAGTCGCATACTTCAATCTTTTTTCTTCACGAATAATACCGGTGCGCCCCATGGAGAAAAACTAGGGCAAATAAAACCCTTATCCAGCAATTCTTGGATTTGATCATTCAGCTCTTTCATCTCGACGGGTGTTAGATGATAGGATGCCTTAGAAATTAGCATAGTGTCTGGCATCAACTCGATAGCAAATTCAACTTCTTGGTCCGGTAGAACGCCAGAAACATCATCAAGAAAGACACTAGGAAAGTCTCTGACGATCTCAACATCCTCTAGATTTTGACTGACATTGAACAAGTGATGAAGTAACACATGCTAGAAAAGCTTGGCAGCCTCACTTAATAAGTTTCCTGGCACTAATGCAGGAGATGATGTGTGACATTTGCTTGTTCCTTGCTGCCTCAAAGATTAAAGATTTCCCGCTTGGCGGTCAAATAGACAATGACCTCTCCTAAAAATCTATCAAAACTCCATTCAATGATAGCCAATCCATGCCAAATATGATGTCGAATTCAGGCATTGGGAGTACGATAAGATATACCTGAACCACATCTTTTTGCAAACGAAGCTCCAGATTCCTCACAATGCTCGAGGTGACCATTTGATCACCAGAAGGTATAGAAACTTTGAAGCTCAATCACATATCTTCGAGTATAATCTTTAGTCGCTTGACGAATGTCTCGGATATGAATGAGTGTGTAGCTCCCGAATCCAACAATGCATAGGTGGCTACACGTAGAATGAATATCCTTTCTGCGACAATTATCCCATCAAATCCAGTCGTGTTGAAACTTAAGGAGTTTCTATCATTATTTTCCCATAATTTTTTTTGAAAATTCAATACTTGGACCCTAATATTTCTTGAAAATTATATTTTTAACCCTTAAATTTTCGAAAATAGCATTTCCAACCCTTAAGAATTTTGAAATCTACAATTTAGTCTTAGTAATTTCGAAAATTTGCATCATAACCCCATAAATTTCTAATTCAATAAATTTTGGGCCCCAGACTTTTGAAAATCATTGTTTTAGCCCTCAGATTTTCAAAATTCACGAAAACAGCCCCTGCTTACCTTATATTTGTAAAACATCCCCTAGACTTTGTAAAATTTGTAATGTAGTCCCTAAATTTTCAAAAATTCCAGATTTTACCCTTGAATTTCTGTCCCTCTTCGATTTCAGCCCTTGGACTATTGAAAATTCCGTATTAGTCCTATGGATCTCGACTAAGTGCAATTAAGCCCTTTAAGGTTTCGAATTTTGCATTTTGGCCCCTAGGTTTTTCGAAAAATGTAATACATGCCCAAATTCTCGATTTTTCTCAATTTCAAGCCTTAAAATTCTTATTTGGATTTAACTCATTCCTTTGCATTATAAATGCTTATATTTTATGCTCAATTTCTATCATTTTCAATGTCATCCCTTAAATACAATTATAGTAGAGCATGCAACCTAATTTCTTCTAAGTTCTTCATTATCCCAATTAATTCTCATAACAAATTTAACATTTCATGCAATAAAAGCAATAAAAACGTTAAATAACTAGGTTACCAGTGATTAGAGTCGTGTATGGCTCCTCCCCAGCTTCTTCAGCATGTAGCACATAAGCTCTGCCCAAAGTTGGTCCTCTCTTCTTCGGGAAATCAGCAGCTTTATGTCCCTCTTCCTTGCATATGAAGCCCCTATATGATCCCCACATTCACTTGCCATAGTGTAAGCGATTGCATTCTTCGCATAATGGCCTCTCCTCAGATTTTGGCGCTCCATGCTGTGGTGGCTTCAGTTGTCCCGGCTTCTTCCATTGTCCTTGGGGATTTTGTTGCCCTTGAGCTTTCGGAGGTCCCGTAAATTGCCTCTTGACTGGCTGAGAGCTCTGCCGGTGCTGCTGCCTCTTGCGCTGCGACTCAAAATTAATATATTTCAAGGCTTGCTTAGCTTGAAGTGCACAAATAGTGGCAGCTACATAGTCCACCGATCGCATCATCATCACATCTCGACATATGGTAGGTCAAAGGCCATCCATGAAGTGCCTTAATTTCTCAGCAGCATCCTGAGCAATAAGGGGTATTAAGTGACAACCCCTATCAAACTTCCTCACAAACTCAGCCGCAATCGTGTCCTCCTGACAAAGACTCATGAACTCCCTCTTCAGGCCCCTTCAGATGTCGGCAGTAAAATAATTCTCATAAAAAATGTTCTTGAATTGCTCCCAAGTGAGTGTGGCAAGATTGACACCATGTTCAGCTCCTTCCCACCAAATAGAAGCATCTTCTCGCAGCATATACGTAGCACACCAACCTCAGTCAGCTTCTCCCTTATTCAAATAATGGAAATGCACCTCAAGAGATCGAATCCAACCCTCAGCAGAAAACAGGTCGATGGTGCCAGAAAATTCTTTCGGACTCAGCCTTCGGAACTAATTATACATGTCGTGCGGTGGCCTCAGAGCATGCTGAGCCTGCTGCTCAAAGAAACCTGCCATGCCCTCTAGAATACATGTAATATCATCTACATTTGGAGGTGGGGGTGCATCCCTTTGACAATCTTCATTAGCCTCAACTTGCCTATCGATACTAAAAGGGCGTCTAGGAGGCATTATATCTTAACGTTTTCCAAATTCTAAACGTAACCAACATGTATTTAAATCTAATTTTTTAATCATGCAGCATATACTAATATTTTTTTGAGCAACTTTAAGAATATATATCATTTAACTTCAAAAAGCTTTTAAACATGTAGCTTTAACGTATAAACATGTAGGTACCATCATAAAAATCATGTAAACCAATTAAACTTACAGACTTAAGGCTTGACGATTGAGCTTTTCGGAACTGGCGGTGACACAACCCCTTGCAGGAACATTGCTCAGATACCAACTGAAACGTCCACTACTCGTTTTTCTTTGAAATGTACTAGAAATTTTTTTTCTTACCGTTTGGCGAAATATGAAACTATACATATATATATATCTATATGTATATGTATATATATATATATATATACTCTCCAACTAATTATTTGAAAACCCAAAGGAACTCATTTCAAAACGTAAAATCGTAAATCGTCACCCAAACCTAAATTAACATTTTACCAAAATAAAACATAAACTCTTAAACCTCTCAAAACCTCTCAAAAGCATATAAGTCGTAAATTCTTAAAGTAATCATAAATCATAGTGCCGAAAACTAGCAAAGGTCCTCAGATTGTGTGCACCTTCAGTCCAGCAAGTTTAACCATCAAGACATCCATCAATATCAAGCTCACATGCATCGATCACACCTAGTAAGTCTATTGATTCAGCAAACCTTAATCATGATAACAAGTAATACATATACATTCACATGCAACAGTGAAAATACTTTTAAGAAAATAGCTTTTCATAAACATGCATAAACTTAAACGTTTTTCCTTTCATCATATTATATTTTTTTCATCATATACGTATATGTTTCCCTTATTATTGAATTAAGACCCTCAATTGTGACCTTCGTATTAGCTGTAGGTCAATTGATCCATCTACGTATTACCACGGTACCGAGCGACGGGACATCGGCGACACTCTTACCTGTCAACTGAGCATTGGCCTTACATATCATTGTAATCGTATTAGTCATAATCAATTCACTTCCTTCAACTTTTTATATTTTAATCACTTATAAAAATTCATGCATATATACATCATTTTTTTCTTTTAAACCAAGCATGCAACATGTATTTTAGCATTAACGTTTCATCATAAAATTTCATAAATATTTGAAATAAAATTCTAATATTTATTACAGCATTCAGGGCACTGCCAGGACGTCTAACATTTTTCAGGTGTAAAATGACCTTTTGTTCCTGAAACTCTAACTTTCCCAATAAAACGACGACCCAAATCCATCCAAACTTAACATAACATCTTAAAATACACCCATGAATATTTCTTAGATGTAAACTTAAGCTTCTCGACTAATTACTCAATTTGTATTTAAACATAGATGAACATTTCGGTTTTGACTCGTATGGACGCGAAACTTAACCAAACTTGGACCAAAGCTTAAAAACACCTAACTAAACCATATACAACCCAATTCAAGCCCATTAAATCGTTGGACCAGCCTAGGACACCTACTGAATTTTTTTCTCCTATTTTTCACAAACCCTAGTTCATGTGATGCACCAATTCCTTCGACCTAGCCCCTAAGAGAGTGGACCATCCCCCGACCAATCCTCTTAGGACCTAAACTGAGCCCCTTAAGACCTTCCTAGTACAGCCCTCTGAGCCATGCATGAGGACATGCATGGTTTCTCTAATCCTCTCGGACGCGGCTAGGTGGTGCTCCAGCCATTCGCCCTTCCTCTCCTAGCCTCTCCAGCCTTGTGTGGACCACCATGGCTTGAGGCTAGGACCCTCATGAGCCCAGCCCTTCGCCTGGAAGACACCCCGCGCGGCCCTCTTCCGTTTTCCTTTGAAAACCACAAGCCCTAGCCTTAGAACCCCTAGCACGATCGGTCCTCTTTGATGCACCATACAGAGCCTAACCCTTGCATTTAAGGACCCTTATCGTGTTGGAAAAATGTCCCTTCAAGTTCTCTTACTATGGTAGCCCCTTTGTGCCTCGTTAGGAAGAGTTTTGAATCATTAAAACATGAGCTTTTGGCATAGAATACAAGGGCTACCTATTTTTCATGCAACCATACATCCAACCTATAATATGTTGTGATAGATGAGAAAAAAGAGATTAAGGCATGCCTTTGCGTTTATTACGCACGAAAAAACGTCTTGCGATTCGAGGAACGTCGGCGAAGATGTACCCTTGCTGAAATTTCAAATTCTCGTGACTTTCCTACAAAAATACATGTGAGTGTGTGCTTTAAATGCTGATGAAAAAGTCCTAGTTCTTTGAGGGGTTGGGGCTTGTGATTATGGGGTCTGAGGGTAGGGTTTTAGGTTTTTTATTCTAATTAAAGCACATGGTTCAATATTAGGCCCATTAATCAAGTATAATAGGTCCATTAAGTCCATTAGTTAATATTTAAAATATTTTGTTTAGAAATGTAGTTATCGAAAAGTTCTTATTTTCGTCGAAAATCGAATACCGGTTTAAAATACGACTCGACGCGTAAAACCATCTCATAATAGCTCATTTTCGAAAATTTCCATAAAATATACCATGTATTAAACAATTAAAATAATTATTTAATAAAAATATTTTTTTTTCAGCCGTCGGTCTCCGTTCCTCGATCGCGACTCGAATAACCTCTAAAACACAATTTTAATGCATTCTAATAGAAAACTATATTTTAAACATGTAACCATGCACACCATAATTAATTCATGGCATTAAAAAAATTTAATTAGTTATTTTTCTATTTTTCCTAAATTTACATGCAGTTGAATTACGTTACACCATTTTGGACCTTACAGATATCATAAATTTTATCATGTAATATTTATTTTGTGAAATATTTGAATTTTTTAAACAAATTATTTTTTGGAGAATTAATAATTTAGACAATTGGACTCTTAAATTTAAATACTTAAACTCATGAAACATAATTATCATATTTAGGTGATGTTTTATTATTATGTATTTAAAATTTAAATATTATTAATATGTGGTTTGAATTTTTATTTAATTATTTTATTAAAGGATAAAAAAATGATGATACATAGTAAAATTCATAGGATTGGTTTAGGTACGGCTGATAATTTTTTTAAATATCTTTGCTTCAATTTTATCTGAACCCATCGAATTGACAGTTATATACAAACATTCTTATTTTATTATTATTCAATTCATTTAAACAATAGTTGTACGTTTATAAGATGGGCAACTTTACAATAAATCCTTAACTCCATACTCAACTTTCTTTTTACTCCCCATCCCTTCAAATCTTTGTTTTAACTCCCCAATTTTTTAAAATTGCAAAAATTATCCTTATTTTTCAAATTATGGTACGTGACATTGTTTTACGTATGGAGCATGTTCTTAAAAAGGCATATAACCTAAAAAATTGCAGCTACGCAAGATTTCCAGCCTATATACTATATTCAAACGATTGATTTTTTTAATATATAAATGGCCCATCATGCTTCCGTATAACAAATTGAACAGTTTACCTTTTTGACCAGAGTGCCGTCGGGTTATATTCACCGAGTTTTAAAGCCTGCTCCTCACAGCCCAACCACACAATCGCAACCGATTGTTTCTGACGCAGATTCCTTCAACAGCACTGAACACAACCCTATTTCGTTTCCTACCTAAGGATGTATAGTAAAGTAGTTCAATTTGAAAGTAATACATAAGAGGGGAAAAAGCCTTAGTCTTTTTATTCAAACATAACAAATTATTACATAGTAACCTCCTATTAAGGAGGAAGAACTTTTTTAGCTACTTATAGTAGCCGAAGTTAAAACAAACATAAACTAGAAAGAGAAAAATATTACAATGTTTTGAAAGAAAATGAAGAGGTTGAATGATGTCTTCATCTTCCTTCTGTCTAGGTATTTATTGAAGTCCTTTGCGGATATGAATTTCGGACTTCAAAACTTGCCTTAGCTTTTCTTTAATGCCTTACTGCTGTGTTTGGCATTATCTTTTGAGTGGGTTATGTGGGTGGTTGAATGATCCCTCCATTTTTTTGAGTTGTCTTTTTCTAGATCATTAATCTAGAAACAACTTGTTCTTCCATCTTTATCTCCTAGAATAACCAGTAGATATGTGTTTGGATCATATCAGCTGAAATCTTATTCTCTGTTTCTTTTAATAGTTTAAATAGATTTTGAAAATTAGCAGCTGATTTCTTCTCGAATTAATCCGTCTTTTGGAAACCTTGAAATATGTATAATACATTTTCCTTGGTTCCAAACTTCGTTTTAATTCTTGTCTGAATTTCTTGTTCCCATTTACTCTGTATTTATAGGTGTATTTGGGTCCAAGCCTTTTAGTTAGTGGGAAAATTACATGCCTACTTGCTATTGTCGGGGAATCTTTATTTTTTGTTATCCCCAAATAAAAGTGATTGTGGTCACATGTCCACTTATTTTGTCGGGAAATCTTAAACTTTCGATGTTCTCGAGGAAAACGTCGTGTCTCTGCAAGATGCTTCCTGTCTGACCGAGGTCTGAAGCCCTTGCCAAATTCTGACTTCTTTTGATTTGAGAATTCTGGCAGATCTGTTCTGATCATCTTCCCACATGAGCCATGTTGCAGAATTTCTGACGAGTTTCTTTACTCTCCTGCAGCTTTCTATTCCACAAATTATTTCTTTTCTTTTCAAATAAATCTTCTGCAAAACTTGTTGTTTTTCCTGTCATAGTATTTAACATGAATGATCCGTTTACCGAATTATGATAAAATTTAAATAGAAACTTGACTTTGTCCATTTCAATTAGACAGATCTATAGACCCAATGTTCTTCTGGTGAAAATGTCATCTTCATTTATTGAAGCAACAAAGGGTGTTTCTTCTATCGGAGGATCCTTGATGAACTTTGGAACATTAATATATAGCCTCTTTAACTTGATGAAATGAAAGGATTGGTAAGAGATTTTTTCTGCCCGTTCTGGTGCTGTACTAAAGAAGTATAGCTCCAGAATGTCTCATCTGGACAAATAGTCGTTATTTGTCCATGTTGCATGAACCGCTTCCTGAATCCATTTAGGTAGTCCTGAAATTTCAGAGAAGCTAGGTGACGTAGTATAAATCGAGGCAAGAGCCCTGAATTCATACAAGGCTTTTACTTCCTTTGGATATGAATTTTGTTTCATCCATACCCTATGATATTTTCCTGAAACATCAAACCTGATTGTGACGGGGTTAATGCCCACTCTTGTTTTTAATTCTCCAACATTTGTTGATAAACTTGAAATAGAGAAATTGTAGCTTCATTTGTATCAACCTTAGATTTTCCCTTGTCTGTATTAGGTATAAGGTTGATCTTTCTGATATGAATCTGGCCGGGCAGGACTTGCTAAATCTTGCGATTCGAAGCCTCAAGAATTCAGCATGCATAGAAATGAAGTTGGGAGATATTTAAATGTTATTCAAGTGATAAACTATGAAGAAAAAGCCAAATTGCTAGGGCGGCCAAACATTACCGCCCCAACGTGCCTTGTACTGCCGAAGACGGTGAATTCCAGAAGCCTTGGTGCTAGAGCGGCCAAACATTACCGCCCCAGCACGCCGCCTGCGTGAAAATTTGATTATTTCCTAGTTTAGAGTCCTAATTGTTTAGGTAATTATATTTTGCAATCTTTTAGATTTTGTAACAATATATGGACGAATTTTGATAATTGAATAGAATCATTCTTGAGTTTTATAATATTTTGTGAGTTTTCTCACAAATTTCAAAGCTTGGCTTTGTATACACCTTTGTGTGTTTCTCAAATCAAACTTATCAAAGTTTAACACTTTTTGTCGTTTGTCAATTGTTATTCACTCGGATTGTCAAAGACAAGTTCTTCGAAGGTTCGCTTCAATTTCAATTGTTATCTTTATTAATATTTGTTGCTAAATTATTTGTAATTTAGAGGTGAATATTACAACCTTACTTTTTCAAAAAGATCGATACAACACAACCGTTTATTTGTTTCATCGAATCGAGGACGTGACTCCGTTTTTGAGCACATTTGCTTTTTGTGGTCGAAGAATCGCATATGTAACGCCCTAGATTCGACGATTATCCTCACTGTACCAAGACGAGCCTTTCCAGCGTGCTTATGTCTTCACTCACAAGCACCCTAGGAAACTTCTCAGGGGGTCACTCATCTCAGAATTGCCCCAAATCAAGCACGCTTAACTTTCGAGTTCTTATGTGATGTGCTACCGAAAAGAAGATGTATCTTATTGGTATGAGTAGTACATATCAAATCTTTTAAACTCTTTTCAACTGTACAGTCCATTACATTGAACAGTTTCGAAATCCCCCTACTTCCGCTGTAAGATCTGTTCATTCATGTTCCCTCAGCCTAAAAGCCTGCCAGGAGCCGTTCATTGTCCGTGCAACATCATGGTGTTCCCTTGAATGTCTCTGTATTTTTATGATGACATCGATAATACTGCTGTCCATCTCTTGTTAAAAAATCTGCAAAAATATTTTCATGAGATTTAATAATCACATTATCAAAAGTATAATTTTGACATAACGCTTGCCATCTTAATAACCTGACGTTCTCGGGTTTAGATTATATTCTATTTCTCAAGAAAAATTTTATCTATGTGTTATCAACTTTTAAAGTCTTCGCAAAGAAAAATAATAGCAATTTTTCAAAAGTCTTATTTACTGCATAAAATTCTTTTTCGTTAATATGCAATCTTATGGCTTCTGCATCTGAGAAAAGTTCACTGCAATATCTGCATGGCTGTTCTCCTTCTGGTCTGAGTTTGGTTAAGAATGCCGCCCACCAATGATCACTGGCATCTGTATATAATACCATATCATCTTTGTAGGATCTACCGCTTTAAAAGTGCGGAAATAAATTTTTTTTCAAAGCTCTCATTTTGAAAATAAACATTTAAATAAATCTCATGCATGTAGTCCTACTTAAAAACATCATCTAAAAATTTTCATAAGTAATTACCAGTAACATTGTAAAGGAGCAAGAACCAGTAAAAATCCGAACATCGTACAGTAAAATGAAATAGCATATAAAATGCTCAAATCTTTTCAAATCGTAAAATCATAAGAGTGCGGAAAAATCATAAGGTCCTCGGGTCATATCGCCTACCAGGTCTGCTGACTCAGAGTTCAGCACCTCCAGTCCCTTGACATCGAACTCACCTGCATCACACAAGCCTAGTGTAGAGGCCCGTATTTCGTATTCGTAAATTTGCGGAATTTTTTTTTAAAATTTTTCTCTCTAAATAAATTACATGCATCATTAATAAAATAAACTTATAAATGGGTTTGATTTATGAAATAACAGTGGAAGTAAATATTGTTTTCAAACCACACTTAAAAATAATTCATCGAAATAAAAATTGAGTTTGAGCATAGAAAAATAAATAAGCTGAAACATGAGGTCATCGGGTTCCTACTACTGCTGACCAAAGCTAGCTCACTGGTCCCCACCCTCGGTCCCGACCTCATCAGTACCTACAACAATCAAGTCTAGTGTATCTAAAGACACAGCATGCATATATCTTGAATAACAAGTAAATATCATAAAATCGCATGCAAAGTAAAAATATCATATCGTAAAACGTAACGTGAAAATAGTGTCATGAGTAATTATAAATACGTGCATAACTGAAAATCGTACATAAAGATTTGCCCGATAGAGCCCTGTCATAAAATATCATATCGTAAATTTTTTTTTATTAGAGATAATGTTCTACGCGAGTGGCCCATGACATAACATGAATCGTCTGATCAGACTAAACCACAGTATACTGGGCAGTAGAGATCATCACAGTCCTTGGACGGGATATCCGTACCCATACATAGACATAAACCGGTCGTAAGTCACCGGGTGAAGCAATCCCATAAGCGTAAGATGGCCACAAGACATATCGCATATATCTCAAAAATAAACATTTTACATATTATGCACCTAATATAATTAAAATCCTGTTTTATTTTACCAATTGAGTTGGATCGTTCCCAGGCTCGCTGCGACCTAATTCTAACATGAGAAACATGTAAATAAACTTAACTTGACCGACACTTCAAAATCGAACTAAAAACGAGACAATTATGCCCAACCAACTTAGTATTCAACCATGGCTTCGTACCAACCCGAACCAACACCAAACCATCGTTTAGCCATGACTAAAATACACCTAATATGATGAAATAATGCTCCTAAGAATTGTAATACTCGAACTTTGGTGAATGGAGGCCAAAATCGTGAAACGCTCTTTCGAGAGTCACTTTGGCACATTGCACCTTAAATTCTCGTACGACCTCTAAACGTAACCAAATTGCAAACGGCCCAAAACATGACCTTTTTAACTCAATGAGACACTGTCCAGTCCAAATCCATAGGCTAAAAGCCAACCAAGAACTCGAAACAAGCCTCTGAACCGAAGCTCAAACTGCTGTCAAAAAAATGCAGCAGCTACTGCTGTGCTTCCTTGCTTCGTTCACAAGGCTATTTGTCATTGGGGCTTGAACCACCAATCAGAGCCTCTTACCAACATCCAAAAGTGTGGCTTGAACCATGGCTAAGGGCCCTAGGCTAACCACAATCCAAGCAACCACCCAAAACAATCCAACGCTTCCCCCGAGAACGCATACTGTACGCGTGGGGTGTTGCTTTTGTTTTGCTGTCAAATAATGGATCCAATGGATATGAGGTTAACCATGGTCCATGCTAGACATGTTAAGGTGTTGTATGAGTCATGGCTAAGGGCTAGAAGCCAACCACAACCCACCTAAACACCACAAGGCCGAACAACTCACACGCAGAAAAAAAATCAGAAACTTGAAAACCGAAGGGGCACTTGTCTTGTTTGTTTTAAAAACCGATTGGACCATGAACCAAGCCATGAAAGGTCATCTTGGTTACGTCCTAAATATGATAAGGAAGGGTTCTAACCATGGCTACAGCCTCTAGGACAGCCATGATTCGAACACATACCTTAGACAACACACTAAGAAAATCGAGACCCAAATCTGCACTATGGAGAGTTGCTGTCCATTTCGTGTTGCTGGAGGAAAAGGGGCTTTAACCAATGGACTAAAACCTTCCTAACACACTCTATAACGTGTTTATATGCAGCCTTGAGCGCTTGGAACCGAGCCAAACCCTGAAACCACAAAAACAAGCAAAAACCGTGAAGCATGGGTGGAAGCCGAAAAATCTGTGCATAATTTTTTGAAATGTTGCTGTCATAATTTCGGTTTTTCTAATAAAATCATGTACATGTGATGTTTAAAAATAATTATATGACTTGATTGAAGAGAAAAGAATAATATAGACATGCCTGGAAATCTTTTGTTTGAAAAGAAAACAAACTACACGACGACACGGTGCGGCGGAGACGGAGTTCCTTTTTCTTTCTTGCTTTTCTCTCTTATTTTCTTGTTGCTTCTCACGTTTTGTTGTTTCTGATTTTCTTCTGAATTTTTTAGAGAAAGGATGGAGGAAATGGCTAGGGAATGAAGGGAAGTTTACTAATTAAAAGAGAGATTTGAATGGCACACAAATCTTTCTCTCCTTGATTCTATGGGAGATAAGGAAATGAGGTGATATCAAGGGATTTGAGGGTTGATTTAGGGGGTGAGATGGCCGATTTTCTTATCAAAAATGAGGGTAGGGATATTGCTTAATTATTAATTAGTGGGGATTTAAATTGAAGAAATTATTCTACCATGAAAGGATAAGTAAAAATATCAAAAATGGAGAGTTGACAAACTTAATTAAATCCTTTAAGGGGTGGCCGAATTTTGCAATAGAAATGGAGAGAAAAATATTGCTTAATTATTGAATTTTAACTCTTTAAAGTTTTAAACATTATTTATGTATTTTAGTGAAATAATAAATTAATTTAGGATAGTAATTTTTCTTGCATGTATGGCTAATTCTTATAATAAATTACTAACATGTTAAGTTACAATTTCTTAAATAAAATTGGCCTAGATTAATTTATCCCAATTGGTTACATAATTTAATTTAGGCTTTTAAATTAATTATTGGACATAAAAGAGCTTATTTACTACATAACTCCAATTAATTAATTAAATTCTTAAACATAATTTTTTTTCATTAAAATAAATTATTCTTCATCTTAAATTAAATTTTGGAATATTTTCTTATTATTAAATTTTATCTCAATCCTCCAACTCCAGTCCGATCTCACGTATTTAACCGAAAAGATAAAGCTAAACTTCTGCGTAAAATAAATGATCATGACTTAACAAAAAAAAAAAAGAATTTAAACTTTCATGAATAAAAATCAATTTAATTTAAATAATAGTAATTATGCATGGCTTATACGTAGTCTGATTTATCGGGTTCTACACCTAGTGAGTCTAAAGACTCAACACACCTGTACCATGAATAAAAAATACATATACATAGCACACAGCAGTGAAAACTACCATACTCAACATATCTTTCATGAACTTTAAAGCTTAATGTAAACGTGTCATATGAAGTCGTGACGTGTCAAAACATTTTACGTTAATCATCATTCATCATTGGTGAACTCAGTTCGTTATAGGTGACTATCGTACATCATCATTTACGATGGATCTATCATACATAGAACCGTTGTACCTGACAGCTGTTGGACATTAGTGACAGGATCACCCATCCACTGTGCCTAGGCCTCATCATCATCATTTACATATACGTCTTATGCATTTACATATACTTCGATAGCCACAACTAATTCCCATCATTCAAAATATCATCATTTACATCACTTATAAAACTCATGCACAAATGCAATTTTCTTTAAATTCAAGCAGCCAACGTATATTTTCATAAAATNCTCATGCACAAAGGCAATTTTCTTTAAATTCAAGCAGCCAACGTATATTTTCATAAAATCTTAAAAATCATGACCATGATGCATAAACATTTGAAATATAGTAAATTTGTGTTCAGGACGCTGCGAGGACCAAAATCTCACCCCCGGTGCAAAATGACCATTTTGCCCCTTGGAAATCCAAAAATTACCGTTTTACCTTTGGACCTCTAAAATTGACCCGAAGCTTATCAAACTTCTTAATATGTCCCAAAACATATTTATACTCGTTCTTAGACTTAAACTCAAGCCCAATTTACATCTTAACCGATTCGTTTTAAAACTTGGACCGGGGTCTTGTTTTAACACGAATCGAACCGAAACTCAACCAAATTTTTCCAACTTAAAGCACCACTTAGTATCACCAAGGTAGCCCTAAAACCATTAAATTCAAACAACCTAAGCCCCCAAACAACTCGTTGCGAGTTGCTTCCAGCCCCATTCCGCAAAACCCTCTTCGCTCAACTCGACTCTAACTCCCTAGCCACTTCAACCAGCCTCGAACCCACCCACTAGGGACCAAGACCAGACCCTAATAAACCTATCAGACCCACAGACCCAGCCCCATGCAAGCATCACTAAGCCTACGATCGCTGGACGCCGAGGAGCATCACATTACCACTCATGGGCTCAACACTCGATCGCGCTTGAGGGTTGTTTCCAGCAAGTGCCGAACCCTCCCAAGCCCTGTCTCGGACCCACAAGGTTCTGTTCTAAGGCTCTTCTAGGTCCCTGCGTTTCTAGAAGACCCTTGCACGCTGTTATCCCAAGAACCGAGCCACCCTCAACAAAACCCCCCTCTCGGCCCTTAACCCTGATGCGTCCCGCAACACTTCTAAACATCAAAACCGTACCTTGACACCACGAGCAGCCCATAAACAATCAAAAACCATAGCCCTTTGTAGAGATCATAACCAAGGCGTGAGTAGTTGATAAGAATAATGAAGGAAAAGCAACCAAAATCGAAAATACTTCATGCCATGCATTGGATCGAAATATTTCATGCAAGAACAAGTTCATCAGAATATATGACATGTGTGATGCGTAAAAAGATTGATACAATGCATGCCTTTGATGTATTAGCGCGAGAAGATCGAAGAACGAGTGCCGGAGACTATTTTTCCTTCAAGAAGTGAGCCTGGCAGAAGCCTCCTTGATGCGGTTTTGCTGAAACCGAGAGAAAGATGGTGGGAGAAGGTGTCGGCTGGTTTGGGGTGGTAATTGATTAGGTTTAGGGTTAATTAGGTATTATATAAATAGTTAACAAATACACTAATGGGCCCTATATTTCTAATTAAAAGTTTTAAAAGGGTTTTAAGCCCAAAAATCTTAAAAGTAGGCCTATTAAGTCCAAACGTATCCCCGAAAAATATTTCGTGTTGGAAAGTTTTGAAAATATTAGCCGAACCCTCAAAAAGTCCTGCGATTCGATAAAATTTGCGTACCGGATAAAAATAAAATCATGTGGGTAAAAATACCCAATAAAGCCTATTTTTGAAAAAAATACACATAAAAACACCCTAAATTAATTAATAAAAAGTACTCATGAAATAAACTAATTTTCTTGATAATTCTCCGGTCTCCGTTCCTCGATCGAGTGCTAAATGCAAATTAAAAATCTATAATGCATGAATCTTTAAAATTTCATGAAATAAATCCTATCATGCACGAATTATGCATAAAATGTATAAAAATAATTAAACATATAATTTTAAAATAAAATGCTAGATTGCATGCATTCAGGTTACATGAATTAAATTCCCGGACCTTACAATCTTCATCCTAGGAAATAACCATTTTTGGGAGATTTTTTACAAATATCCTTGAGTTGGCTAAGTCCCTGGGTTTGTTCATTCGTCCATATAAATTTCTCAACTTTTTTCAATAATGGACTGAACACTTTCCTATGTTTTTCTAGTTTTTAATAAACATCCCAATAAAATTAACAACTCCTAGAAAACTTTGAAGTTATTTCTTTTCTTTTAGCTCGTTTGAAAATTTTTTCACTTTTTCTATTATATGATCCTGCAAAATTATTCCAGACTCATCGATTTCTATTCCGAGGAATTCAATCTTTCTTGTGGCCATGACTGCTTTCTTTTCATATAAAATCAGTCCTTATTTTTTTAAAACATTAGAGAAAATCTCTAAATGCTTAATATGTTCCTCCATATTTTTATATGCGATTAAAACATCATCAATATAGACAAACATAAATTTGAAATAATTTTTAAAGATATTATCCTCTTTCCTTTGAAATATCTTGGGTGAATTAACCAATCTCATTGGTAATACTTCCCAAATATAGTGTATTTTTGGTGTAGAGAAAGCTGTGAATTTTTTGCTTTCTTCCTGCATTTGAATTTGATAAAAACCAGACTTACAATCAAATTTAGAGAATATCTTTGTATTGTGTATGCAACAAATCGATGTTTTCTACTAGGTATAAAATACCCATCAAACTCCATAATCTTATTAATTTTTCGTAATTAATAACTAGTCTGAGTTTGTTTCTTTTTATCTCACCATGATTTCTTACAAGAAATCCTGAACTGCTGTATGGTTAAATTCTCGCTTTATTTAAATCAAGGTCCAGATGTTTCATGATTATAATCTGCATATCATTTCGATCAACTATGTTAATTGAGATAGGCTTACATCATAAAAATTCATACTATTTTCCTTCCTTGATTTTAATTCAGGCTTTGAGTTGATTTTTATCCTACCATGCAAAGGGATCTTCATTATAATTTTCTTTGATCCTCTTCTTGACTTCTTTTTAGAGAAATCTCTTCCAAAAATCTTAGGTAAATCTTCTTCCAAATTATTTGAAAAAACTCCTCTTTTTACTGTACAAATTCCAACGCCTGAATCAATATAAGCAGCAAAATATTCTACCTTGTATTGTTCGTATAACATTCCTACTGGAATGTATATCAATAATGGGCTTGTGGTAATTGAATTTTCCACATTTTATCATCCGCCATAAACTTCATTCCATATTCTAGACATTTCCAAGGTTTATGTTCCTCAAGAAACTCTAGCCCAAGAACCAATTGATCTGGTTCTTTTCTTGGAATTCCTTTAATATGAACTTCCAATTCTCCGATATTGATCATTCCATGGTAAGTTTCTATCATAGGTTGTTCTAAATAATATATTGTATTACAAAGAAATTGATTCCTTTGTTTCGTAATATCAAATACTATTTCTACTTCCTTCCACCCTTCTCGACATCTAAGCTTTCCTAGTGTCGAAAAGATTTTTAGTACCTGCTGGGTTTCTTGGACATGTTTTTTCCCCCACCTGTAGCTCGTAATTATATCTCCATAAAAAGATAATCTTCTTGATTTCAATCTAAGACATTGATTCCTCTGTAGAATCGGTTTGTCTTATGTTTGGATATATGTTTCCTGTATTAAGGGAAACTCAACTCTTTCTGGATAAATTGCATGAGCCAATTTTCTAAATATCTCAGGTATTTTAATAAACTCATTTCTAATAAACAATTCTTAATTATGTGTATTAGATAGAGCATATAAAATTTTATAGGTAATAGAATACGGTTTATTACCATCTTTTATCAGCCTTTTTTCTTCATAGTTCTGATGCAACGTAAAAGCTCGGCTGAAATATCGATCTGTCAGGTTGTAGGTAATTCTTGGATAAATTAGTACTACAATTTTTCCTGTACAGAGATTTCTTGAGATTGTTCCAATTACTGAATCTTGAATTTACCCATTCGTTTATCGCATATAGCGATATCAATGGGAAAATATATTCTTTCTTTAAAAGTAGCTTTCATCATAATCTAGATTGCTCCGATATGAATTCAAGACATGTTTCGTACTACTTCTATCTTGAGTTTTGTAATTCCTCCTTAATTTCTTTAGAAAGAATTAGTTGCATCTCCATTCTATTTCCTGTAAGCTCCATCGAAATTGTCATTTTCCTTTTGAAAACTTTATAGATTAGATGATGTTTTCTATTTCTTAGACCAAGACTTCCTAAGAATTTTTCTACCTTTCTTGTAGATAATCCCTGATACCTCTGAAGACTATGATTTTCTCTCATGATTCTTTGGACCATGTTATGAGATATTGTTGTCTGGCTAAAGAATCCAGACAAATCTTCAAGTGTTTCGTGTCAAAACACCTCATCTTAAGTCAGATTCTGATTATGTTCCATCAGATCCTTCCTGACTTAAAACTTCCACTTCTTCATATATACTTTCGTCTGAGGCAATATCCTCAAATCGTTATACTTGAATAAGATATTGATAATAAACCGCTTCTTCAAAATCTGGGGTTGGATCGAAGCTTTTAGTACCTTTTTTTCATTTTCTGGACAGTTGGTTGAGATATGATCACTTTCTCCACATATCCAGCAGTTACAATCCTTAAAACTTTCATTAGTTCGAGTGTGAGCTCTTCTGAAAGTTTTTTTTGTAGGTGTTCTTCCTGTGCTTCGAGATGTAATTGATGCTTGAGATGATATCCTACTTCTTGATGGTCCACTTCTTTGCTCAGATTTGTAAGATCTGGCCTTTTGTCTAAACCAAACTGTTTTTGGTTTCCAAAGAATTCTTCCACTTCTCGTATAAGGATGAGTTATAAAAATTTTCATCTTCTGCTTCTGTGATTTACTTCCAATAATTGTTATAAGATCATTTCTTTACAAAACAAAGGAATACATTTGTTAATACCCCCTAATCGTTTGTAATGCTGTCAAATGACACTATTCTGCCAATTTTTCTTTGAGAAAAGAGGCTTTTCGTGAAAATGTATCTGGATTGCTAGGGACATATTCCCTTATTAGCATTTCTTTCCTTGGACTTGGAATTTTAGCGAAGAAAAGTTACATTGCTATATGTTTTTCGACCCCTGAATTCTATCTATATTTAGTGAATAACATAATATAATCATCCAACAAACATATGTCATGTAATTCAAGACTATACAGAGCTTGAGTATATTTTTTTTATTCTATGTATCTTGATTGTTAAAATAATCTACCCCTATAAATTGTGCTTTAAAAAAGGTTGCCATTCTTCCGGCTATCTCGCTAAGAGATTCTCCGGCTACGACTGATTCTTTGGTTTCTACCGAAGTCATGTCCCATGCAATTTTTACTGATCCCATAAGACTCATTTCTAAAATTTTTATGAATCCTTTTTTGTTGAGATCAAGTGTACCTGGTGCGATTCTCAGAGCAGACGTCAAATAATCTATTAGATCTTCTCTGCTTTTGAAATCTAATACTTTTAGGTTAAGCATAACCCCATAAGGATGTATAGGTTCTAAAACAGATTTCTCATAAGGTGTTTGGTGCAAAGGAATTTGATTCTTCCTTGACTTTATTCCTGCTGGGTGTGATTCTCCATCAGTGTAAATGTAGAACCCAAATTCAGTACACGTAAAAACCATGTATTTATTTAATTGTTAAATGATCTAATTAAGTTTAAAATGAATTTAGTGATGCATAATTTGTGAAATTTGCATTATTTTAAATTATTTATATTTATGTGATGCACATTAAAATATTTTCTTGAGTTTCATGTTTTAGGCGATTATTCGATGCGAGATCGACGAAAAGAGACCGGCAACAATTTTGACGATTTTTAAAATGTGGTATTTTATTTTAAGCTAGGATTGGGAATTTTAAATGATTTATTAAGTTTCTAGATTTTTAAATCCTAATTTAATTTATTAGGTGATTTTAACGTTTTAAACTTTTTAAAGTTATCAATTGTGTATGTTATTTTAATTAGGGAATTTTTGTACAGTTAGAGTGGATTAACATTTTAATTAATATTTTTAAATATTAATTAAGCATATTTTAATCCCCTAATTAACCAAAAAACACACATACACGGCACACAACACACACATACACATTTCATTTCATTTTTAGAGTTGTTTTGAGAAGAAAACCTAGGGTTCCAAGAACTTGCAGTAGCCGCCCCTCTCCTTTCAAAATTTTCCAGCAATTCACGTTGATTTTGTTGCAAGAAATCGAGCCACAAATCGTTCCGGAACCCTTTCACCTTCCCCGCTTCGATATCGTCGTTTCAGAATTTTTAAAGATCAAAGGCATGTATATTATTTCATTCTTGCATCGATCTTGTCATATTATATGTTTTGTTGTTTATTATGCGTGAAAATTCATGTATGTTGTGCAAATTTTGAGCAAAAATTTGTTGGATCGGTTTTGAAAAGATTTTTGGATCTAAATTTCAAATTTTGCTGTAATTTTAAATACTGCGATTTTTCAGTCGATTTTCTGGAAAAACTTTCAACATATAAAACGTATAACTTTTTGATACCTTCAATTTGACAGTAAATTAATATTTGGATAAGAAATGAGTGAGTTATGATCATTTTTGTTAGACTGCTCAAACTGCGTTTTCCTGAAAAATGTGTTCTTGACGTGTTCTTGAAGTTCACTTGTTGCAGGCTTCGTTGGGAACCGTCGGGTGATCGCTGCTACATTTAGGTATATGGAGTAAGATGTTGGGATGAGTTTTGATGCTTTGCTTCGTGTCGATAATCGTTGGTTGCATTAGAAATCGTAGGAAGCATTTGGTGTAAAAATTTGAGTTTATAGGTTTTATTGCGTTGCGTGTGGTGCGTTGTTTCTTTGGGGCATTTTATGGAGTCGAGTAAGTGTCATAGCATCCTAGGATGAGTCTCGATGGATTAGTTCAGGATTCGTATGATTTAGTTAGGAGTATTAAGCTTCAAATCGTGGAGACCAGTACACTCGGCGCCCGAAATTACCGCCCGAGCGCCACTCTTTCTGTCCGAGGGTAGAGTTCTAGAAGACCTGGCGCTCGAGCGGTAAGATATTTCCGCCCAAGCGCGGGGTCAACTGGAGGAATGTTGGGTTTTAATTTAGTAGTAGGTTCTAATAGTGAGTTCATGTCCTTTATTGTTTGGGAAACGTTCACACGTTATTTTAGACTTTGTTTCTGGGTTTGATGTCATGGGTTAGTATGACTAAACGAGGTCAAATCCCGAGTGCTCTAGAACGTCATAAGCCCTTTATTTATTTTGGGGTTGAGTACGAGTAGTACGTCTAAGTTATGAAAACTAAGCACTTGATAATGTGTTAGTATGTGCAGCAGTGGCCCCAAGCGAGATCCAACGAATCCCTCAACGCCAAGGAAGTATGTTCGACGTGTAAAAAAAAATATGTTTATGTTTTTGAGGTATGCTAAATGTCTTGTGACCAAATTATGAACGGATTTGAAAGTCGGTGAACGTGGTCGAGGACCTCTCCACCCCGGGAAACCATGACCGGGTTTAGATCAGGATTGGAAAGCGGTAAAGCATGACCAGGGACCAATCCACCCGGTAAAGCATGACAGGGGATCTCATGTATGTGGCAGTGGATTTTTTGTTAGAAATTATGAATTGGTTTCTTTATATGTCTGGCACTTTATCTTTGTTCGTGCCGTTCTGTCAGTTCAGTACTCTGGTTTAGTCTGATCAGGCACATTTATGTATGGGTCACTTGCTTTGAAACATATCTCTACGCAAAATGATGTTATGTATGCTCAAGTATGTATGATGCAAATATGTTTAAGAAAAGTTTTATGATGATGACACGTCTACGCTTATGCTACTACGTTCGTGTTTCAAGTATGTTTATGTTACTACGTTCAAGTTTCAAGTATGTAAGCCCCACTTTAAAGTTGCATGTGGTTTTATTATGTAGTATTTTCTATCTCCAGTTTATTCATGTTGAGTCTTTAGACTCACTAGACTTGATCGATGCAGGTGAGGATGAATTTGAGGAGACGAGGGAGGGGACCAATGAGACGGCTTGGACTTAGCAGGAGGCTAAACCCGAGGACCGCCCATGTTTTTAAGAAATTAAGCAATGTTTCAAATACTTTGATTTCACGTTATTGTTTACGATGTTTAAACAAGTATTTTTATTTAGAAATTTTATTTGTGATATTTTTTATGACAAATATTTTGGATGAACATTTTATTGATGATCGTAATTTGAAATTTTATTTTGTATTTAAGAAAATTTTTAATTTTTCCGAAAATTTTAAGTTGTTCAAAAGTACGATACGTTACAGTTGGTATCAGAGCGATATTTTTGTAAAGGGTTATGCCTACTGCCAGTTGCGAGAAGCTCACGAAGTCACACCTCAAGTCTGCAAGTTTTAAAGTTTTAAATTCTTTCATGTAATATGTATCCAGTCATGATTTCAGCATGTGCATGTTTAAGTTCAAATTATGTGCATCTTATGATATTAGTATCATGTTCATGCTTGTTGGGTTTACGTGTTGGGTAAATGTTGGAACAGTATGGCTCACATACGTAGGATTGTGTGTGAGGCAGGCGATGAGAATAGGGAAGCCGAGGATGGGGAGAGGGTCACCCCTCCTCGTCCACCACCAGATATGCAGGATCAGATTCTTGGAGGGATAACTCAGTTCTTCTCACAGTTTGCGGGGAACCAAGCTACAGTGGATACAAGGGCGAGGCCCAGACCAGAGGTTTTTTATGAAAGGTTTAGGAGAATGGATCCGAAAGAGTTCTCGAGGACCACTGACCAATGATAGCAGAAGGATGGATTATGTCCTTCGAGGTGATCAGGTGTGCCACATTTCTACTGACAGGGGACGTCGGACTGTGGTGGGAGAGCGCATCAGTGTCAGTGAACTTCCGAACACTGACTTGGGAGGGATTCAAGGAGGTTTTCTACTCCAAGTACTTCACTGAGTTCATGTCGCTGCGACAGGGAGACATCAACGTGGCATACTTCGTCAGGAAGTTTGAGATGGGGTGTCACTTTGTGCCCCTGATTGCAAATGATGCCCGAGAGAAGCTGAGGCATTTTATGGATGGGTTGCGGCCGATCTTGCGCCGTTATGTTCGAGTTGCTGGTCTGATCACTTACGCAGTTGTCGTATCGAGAGCTTTGGAGGCAGAGCAGGACCAGAGGGACATTGAGGTCGATAGGCAGGGCAAGAGGCCCTATTAGGCACCTCAGCAGCAGCAACAGCAGCGACCCCAGTTTAAGATGCCCTTCCAGGGTCAGCAGGGGAAGAGGCCCTTTCAGGGACCGACAAAATGCAAGGGTCCTGTTCCACAGCAGGAGGCTCCTCAGAGACTAGGCGAGTACCCAGTGTGCTCGAAGTGCATCATAAAGAGTATAGCCACGAAGGCCTTGATAGACTCAGGGGCCATACATTCTTTTATTTCGGAGACGTTCGCTAGTCATCTGGACTTCAAGTCTATTGGACTCGACGTGAGCTATTCAGTGACAGTCCCATCAGGGGAAGAGTTGTCAGCTACTAGCGTGGTCAGCGATATCGATCTTGAACTGCAGGGCCACCTAGTGTACGCCGATTTGATTGTGTTGTCGATGCCAGAATTTGATATCATCTTGGGAATGGATTGGCTGACGAAGAACATAGTTCTTATTGATTTTCAGAAAAGGTCAGTGTTGGTAAGACCGTTAGGCATGGCGCAGTTTCTCTTTGAGCCGGATAGATGGAGAAGTTTCCCTCGCATGATCTCTTGCATGCAGGCCATGATTCTTATTCACAAGGGTTGTAAAGCTTTCTTGGCCAGCATTGTTTCAGCGCCTGACGCACCCACTCCATCGATATCTGATGTACCAGTGGTCAGAGATTTTCCTGGCGTCTTTTCGGATGACGTCACAGGCCTTCCACCAGAGAGAGAGGTGTAGTTTTCCATTTACCTTGTGCCAGGCATCGTGCCAATCTGAGAGAGTGGTGGAGTTTTCCATTTACCTTGTGCCAGGCACCGTGTCAATCTCTAAGGCACCATACCAGTTAGCTCCAGCTGAGATGTTAGAACTCAAACAGTAGATTCAAGAGCTTCTAGACAAAGAATTCATTCGCCCTAGTTTCTCACCATGGGGCACACTAGTGCTCTTCGTAAAGAAGAAAGATGGGAGCATGAGGCTGTGTATCGATTACCGAGAATTGAACAAGGTAACGATCAAGAATAAATACTCATTACCACGGATCGAGGACTTGTTTGATCAGTTACAGGGAGCTACAATGTTCTCTAAGATAGATCTTCGATCGGGGTATCATCAGCTGAAGGTAAGAGTTGCATAAGTTCATAAGACAGCCTTCAGAACCAGATATGGGCATTACGAGTTTTTAGTGATGCCGTTTGGACTAAAAAATGCTCCAGCGATATTTATGAACCTCATGAACCGAGTATTCCAGCCCTACTTAGATCAGTTCTTCATAGTGTTCATTGACGACATTCTCATTTACTCGAAGAGCCTTGAGGAGCACAGCCAGCATTTGGGTACAGTTTTGCAGGTCTTGCGGAGTCGCAAGTTTATTGCAAAATTCAGTAAGTGCGAATTCTGTTTGTAGAAGGTAGTGTTTTTGGGTCATATAATATCTAGCGGTGGTATCGAGGTGGATCCAGCTAAGGTGACAGCAGTTAAAGAATGGGTTGAACCAAAGAATGCTTCAGAGATCCGCAGTTTCCTAGGTCTAGCAGGCTACTACAGAAAATTTATTCAGGGATTTTCTTTGATAGAAGTGCCACTTACTTCATTGACCAAGAAGAATGCCAAATTCTTATGAAGTGATGAATGTCATAAGAGCTTTGACACTTTGAAGCAAGCTCTTATTTCAGCGTCAGTTTTATCCATGCCAGCAGGGCAAGGTAATTTTATGTTGTACACCGATGCTTCTAAGCTCGGTTTAGGTGCAATTTTGATGCAGCATGGTCGGGTTATAGCTTATGCCTCCAGACAGTTGAATGTGCATGAGAAGAATTACTCGACTCATGATCTTGAGTTAGCCGCTGTTGTCTTTGCGTTGAAGATATGGAGACCTTATTTGTACGGCGAGAAATGCCAGATATTCACTGATCACAAGAGTCTCAAGTATTTCTTCACACAGAAAGAGTTGAATATGAGACAGAGACGGTGGTTAGAGTTAGTGAAAGACTACGATTGTGAAATTAGCTACCATCCGGTGAAAACTAATGTTGTCGCAGATGCTTTGAGCAGAAAGGTTGCATTCGTAGCTCAGTTGTCAGTGCAGAGATCTCTTCAATCAGAAATTCAGAGATTTGGGTTTGAGGTTTATCCTAAGGGCAGAGCTCCTAAGCTGTCTAATCTGAAAGTCAAGTCTTCTTTGCTAGATCGAATCCGTAAGGGTCAGCCTTCGGATGAGCAGTTACAGAAATGGAGAGTGAAGGACTAGGCCAAGGGCAGTGTACTCTACACAATACAGTGTCCGATGGTATTGTGAGATACAGAAGGAGAATGTGGGTGCCTAGTGTTGATTCGATCAGAGAGGATATTCTGACAGAGGCACATGCATCTCCGTATTCTATCCATCCAGGAGGTACCAAGATGTTCAAGGATTTGCAGACTTTGTATTGGTGGCTTGGGATGAAGTGGGATATCCATCGATTTGTGTCTGAATGTCTCACTTGTCAGCAGGTGAAGGTAGAGCATCAAAGGCCAGCAGGGATGCTTAAGCCACTCTTTATCCCCGAGTGAAACTGGTAGAATATCACCATGGACTTCGTTGTTGGTTTGTCAAGGTCAAACAGAGGATCCAATGCTATTTAGGTTATAGTAGATCGACTTACTAAGTCGGCACACTTCTTGCCAGTGAAGACGACTTTCTCCATGACGCAGTATGCGGAGCTCTATATCAGGGAGATAGTTCGATTACACGAGATCCCAGTTTCGATTGCGTCCGACAGGGACCCGAGGTTTACATCGTCTTTTTGGAAGTGTTTACATGCAGCCATGGGGACGAAGTTGCTATTCAGTAAAGCATTCCACCCTCAGACAGATGGCCAGTCTGAGCGTGTGATTCAGATTTGGAAGGATTTATTGCGAGCCTATACGATCGATTTCCGTGAAACTTGGGAATCGAAGCTACCTCTAGTGGAGTTTATCTACAACAACAATTTCCAATTATCTATAGGTGTGGCTCCCTACGAGGCACTGTATGGAAGGAAGTACAGATCGTCGATTCATTGAGATGAAGTCGGTGAGAGATCAGAACTTGGTCCAGATATTGTTCAGCAGACTGCAGATGTGGTGGTCAAGATCCGAGACAGGATGAAGACCACCCAGAGTCGTCAAAAGAGTTATGCTGACAAGAGAAAAAGGGATCTTGAGTTTGCCGTAGGTGATCACGTTTTCGTAAAGATAGCACCTATGAAGGGTGTTATGAGATTTGGGAACAGAGGCAAGCTTAGTCCGAGATTTATTGGATCGTTCGAGATTCTTGACAGGGTTGGGACATTAGATTATCGTGTAGCCCTACCGTCGAATCTGACCGGAGTACAAAATGTGTTCCACGTCTCGATGTTGAAGAAGTACCTAGCGAATCCTTCGCATGTTTTGAGCTATGAGCCGTTGCAGCTTGCTCTAGATCTGTCGTATGATGAAAGACCTGTCCAAATCTTAGACAGACAGGAGCGGACACTTCGGAACAAGGTGACCAAGTTGGTCAAAGTCCCGTGGCGGAATCAATCACTGGAGGAGGCCACTTGGGAGACAGAAGCAAATATGAGAAGTCGCTATCTGGAACTGTTTGGTAAGATATTATTTCGAGGACAAAATTTATTTAAGTGGGGGAGGAACTGTAGAGCCCAAATTCAGTACACGTAAAATCCGTGCATTTATTTAATTGTTAAATGATCTAATTAAGTTTAAAATGAATTCAGTGATGCATAATTTGTGAAATTTGCATTATTTTTAATTATTTATGTTTATGTGATGCGCGTTAAAATTTTTTCTTGAGTTTCATGTTTAAGGCGATTATTCGATGCGGGATCAAGGAAAAGAGACCGACGACGATTTTGGTGATTTTTAAAATATGGTATTATATTTTAAGTTAGGATTGGGGCATTTTAAATTATTTATTAAGTTTCAAGCATTTTTAAATCCTAATTTAATTTATTAGGTAATTTTAATGTTTTAAACTTTTAAAAGTTATGAATTGTGTATTTTATTTTAATTAGGGGATTTTTGTAAAGTTAGTGCGGATTAACATTTTAATTAACATTTTTAAATATTAATTAAGCAAATTTTACTCCCCTAATTAACCAAACACACGCACACGCACGGCACGCAACACACACATACACATTTCATTTCATTTTCAAAGTTGTTTTGAGAGGAAAACCTTGGGTTCCAAGAACTTGCAGCAGCCGCCCCTCTTCCTTCAAATTTTTCCAGTAATTCACGCTAATTTATTTGCAAGAAATCAAGCCACAAATCGTTCTGGAACCATCGTACATTCCCCGCTTTGGTATCGTCGTTTCAGAATTTTTAAAGATCAAAGGCATGTATATTCTTTCATTCTTGAATCGATCTTATCATAATATATGTTTTGTTGTTTATTTTGCGTGAAAATTCATGTATGTTGTGCAAAGTTTGAGCAAAAATTTGTTTGATCGGTTTTGAAATGATTTTTGGATCTAAAACTCAAATTTTGCTATCTTCTTAAATAATACGATTTTTAAGTCGATTTTCTAGAAAAGATTTCAACGTATAAAACATAGAAATTTTTGATACCTTCGATTTAACAGTAAATTCGAAATATTTGAATAAGAAATGAGTGAGTTATGATTGTTTTCGTGAGACTGCTCAAATTACGTTTTCCCGAAAATTGTGTTCTTGATGTGTTCTTGAAGTTTACTTCCTGCAGACTTCGTTAGGAACCATCGAGTGATCGCTGCTGCGTTTAGGTATATGGAGTATGATGTTGGGATGAGTTTTGATGCTTCGCTTCGTGTCGATAGTCGTTGGTTGCATTAGAAATCATCAGAAGCATTTGGTGTCAAAATTTGAGTTTATTGGTTTAATTGCGTTGCGTGTGGTGCGTCATTTCTTTGGGAAAGTTTGGGGCGTTTTATGGAGTCGAGTCAGTGTCATAGCGTCCTAGGATGAGTCTCGATGGATTGGTTCACGATTCGTATTATTTAGTTAGGAGTATTAAGCTTCAAATCGCGGAGACCAGTACACTCGACGCCCGAGCGGTAATTTCTTACCGCCCGAGCGCCACTCTTTCTATCCGAGGGTAGAGTTCCAGAAGACCTAGCACTCGAGCGGTAAGATATTACCGCCCGAGCGCGGTGTGAACTGGAGGAATGTTGGGTTTTCATTTAGTTGTAGGTTCTAATAGTGAGTCCATGTCCTTTATTGTTTGGAAAACGTTCACACGTCATTTTAGAGTTTGTTTCGGGGTTTGATGTCATGGGTTAGTATGACTAAACGAGGTCGAGTCCCGAGTGCTCTAGAACGTCATAAGCCATTTATTTACTTTGGGTTTGAGTACGAGTAGTACGTCTAAGTTAAGAAAACTAAGCACATGATAATGTGTTAGTATGTGCGGCAGTGGTTCCAAGGGAAATCCAACGAATCACTCAACGCCAAGTAAGTATGTTCGACGTGCAAAAGAAAATATGTTTATGTTTTTGAGGTATGCTAAATATCTTGTGACCAAATTATGAACGGGTTTTGAAATCGGTGAATGTGGCCGAGGACCTCTCCAACCCGGTAAAGCATGACCGGGTTTAGATTAGGATTGGAAAGCGGTAAAGCATGACCAGGGACAAATCCACACGGTAAAGCATGACTGGGGATCTCATGTATGTGGCAGTGGATTTTACCTGTCAGTCCAGTACTGTGGTTTAGTATGATCAAACGCATTTATGTATGTGTCACTTGCTTTGAAACATATCTCTACTCAAAATGATGTTATGGATGCTCAAGTATGTATGATGCAAGTATGTTTAAGAAAAGTTTTATGATGATGGCTCGTCTACGCTTATGCTACTACGTTCATGTTTTAACTATGTTTATGTTAATACGTTCAAGTTTCAAGTATGTAAGCCCTACTTTAAAGATGCACGTGATTTTATTATGTAGTACTTTCTATCTCCAGTTTATACATGTTGAGTTTTTAGACTTACTAGACTTGATCGATGCATGTGAGAATGACTTTGAGGAGACGAGGGGTGGGGACCAATGAGCTGGCTTGGACTGAGCAGGAGGATAAACCCGAGGACCGCCCATGTTTTTAAGAAATTATGTAATGTTTCAAATACTTTGATTCCACGTTATTGTTTACGATGTTTAAAAAAGTATTTTTCTTTAGAAAACTTTATTTGTGATCTCTTTTATTGCAATTATTTTTGATGAACAGTTGATTGATGATCGCAATTTGAAATTTTATTTTGTATTTAAGAAAATTATTAATTTTTCCGCAAATTTTAGGTTGTTCAAAAGTACGGTATGTTACAGTAAAAGTGCGGTTGGGATTCTCTCATATTTATATTCTGAGATCCCACACTATCTCTTGGTGGTTGCTGCGTGGATGACCAGGTTATGGTGGGTTGTTCACCCCAATTGTGTTCATCTTTAGATATACAACCTTGATATTTGCAAAAGATTCTGTAAGGTTTTAGAGATCCTTTAGACCAATTCTTTCTAAAGTTGTCATCGGATTAATTTTTTTTCTGAGACTGTTTTCAATAGATTGATCATTTTTTCTTCTTCATTTAAAGGTTTTGACTTCAATTTGGCCTTCCCTCTTGGATGTAATAAGGGTTCAGTACCAAATGATGGTGGTAACTTTCCTTCTGAAGTCCTTCTACTAGAACTTGGTTGTTGTTTTATGTTTTGAATTCTTGTTCGAATATCTTTTAATATTCTAAGAATTTCTTCTTGGATTTGAAGGATTTTCTCCGCATTTTTTGGTACATAATACAACATATTGCCATAACTCTGTACTGCCTTTTGAATTTATCTAAAATCTCCGGATGTTTAGAGGAATCCGACAATATTTCTAGGAACCTGTTATTTTGAATCATAAATTTACTTTAGGACTCTGATAAGTTTCACTGTTTTCTTGATATCTAACCTTGGTTAGATCTTCCTGCTTCAAATATTCCAAAGATTTGGAATAAATCTTATAAATAATTAATCTCGAACCTGGGTTCGGATTCATGTTTTTTGAGTAAATTCTGATCCTCAAACATTTAATTACATAATAATAATATATTTGTATGTTTGAACTAATTTTACCTCCACTATGATAACATTTAAGGCCTCATTAAATCAATCATTAAATTTAAGAGTATTTTTGTAACTTTTATTGTATCAAAGAGCTTAAAAAAAGTTTTTTAATTATAAAAAAATTAAGATAAAGTTGAATTTGAGTTTAGATATTTATCTCTAATATATCTTTATAAGATTCAGTTAACAGGATATATTAATTTAAAAAAATTATTAGGGCGTAGTAATAATAAAAAATAAAATCCTCTCACTCCAATTATATGTGTTGCACACAGTTCCTCCTTTTTTCTCTCGTCGCATATAATCCCAAAACCCGAGCAAAAAAATGCTCATTCTTTCACTCCCACACAAAAGCAACCCATCAACACCCATCCAACTATAAAGTTGAACCTTTCAAAAAATGCTCGTCTTTGTTGTCTTTCAAGTATTTCTCTTGCTTATTGTTGTGCTGCCGCCGCATACTACTCTATCCCACCTGGTAACCACCACCTCCGCCGGCCATGCAATTCCTTTTCCTCCGTTTGAACAACTCAACATCAAGAAATCCATCGCCGCCACAAAGCTCCGCCCACGTCCCCGCCCCAGTCCCACCGGTGACTTCAACAGTGTTGAAGATACTGATCATGGATCAGCTCAAGAAGCAATCAGTCGTAATTCCAGCGTGAAGCTAAATTTGGTTCACAGAGACAAGATATCATTTTCATGGCATAAAGACCACCGCCGTCGTTTTGCAAGCCGAATGAAAAGGGATGCCACAAGGGTTGCTAGCTTGATCCACCGGCTGTCCAGTGATGCCGCCGCCGCCGAGTATGAGGTTGCGGGATTTGGGTCGGAGGTGGTTTCCGGAATGAAGGAAGGGAGTGGAGAATATTTCGTGAGGATCGGTGTCGGTAGCCCGGCGAGAAGCCAATACATGGTGATTGATACGGGGAGCGATATTGTGTGGGTCCAATGCCAACCTTGTAGACAGTGTTACCATCAATCCGACCCGGTATTCGACCCGGCCTATTCCGCTTCCTTCTCCGGTGTCTCATGCAGCTCCACGGTTTGTGATCGGGTCGAGAATTCTGGTTGCCACTCGGGTTGGTGTAAATACGAGGTTTCGTACGGAGACGGGTCGTACACTAAAGGGAACTTAGCCTTGGAGACACTGACCATCGGGCACACGATGGTCCAGAACGTGGCTATCGGGTGCGGGCATATGAATCGGGGCATGTTTGTTGGGGCTTCTGGGTTGTTGGGGCTTGGTGGAGGGTCCATGTCCATCGTGGATCAGTTGGGCGGGCAAACGGGTGGAGCATTTAGCTATTGTTTAGTGAGCCGGGGAACCGAGTCATCCGGGTCGCTAGAGTTTGGTCGCTCCGTGCTGCCCGTGGGTGCTGCTTGGGTTCCGCTGCTAAGAAATCCTCGAGCCCCAAGTTTTTACTATATTGGACTTTTGGGCCTCGGGGTTGGAGGTGAACGGGTACCCTTGCCCGACAACACTTTTCAAATAACCGAATTCGGCGACGGTGGAGTTGTAATGGACACAGGCACCGCCGTGACGCGCTTGCCTACGGCAGCTTATGTGGCATTTCGAGACACTTTCATAGCCGAGACGGGAAACCTACCTCGAGCTCGTGGAGTTTCTATATTCGACACGTGTTATGATTTGGGTGGATTCATAACGGTTAGAGTACCAACGGTTTCCTTTTTCTTGTCAGGTGGCCCGATCCTGACCCTTCCGGCAAGGAACTTCCTTGTTCCGGTTGATGAAAGTGGCACATTTTGTTTTGCCTTTGCACCATCTAGCTCGAGGCTTTCCATAATAGGGAACATTCAACAAGAAGGGATTCAAATATCTTTTGATGGAGCAAATGGCTTTGTTGGTTTCGGGCCCAATGTTTGTTGATGATGCATGTAGAGTGGAGTTTTGGTAGTGCATGTCTTAATTATAGAAAATAGTATCTGATATATTTTCCTTTTATTTTGGTCAGTATAGAATGAACAGTTAATTTATTATGTATGAGTTATTGTACCGAGTTAAGATCTTCTATATCTGTTACTAAAAATGTATATAAATAATATGTTTTGAAAATGAAAAAGAAATGTGATTTCACATAAATAGGATCTTTTTTTCCCCCCATAATTTTCACATATATAGGATTGACGTCCGTGTGTATGTGTAGAGAGGGCAGAAAAGGTCTGAAAGGATAGTAAAGAGGCTCCTCTTTTAAGAGAAAACTCAACGAAATTAAGACTTTAGATGTTAACTTTCCCCAATCACTTTAGTCATACATTAAATCAAAATAAAGTGAACAAAATGAGGGCATACATCTCTTTTAAATTAAGAAATGAAAAAAAACGAACTTAATTACAGTAAAAAAAATCCATTGGACGGAAAGGCCATTTACCTGGAATTAGTAACAAATAACACGAAAATAACAATCAAATTCAAAAGAATCTTCAGAAAACTCGCATTTGATAATTCATGTGAAGGACGATTGACAAACAACATGAATATTGTATCTTTGATAAGTTTGATTTTTGTAAGGACAAAGCTAAATTTTTTTTTTTTTTGGTTTTCTGAGATAAATCTCACACAAAATGTGGGCCTCGAATCTTAATATCATAATTATATCTTACTTACAATAGCAAAAATGTGTAAAAAATTTATTTTACATAATATAACAAAAATATGAATTTAATGGAAGAGTTACGGTTTTGCTAAGCCAACAATTTTATTTCAATTTTCATCCTATTCGGAGTTCTGAAATCTTATATCTGGAATTTAAAATAAATAGAAAGAACCAAAAAATCTGGTACATAGACATTTGTCCAGGCTCAATTCATTCAATCAATAATAGTTTATTGGTAACCAGTTAAAAACAAAAAAAATCCAAATATTCAAATATGCAGTTCGATATATATGACCAATAATTTGTGAAATTCACAACGTGATGCAATATTTGAATAAATCAGTAGTTTATAAACTTCAATGTAAATTCTAGATCAAATATCAAAACTCTATTATTGAAGAAATCAATAGGAAAAACCTCTCGGTAGAAGCCATACGATAGAAATCCTCACTTCACTAGCTTACTTTTCGTCTTGATCATTTCACTCTCACGCAAAGATAATTTCCTATAAATATAATTTGAGTAATGTTACATTGGTTAAAATCGGTAGTAGGTGTTGTAACTTTTAAAAATGATTTTTGTATAAAAGTTGTACCAAGTAGTTTTGAATACAGCTTTTAAAATTCATGAAAATTAAAATAAACATCCAAAAATCATGAAACTTTCCGGAAATTCTTAAAAATAGTGCAGAATCGTTCGAAAGTCAGAAACTGAACAACCTGTGCGGCGGCAAGTGCAGTTGCTTCGGCGACCACACATGGTTGAAATTTTCCAATATGAAGTAATTTTGAACGATCTACAACTTTTATATTGAACACATTTTGAAATTTGAAACGAATCAATAGCATAATTTTAAAAAATATAATGATTGTCATACTCAATTTGACGACCAAAACCAGTAATTCCAGCGACTTTCGTGGTGATCGGTTGTTGCATTTGTAAACTAAGAAATATTTTGAACAACTTATATTTCAAAACCGGAGGCATATTCGTTAATAAAGAATGAGTAACTCGACCTTGAAGTGGCTACCTCAAAATCGGCTTTCTGTAATTTTTCCAAAAATTGTTCTTCACGAACTGAATTTATTGAGAATATTTGGATAATCATATTGTTACCCTTCTAGTACGTCATGAATTTTAGATATGAAAGGGTTGCTTTGTGAAAAATTGGATATTTTTGGATAAGATTTGTTAATTTTCCTTTAATTTTCTCCGTTTTCCCCACATTTTTCACTCTAACTTCCCACTGCAAATTAACTTCTCTAAACCCACGAATTTAGATTAAATTTTCTGATAAAATGCTTCGAATAGATGTACTTATGAGAGGAGAGGAGCCACCAAGCTTGAACACTTGTTTATTTTCAATTTTTGACACTTGTTTCCCCAAACTTGACGCTTATTTCCATTAAATTTTGGGCACATTGATCATTAAATTAGTTACACTTTGTTATCTCTTAAATTTAATTTTTATTTAATGTTTTGTATTACATAAATATTGTTTTTTTTAGTTATCTATTTAAGTTGTATTGTTCTAAATTTTATTTATAGANCCCATTTTATTTAATTAATATATTGTTATTTTTTTATTCAAATCGTTTATTGAAAATTTGACCAAACACCTAAAAATTTTGAGCTGTTATATACAGTTATCGTTGTCTCTAAATGTTTTCCCACTTCCCATTGTTTTTTTATTACTAATTTTTTAAAAAAAATTATTTTTAAAAATAGTGTGTATGATAATGTTTTGCTCTAATACTGCAAAACATCACCAGTTGCGGTGGATCTTGAAAATGTTGCAGGGTCCAGCTGCAGCGTCCTTTGTAGCTTTTTCAGCCTACAACGTCCGTTGTAGGTGTAAGTGGACGATGCTTCAATAATTTCACCAAATTTGCTCTAATCTTGACTAAAAATATAACGAATGAAGAGTAAATAATCAAACGAAAAAAGAAGAACATGCATTTGTTCACACAAGAACAAGTAATTGTTTATATGAAAAGTGACGATTGAATTTTTTTTTGTACATATATTAAATATTATATTTTTTTTAATTTGTGTTTGATGTGTGTCATTTTTACGTGTTTTATTGCATTAGTTTCGTGTGTGTTTGCATTGTGTGTGCGTGCATTTCATATACATTTTGTTCGTTTTAGAATTAACATATGCATTTGATCATGGCTCACTCATGTTTGGTAAATATGCAAGTGAAAACTTAAATCGGGGGAGAAGGATGCAAGGCACAAGAAACCTGAGAGCACTTGGCAGTAAGATCGACGCTCGGGCGGTATAATCCTACCGCTCAAGCGCGAGGATGGGTTTCCAGAAGTGTTGACAAAGGAGTTGGCGCCCAAGTTGTAGGATTTTACCGCTCGGACGCGAGTGGTGCCTGTGCCAAGTGAAAATTGTAGAAGAATCGGTGCTCGGGCGGTAGAATCTTATCGCTCGAGCGCGAGTGCCGCACCTTGGAAGAAAAATAACAGAGGACTCAGAGCGGTACTCAATTTGGAGAAAAAATTTTGAGGATGATTTCTTGCCTTCTGGGAGGTTCTTGGCAAAGGGGAGTGCTTAAAGGGTCCCTAGGGACTGAAAAAACACATTATTCAGCAGACACGAGGTTTTCAAGAGAGAAAAAGGTTTGGAGCAAAGCTTGGAGCGAAGAATTGAAGATTTCCGAGCACCGTTATTCGCCTTTTCGTCACGTCTAGTATTTCTAGCTTAAAACTTATTGTTTAAATATTATTTTGTTTATTTTGATCATGAATTCTAGTTGCTAAATTTCATTATTTGTTGGGATTTAAGGTCTGTGGGGACCCGGACACTAATTCCAATTTTAATCATTCTTAGGAATTAATCAATCAATTATATAACAGGGTCTAAAATTTTTTTTTTAAAATACAAAGCGGAAACGTAATGTAAATCAATCTGAAATGCATAATAGATATAAACATACACATCCTGTATTGTCTACGATAATTCAAGTAGGTTTAACTACATATCAGTGTTGAATCCTAATTTAATTCTGAGCCCGGATCTCCACGCTATCTAGTCCAGCCTCGTTCTCTTCTTGACCCTGATCGTGTCCCACCTGTTGTCATGCACACATACAACAAAGACAACAGCCGGATAACGCCGGTGAGAATTACATTCTCAGTATAGATCATGTATACATGCAATCATATAAACAATATAAAAGCATATCACATATATTCATAACATGTATCAATATCAGAAGATGAATCAATATCAATAATAAGTCATATTCTAAACGTGTACCAAAATTAGGAACATAAATCCATGTACCATATTCAGGAACATAAATCAATATTAATCAATGAATCACTTTCCGTGAATTCTCAGACTCAGACTCGACTCAGTCCTAATCTAGGGATCCCGATCTGAATAAGAACATACACCCATCTACACTCCCGATCGGGGTGGTGGTACGTTCTTATTCACGGACTTTGGCCCTTTCCATATCGAACATCAGTAATAGAAGCAACTCCAATTCTATCCACTTCGATATGACCAAACGTCCGATGTCCTGACCTATCTGTCAAAGACTATGGCACTTCCGCCATACACTATCATGTGACAAAGTGCAATGGGCCAATGACGATTCCTCACTATCCGGCCCTTTTGTCACGAGACCAATCATTTAATACCTGCTATCTATAAATCAATAGAACAAGCATATCAATTCACTCATTAATTGCAAATATCAATGCCATCAAATAAAGTATGTGATTTAGGGAAACTCGAGTCAAACCTCACTCGAGTTGTGCAATCCCAACTCAACATTAATTTATACCTTTATCTTCCCCGTTTGACGAAGTCGAAGTCTCGAATTCAACTCTGTCCATATCCAATCTGGCAATGACAATATTGAACAGGCACAATATCAATATATAACTCAATTCAGGACCTGTTCTGATCAATACTC
>NC_133318.1:6842665-6847764 GCF_012295235.1 Primulina huaijiensis | reverse complement strand
CCTCGCGCATATGCGCGAGGTCCTCTGCCTTCGCGCTTGGTCTCTCGCGCATATGCGCGCCTCTCTGCCGCGCATGTGCGCGAAGTCTACTGTCATTCACATATGCAATCATCATGCTTTTCCAAATCTAGTCTCGTCGTGACCCTTCTATAATCACATCAATTAATCCATTAATCCTTTCCGATTAACACGATAAAATCTCGGGCATTACATTTCTCCCCCTCTAAGAATCGATTTTGTCCCCGAAATCACAGGCAATCAACTTGGATATCACAGGTAATCATATCAGATTCCGAATCAGATACAAGAAGGAGATATATACAAAAGTTCAAAGAGAACTCACTTCAATAAAACCATTCTAAAATTTTTATCTCATCTCGGATTCTATCTTCTAAGTAGCTTCTTCGATATTCTAACCACTCTATTTAACTTTCAACAGTAGAATAGTCTTCATTCTAAATTATCTTTCTTCCTCGGATTTCTGATTTCAAATCTGGAATAATAATTCAAGAAGTATAATATCATAATACCACTCGAAATAACTCTGACAGAATCAATCTCACAATACTGGCTATACAACATCCGTATATAACAATCAACACCATCATTACCTAACAAATCTGGTAGTTTCTGTCAAGGTTATATTCAATCTTCGGCATCAAATACCAACAGTCATCGTCTGACGTTGGCTTATTCAGTCTATCTATTCTGAGCTGTCTTCAGTTTCTTTATCATAATTCTGATTCTATCAGATTCAGTCTCAGGTATCTCCGAGATATTATTTCCATACGAATGGAATCTACAGTTCTCACTGTATAATACCTCGACTGAAGCTATTTCAATACTCATTTGATAGCTCTCGTTATACGACAATCACAAATGACAATACATCGTGTCAACTAGTGCTAAAATCCAGCACTACAGCTCCCTGGATATCCTCCAGTATCTGGATAGTCCACTCCGACTCTCCGTCGGTCTGTGGGTGCTATAAAAAAGAACTCATTGTATATGCTGCCAAAAGTACAAAATCAAACGAAAATCACAGTCTGATATAATCAACTTTGGAATTCAGAATCTGTCCCTTTTTCTGACATATATCTCAGCCGTCTAGTTATGTCTGTAAGTCTTCATGTACAGAATAATATATGCAGATTTGAATAATCGTTCAATCACAACCACATCACATCACAGTATTGTAAAGATTTTGATAATTTCATCGCAAAATCCATAGAAATGTACTCCCATTTCTTATTCAGGAATCGCTAATCTATAGACTAAATTTCCCGGTTTCTATCTTTTTGTCTTCATCTGTCGACGATTTAGACAATTCAGTACAAACTCTGCCACAACTAATCTCATCTGTTTATATTAAAACTGTTTTTCTGTTATCAGGATGCATACTAAATCAATTACTGTGTGCTTCTGATCATATCTGCCATTTCAATTCGAAATATCTGGCACAAACAAGTCAATTATTAACATACAATACAGTATTACTTACCTGAATTCTGATCGACACTCTATTCTGACTATCGATATCGAATTCTGTTGTATAAATCTGAAATATTCGGCACAAGGAGACTATTCTGTCACATACCTGTTACTCTGATCGATGCTCTGATTCGGTTTGAACTGTATATAATTTCAACAATATACAACAATATGTATCAAACATGGATTTAGAACAACAGTAATATCGGATCAGATTCAAAATATCAATCATCTATACTGATATAATAAACTCATGCAACCATGAATTTTTGACATTTCTGAAATTCTGACATCGATGTCGTTCTCAGCCACTATTCACGGCCTCAACTGTGCTAAAATCAATCGGTATACTATCTACGGATAACACATACCCCGAATACAATCTGTTTCAGTCAAGATTCATATCTGCACAATTTCTGTATACAACAATCTCAGTTCTCAGAATAAGCAATACAATATATTCGATTCAGTCAATCATATGTTACGAGTAATTAAAATATCATAGATGCAACGAGCATATAATCATCAAAATACTTTTGAACACATGATTCATCAACCCATAACCAGAACTGAAGTATTTTACAGAAAAACATACAATCAAATGTAACTCTAACTCTCCGGCAGTAAATATTCTAACTGATATGTCAATTCTGTCCATTCAATACGTGTCATCCAGTACGGAATTCAACACAATAAAACCAGTACCTGGTATCGAATCAAGGCTGAAAACACTCTCCCTGATATAAGGCAAACCCGAAATCTCATCTGGGGAGACTTTAGCAATTCTCCTGCTACTGGCAACTCAGTCCATGATACGCTCAGTTAATCAACTGAATACATAAGGAATCTCTCCATTCCTTTCGATAATCATCGAATCATAGCTAATACGGATGTCAAAAGAATTCAAAATCGAGAATCCTTACCGTATATTATTCATTCTTCGGCCATTTCAGATCCGAATCTTACCATATCCTGGTAAGAATCTACAATAGTTCTGTACTTGTCTACTATATCAATAATGCGGTCAAAATCAGACAACAAAAGTACTACACAATCGAACTCAATTTCACTCTCATCTTACTGCAGTATACAAGATGTCACAGAATCTCACTGATATCAAATCCTCTCCCCAAAAGGAAAAGAGATCAATACTACAGTAAATACAGACCCAACAGATAAAGCATGTCTCAATGCAATTCATACAAAATCATGTATAAGATGTATTAATATCTCTTAATACATACGCAGGATAATCATAAAAGAACAGTTACCTGTCACTATATCATCAAGTGCCTCCTGCGTCTGTTCCTCGGTCACTACAACCAGATGATTCTGCTCCTTGAAATCTTCGGGAACCTCTCTGTGGACAAACTCTAGCAAAGTGTCCCTGCTGTCTGCAGATACGGCCACTACCAGTCACTCCCTGGCATTGCTCTGTGGGATGTCTCTCTCCACAGGTTCTGCAATAAACTCCAGTATAACTCGGGCTAGAACCACTGGAGCTAGATGCACCGCTCGGTCCGCTTCCTAACTTCTTAAACTGTTTCTTTCGAGCTTTCAGCAAATCTCGCTTCCCACTCGTACTACCAGAATCAATTCTGAGAGGGGATTGCTGTGTCTGTGGTCGGATCACATCCAACCTACCTCGTTGTCGAACCAGACTCACCTCAACTCTCTTTGCTTTATTCAAAACATCAGCAAAATGATGGGGTCGCTCTACCTTCATCAAGGAAAATATCTCAGGATTCAATCCGTTGATGAACTGATCCGCTACAGCTTCATCATTCCCAGCTATAAGAGGAGCAAAACGCAATAAGGTAGAGAATTTAGCAACATATTCTTCAATATTCCGTTGGCCCTGTTTCAAATTCTCAAACTCTACTCTTTTGTCCTCTCTATACGATCCTGGGAAAAATCTTCGATAGAATTCAGCTTTAAAAACTTTCCACGTGATCACTGTACCTCGCTGTGCTACTACTCTTTTGGTTGCGATCCACCAACTTCTTGCAATTTCTTGTAATTGATTGGGCACTAGTTTAATTCTCCTTTCATCTGGATAATCAAGTGAATCAAACAGTATCTCTATATCATCTAGCCAATTCTCACAATCCTCAGATGTCTCATTACCCTTCAAAATCGGTGGTTGAAATGGCTGAAACTGTTTCAACTGTATTTCCATCGGAGTTTCTGACATATCCATCTGATTAGTCGAAGTACTATCCCTTTCTGGAATTCTTCGAGGAGGTATATCTGATGATCACCAGAGTTAGTAATCACATGAGACAAATCCGTCTCAGCCCCTTTCTGATCAGCTTACCTCTGATCAAAAATCGGTTCTGGTTCATTCTCAAATAATACACATTACCAAATCAACTCAGATATTCAGGTAACATGTATTTTCAAACACAGTACGCACATATTGCAACATTAGCATATACAATGTAATTTAACATTATAATAAATCACATGCTAGCAAACACATGCAAGGAAAGAAAATTCATTCTACCCCGCTCATTCTCTTCTATCTCAGTCTAAGGAACCTACAGTTCTAGAACCTACTGCTCTAGAACCTAATGCTCTGATACCACCTGTTGTGGGGACCTGGACACTAATTCTAATTTTAATCATTCTTAGGAATTAATCAATCAATTATATAACAGGGTCTAAAATTTTTTTAAAAAAATACAAAGCGGAAACGTAATGTAAATTAATCCGAAATGCATAATAGATATAAACATACACATCCTGTATTGTCTACGATAATTCAACTAGGTTTAACTACATATCAGTGTTGAATCTTAATTTAATTCTGAGCCCGGATCTCCACGCTATCTAGTCCAGCCTCGTTCTCTTCTTGACCCTGATCGTGTCCCACCTGTTGTCATGCACACATACAACCAAGACAACAGCCGGATAACGCCGGTGAGAATTACATTCTCAGTATAGATCATGTATACATGCAATCATATAAACAATATAAAAGCATATCACATATATTCATAACATGTATCAATATCAGAAGATGAATCAATATCAATAATAAGTCATATTCTAAACGTGTACCAAAATCAGGAACATAAATCCATGTACCATATTCAGGAACATAAATCAATATTAATCAATGAATCACTTTCCGTGAATTCTCAGACTCAGACTCGACTCAGTCCTAATCTAGGGATCCCGATCTGAATAAGAACATACACCTACCTACACTCCCGATCGGGGTGGTGGTACGTTCTTATTCACGGACTTTGGCCCTTTTCATATCGAACATCAGTAATAGAAGCAACTCCAATTCTATCCACTTCGATATGACCAAACGTCCGATGTCCTGACCTATCCGTCAAAGACTATGGCACTTCCACCATACACTATCCTGTGACAAAGTGCAATGGGCCAATGACGATTCCTCACTATCCGACCCTTCTGTCACGAGACCAATCATTTAATACCTGCTATCTATAAATCAATAGAACAAGCATATCAATTCACTCATTAATTGCAAATATCAATGCCATCAAATAAAGTATGTGATTTAGGGAAACTCGAGTCAAACCTCACTCGAGTTGTGCAATCCCAACTCAACATTAATTTATACCTTTATCTTC
>NC_133318.1:6809260-6842020 GCF_012295235.1 Primulina huaijiensis | reverse complement strand
ATATACACGTTGCATGGTTATGGGCAAGTGTCGAATTTTCCTTTTGCATGCCTCGCGCGTATGAGCTCCCAAAGCCCCGCGCATATGCGCGAGACCTACTGTCTCGGCAGATAACTTTCTCTGCAGCTCGTGCATATGCGCGCCCTTCATCCGCGCATGTGCGCCCAAATCTCTGGAAATGTCACTTGTGCATCTCACCCCCTCGCGCATATGCGCGCCCTGTCTCACGCATATGCGCGAGGTCCTCTGCCTTCGCGCTTGGTCTCTTGCGCATATGCGCGCCTCTCTGCCGCGCATGTGCGCGAAGTCTACTGTNCTCTGCAGCTCACGCATATGCGCGCCCTTCATCCGCGTATGTGCGCCCAAATCTCTGGAAATGTCACTTGTGCATCTCACCCCCTCGCACATATGCGCGCCCTGTCTCGCGCATATGCGCGAGGTCCTCTGCCTTCGCGCTTGGTCTCTCGCGCATATGCGCACCTCTCTGCCGCGCATGTGCGCGAAGTCTACTGTCATTTACATATGCAATCATCATGCTTTTCCAAATCTAGTCTCGTCGTGACCCTTCTATAATCACATCACTTAATCAATTAATCCATTAATCCTTTCCGATTAACACGATAAAATCTCAGGCGTTACAGGATCCTAACCCGAAGCAATGTTTAGTTAATTTATATCTCGACTTTTGATTTATTCTTGATTGTGCTATTATTTTCATTGTGTTGTTGAAGCGTAGCTAACTTTAATAACGATTTCATATTGCAAGTGAGTTCGAGAGAATAGCCTGTTGTAGGAACGAGTAGTATAGTCCGTGAATTTACAATTTACATAGAAATATGAAATCAGATACGCGTTGATAGTCATAGTCCTGTAGGTCGAAAGCTATGAGATTTCATAGAAAGACATGCAACTCACCGTGGATACATAATTAAAAAAAATTAATTACTTCACTAAGTTGAATTAGTTTGGCATAGCTCGAGAGGGCGTGTTCAATTGGTTAGGAAATCCTGTAGAAATCATAGATCATTGTCAAATGAATTAACTAAATGAACGAGGGGTAGGTGAACCGAGATTCCCAACAAATTCATTTCTCATTGAATATTTAATCAATCATTTAGCTTATTTCTTTTATCGTTTAATTGAGAATCGTTTCGTTGAGCTTTTATTTAATCATCGTAGTAGTAAACAATCATCCGAATTATCATTGCTAAAGGTTTAATAACTGGGAATAAAAATTGAGAAATACAGTCTTAGTTATTTACTTTAGTATTCTTTATTTTGCTTTGTTTGACACCTTCGATTTATTCACAGGTATCTCTCTCGGTGCATGCCAAGATCTCTAGAGTCTGAACTAGAGATATTCGATCCCGAGATTTAAATAACCCTATGTAGACGAAGACAACAGCAGAGGCTTAGAGACATGATGAATATGAACGAATGTGAGGAAGAGCATCATGAAGATCTAAGAGTCAAAGTGTAAGGTTTAGGAAATTCGAGCTACGTAACCTGATTGCATGCAATCTAGGGTTTTACTAAAATATGTGTTAAATTATTTTAAAACATTAAATGAATTATTATTGCATGGATATGTGACTTATTTCTTGGTTTATTAAATTTTCATGCATTAGGACTTTCAGTAGTTTTTTCGAGCTCGAACGAAGAACGGAGATCGGGATAATTAAGGAAAAATATTTTTATTAAATAATTATTTTTAATTATTTAATATATGGTGTAATTAAGGGAGATTTTCGAAGTTGGGCCTTGGTGGGGTATTTTTACTAGTCGATTTATATTTTAAACGGTAGACAAATTTTTACGAGTCTATGAACTTTTTGAGAATTCGAGCAATATTTTCACAAACGTAGCTAAACAAAATATTTTTCGAGTGTGTTTTTGGACTTAATGAGATTATTTTATTGCTTAATGGGCGTAATAATGCAAAGACATGTCCAAAATCTCGTTTTTCTCATCATTCACCACACTATATGCTGGTTGTGTGTTTATGCACGAGAAATTCTTTGATCTATTATGTGATATCGTTTTTGCATAACTTTGACATGAAATATGCTTACACGTTTTATGTAACTCACGTTTTTGTTGTTCTTGTGTAAGGGGCTGCCGATTTGATATGCGAGGGGGCTGTATATGTCGAGAGTGAAGGTGCCAAGGTGCTGGAGTTGAGACTTAGTCGGCTTGAGTGAGGGCCGATCGGTTTTGTTTTCAAAGTCTAGGGTTCTCGTGGCTAGATCGGGGGAAAGGATTGTTTTAGCCGTGCATGGCCTGATTCTAGACGTGGACCAGACCCTATTGGGTCCGTGACAGGGGTGGGAAGGAGCCGTGAGCAGCTGGACGTGAGGGTAGAGGTGTCGGGAAGGGAGCAAGGCTAGTCGGGTCACTCCTTGGCAAGATCGAACAATGCGCGTGCATGGAGCTGAAGGAGTGGTTAGCTTTTTTCGAGTAGGGTGTCCACGTGCTGATCTTGGTCCTAGGTGACGTTGGTTCAAGGTTGGTTCGAGTTGGTTAGGAATAGGATCGGAATATTTAGGGCTTGGTGCATTAGGGTTTGTAGGAATCAAGGTGAAGAAAATTACATCAGGTAGCAGCGGGATTTAAGGGGTTAAAAATACTGGAATCGTGTTGTTTAGGGGCTGGTAGGGTGTGAATAACTCGTGGTTAAAATTTGGGAAAGTTTGGTTAAGTTTCAGTTGATTCAGGTTAAAACCAAGACCTAGATCCAAGTTTTTAAAAGAATCGTAAAAGTTACAGGACGAGCTAGAGGTTACGTCTAGGAAATGATTATAAATATGTTTTGAGGTGTTCTATTAAGTTCGGTTGGCTTCCGGTCGAAATTTCGAGGTCCAGGGGTAAATTGGTCAATTAAGGTTTCCAGGAGCAAAATGGTCATTTTGCACCCGGGTCGAGTTATCAGTCCTGGCAGCATCTTGATCACTAAAATTGCATGTTTAAAATGTATATGATATTATGAACATGAATGAAACGTCCACTACTCGTTTTCTTAAAAAATACTAGAAATTTTTATATTTTTTTTATAACCTCACAATTTCGACCGATTATATATAAAATATTTGTGAAACCATTTTTAAAAATAACCATCCAACCATATTTGAAAAATCAAAGAAAATAGTTTAAATCATAAAATTATCATACTTTTGCATATCCTAAGTTAGAAAAACTGCTAAAACTAACTTCTCAAAAACCACTCAAAAGCATAATGAAAGTTGTAGAAATAAATTTAACATAAACTTAAAATTCTAAATCATGGTAGCCCCTTCATGAATGTAATCATAAAGTTTTGAATCAAATAACATGCTTTAGAATTCATGTTTTGTACAAAAACAAAAATACATAAAAGTGTCACTTGTTTTTCATACAATTCATGATTAAATAGATAATATGGTGTGATGATGAGTAAAGAAAAGAATATGGCGTGCCTTTGCGTAATTTACGCACAAATTATCATTGACAAATCAAAAAACGACGACGCTTGGCTTGAAATTACTTGAAAAAAACGACGACGCTTTCTCCTTGAAATATTGTGTGCGCGATGTGTCTTGATGAGGGGAAAGAGTTTGAGAGGTTTAGGAGAGTGGGGCGTGTGATGTGTGTGAATTATGGGGGTGGTTTGTATTTTAAATACTAAATAAAACACTAATAATAGCTTAGGCTCATTAACATGATTAATTAGGTCTATTAGTGCTTTTAAAATTTATTTTGATTAATAAAGTTTATGAAATTTTTAGGCTGGTTGTCAAAACGCTTCATATTTGTTGAAAATCGAATACCGATAAAAATTACGTCTCGACGTATAAAATCATCTCAAAACTCCTTATTTTCAAAAATAAGAAAATGCATCCACCTTATTTTAAAACATTAAAAACAATTATTTAACAAAAACATTTTCCATTTGTTTCAGCCCTCGGTCTCCGTTCCTCGATCTCAACTCGAATAACCTTTAAAAATATATTTTAATGCATTTAAGTAGGCATATACTATAAAATCATTTAAAAAATAACACACATAATTAATTTAGCAATTAAAATAAATTAATTAGCTATTATCCATATTCCCTAGATTTGCATGCAGTTGGATTACGTCGTCATAATTTTGGACCTTACAATTCCTCCCCCTTTAATTAAAATTTCATCCCCTAAATTAGGACTTACCGAATAGCTCCGGATAGCGACTCCTCAAGTCCCTGTCGGCTTCCCAAGTAGCTTCTTCCTCCGAGTGATTCAGCCACTTGACCTTGACCATTGAAATGACTTTGTTTCGGAGTCTTCTTTCTTGCCTTCCCAAAATTTGGCAGGTCTTTCTTCATTAGTCATATTTACAGTCAATTGCAGAAGTTCATGATTTTGTACATGTGAAGGGTTCGACATGTACTTTCGCAGCAGCGAGATATGAAACACATTGTGTACTCCAAAAAGCATCAGTGGCAATGCCACTCTATAGGCTAGTGTTCCAATTCTCTCCCAAATCTCAAACGGCCCTATGAATCTTGGAATAAGTTTGCCTTTCTTGCCAAATCGCATAACACCCTTCATAGGTGCTATTTTCACAAATACGTGGTCTCCCACTGCGAACTCTAGGTCCCTTCGTCTCTTGTCAGCATAACTCTTCTATCGACTTTGTGCAGTCTTCATTCTATCTCCAATTTTGACTACTGGCTCGGCAGTCTCTTCGATCAAATCAGGACCAATTTCCCTTCTTTCGCCAACCTCTTCCCAATGAATAGGATATCTACATTTTCTTCCATAAAGTGCCTCAAAAGGAGTCATCCCAATAGATGATTGATAACTATTATTGTAGGTGAACTCCACTAGAGGTAATTTCGGTTCCCAACTTTCTTGGAAATAGATCACACAAGCTCGCAGTAGGTCCTCTAAAATTTAAATAATTCTTTTCGACTGACCGTCGGTTTGAGGATGTAATGCTATACTGAATAGTAATTTGATCCCCATTGCTGCATGCAGACTCTTCCAGAATGACGATGTAAATATCGGATATCTGTCAGAAACAATAGATACGGGAATCCCATGCAGACGAACTATCTATCGAATATATAGATTAGCATACTGTATCATGGTGAATGTCATCTTGATAGGTAGAAAATGCGCTGATTTTGTAAGAAGATCAACTATCACCCATATGGCATTAAATCCCTTGATAGTCCTCGGCAATCCCACAACAAAGTCCATCGTAATATTTTCCTATTTCCACTCGGGAATATGGAGTGGCTTAAGCTTTCCTGCTGATCTCTGATGCTTTGCTTTTACTTGTTGACATGTCAAACACTCGGATAAAAATCACAGGATATCACACTTCATGCCCGACAACCAATATAACAATTGAAGATCTTTGTACATCTTCGTGCTTCCAGGATGAATGGAATAAGGCGAGTCATGAGCTTGTTTCATAATGAGCTCCCTTAAAGAGTCGTCACTAGGAACCCATAAACGATCTCGTTAACGAACTATACCATCCACCTCAGAATACAACTTCCGGCCCTTGGCTTCATCTCTAACTCTCTACTTTTGCAATTGCTCATCAGTGTACTGTCCCTCACGGATTCTATCTCTCAAAGTCGATTGCGCTGTCAAGGTGGCAAGATTAAGGGCCTCGCCCCTAGTATACACTGTAAGGTCAAACCGCTGCATCTTGTATTGCAGTGGTCTTTGAAGAGATAATTGAGTAATAACTGCTGTTTTTCGACTCAATGCGTCTGCCACTACATTAGCTTTTCTCGGATGATAGCTAATCTCACAGTCGTAGTCTTTCACTAATTCAAGTCATCGTCGCTGTCTCATATTCAACTCCTTTTGGGTTAAGAAGTATTTCAAACTTTTATGGTCGACGAAAATCTTGCACTTCTACTCATACAAGTAATGTCTCCAAACTTCAATACAAATACTACCCCTGCAAGCTCAAGACCATGAGTGGGATAGTTTTTCTCGTGAACTTTCAACTACCTCGACACATAGGCTATAACTCGGTCGTTTTGCATCAAAACTACGCCCAAACCAAGTTTAGAAGCGTCGGTATAAAGAACATACTCTCCTTGCCCCGATGGCATAAATAAAATTGGTGCTGAAATCAAGGCTTGCTTTAACTTATCAAAACTGTCTTGGTACTCGGATCCCCATATAAACTTTGCATTCTTCTTTGTCAATGAGGTCAAAGGTACTGCAATAGATGAGAATCTCTGGATAAACTTTCGATAATAGCCAGCTAGTCCCAAGAAGCTACAAATCTCGATCACACTCTTCAGTACTGGCCATTCTTTCACTGCCTCTACTTGGATTGGATCAACCTCGAATCCATCACTAGAAAAGATGTGGCCTAAGAATGTCACTCTATCAAGCCAAAACTCGCACTTGCTGAATTTTGCAAACAACTTTCTATCTTTCAGTACTTGCAGTGCTGTCCTCAAATGCCGACTATGTTACTCTCTGCTCTTGTAGTAGATCAAAATATCATCAATGAACACAATCACGAATTGATCTGGATACGGCTGAAATGCGCGATTCATGAGATCCATGAAGATCGCTGGCGCATTGGTCAGACCGAATGGCATGACCATAAATTCATAATGCCCATAACGAGTTCTAAACGTTGTCTTATGAGCATCCGCCTCTTTCACTTTCAACTGATGATATCCAGAGCGAAGATCTATTTTCGAGAATATCGATGCTCCTTGCAACTGATCAAATAAATCTTCAATTCTTGGCAGAGGATACTTATTCTTAATAGTGACTCTATTCAGCTCTTGATAATCGATACGGAGTCGCATAATACCATCCTTCTTCTTCACAAATAATACAAGCGCGCCCCATGGAGAATAACTAGGGCGAATAAAACCCTTGTCTAGCAATTCTTGGATTTGATCTTTTAATTCTTTCATTTCAGCGGGTGCTAGACGATAAGGTGCTTTAGATATAGGTACTTTGCCCGACATCAACTCAATAGAAAATTCCACCTCATGGTCAGGTGGAATGCCAGAAATGTCTTCAGGAAAGACACTAGGAAAGTCTCTAACAATATCAACATCCTCCAACTTCTGACTGATAAGAGCATGTGCGGTAGTGACACATGCTGGAAAGGCTTGGCATCCTCGTCTCATAAGTTTCGTCGCACATAGACAAGAGATAATGTGCGGCATTTGCTTGTTCCTCGCTACCTCAAAGACAAAAGATTTCCCATTAGGCTCTCGATTAGACACTGATATCTGACGAAAATCAATCAAAGCTCCATTTGCTGATAACCAATCCATGCCAAGTATGATGTCAAATTCAGGCATAGGGAGTACAATAAGATCTGCTCGAACCACATGTTTAAAAAAACGAAGCTTCAGATTCTTCACAATACTAGACGTGATCATTTGGTCACCGGAAGGAATAGAAACCTTGAAACCCAATCTCATATCCTCAAGAATAAAATTAAGTCGGTTAACGAAAGTCTCGGATATGAAAGAGTGTGTAGCTCCCGAATCTAGCAGTGCATAGGGAGCTACACCTAGAATGAATATTCTCTTGTGTCGAAAACGTTTTAGATTATTCGTGTTGAAACTTAAGGAATTTGTATCATTAATTTCCCCCTTATAATTTTTGATTAATTGCATTTTGACCCTTCAATTATATGAATTTTGAATTTTAGTCCCCAGAAATTTTTGAAAATTGCAAATTGACCCTTTAAAATTTTGGAATTTACGATTTTGGTCCCTTAAATTTAAAAATTTCACTTTTTGTCCTTATATTATCGGAAATTGCATTTCGATCCATGAACTTTTGGAAATTTGATTTTGGTCCTTAAACTTTCGGAAATCACACTTTAGCCCCTACATTTCGGTTAATTACATTTCAATGCTTATATTTTCAAAAATTTGCATTTTGGTCCTTATGTTTTTGAGAATTTACGTTTTAGTCCTCAAAAATTTCGAAAATACTCTATCATGCACAAAGCCTTGATTTCTCCTACAATTTCCAATTATTATTCCTTAATTCCAACTAAGGTAAAGCATGAAACCTAATTTCTACTAGGTTATCTTGATCCCAAATTCAAATCTCATAACCAATTTAATATTTCATGCAATAAAAGCAATATAAAAATATTAAATAACTAGGTTATCGATGATAAGAGTCGTGTCTGCCTCCTCTTCAGCCTCCTCGGCATGCATAACATAATCTATGTACAGAGTAGGTGCATTCTTCTTCGGGCAATCAGCAGCCTTATGCCCTTCCTCCTTGCATATGAAGCATCTAAAAGATCCCCACATGCACTTGCCGTAGTGTAAGTGATTGCCCTCCTTGCATGGTTGCCTCTCTGTAGGCTTTGGTGATCCAGCATGTGGTGGCTTTGGTGGTCCTGACTTCTTTGCTTGACCTTGGGGTTTTTGCTGCCCTTGAGGTCTAGGAGGCCCCATGTATGGCTTCTTATTCGGCTGATTGTTTTGCTGGTGTTGCTGTCTTTTGGATTGCCCGTCATTATCAATCTCTTTCAAGGCTTGCTCAGCTTGAAGTGCATATGCAGCAGCAGCAGCATAATCCAAGGGACGCATCATTATCACGTCACGTCGTATAGCAGGTTGTAGACCATCTAGAAAGTGCATCAACTTCTCAGCAGCGTCCCTAGAAATAAGGGGTACAAAGTGACAACCCCTATCAAACTTCCTTACAACCTCAGTCACAGTAGTGTCCCCCTGACGGAGACTCATAAACTCTCTCTTCAGTCGCCCTCAAACACCAGCGGTGAAGTATTTCTCATAGAAAATCTCCTTAAATCGAGCCCATGTAAGAGTAGCGATATTAATCCCATGCTCAGCTCCTTCCCACCATAAAGAAGCGTCGTCCCTAAAAATATACGTAGCACACCTCTCGCGATCTCCTATATTCAAATAGCGATAGTGCACCTCAAGTGCACGAATCCTAGGCTCCGCAGTAAATGGGTCGGTGGTGCATCAACATTACGATCCTCAACATTCTCTGTTTGTCTATTAGCAATAGGTGCGCGTCTAGGAGGCATTATATCTGAACGTTTTCCAAATTCTAACGTAACCAACATGCATTTAAATCTAAGTTCTCTAATCAGGTAATCATATTCTAATCCATTTTAGCAATTTTAAGCATGTATAACATATATTCTCATAAAGTTACTAAACATGTGACGTAAACATATAATTTATGTAATCATGCAGGTAACATTGAAAAAATCATATAAAGCATATAAACTTACGAATTTGAGGCTTGACGACTGAGCTTACCGGCACTGATGGTGGCACAAACCTTTACAGGAACATTGCTCTGTTCCAACTGAAACGTCCACTAATTGTTTTTCTAAAAAGTACTAGGTTTTTTTTATAACCTCACAATTTCGGCCGATTATATATAAAATATTTTCTACACCATTTTTAAAAATAACTAATTGAAAAATCAAAGGAAATAGTTTAAATCATAAAATCGTCATACGTTTGCATATCCTAAGTTAGAAAAATTTTTAAAACTAATAACCTCTAAAAAACCACTCAAAAGCATAAAGAAAGTCGTAAAAATAACTTTAACATAAACTTAAAATCCTAAATCATAAACATAAGTGCAGAAGAACAAGTGCTGGTTCTTGGGTTTTGTGCACCTTCAGTCCAGTCAGATGAACCATCAAAACCTCCACTACCATCAACATCAAACTCACCTGCATCGATCACACCTAGTGAGTCTAAAGACTCAGCAAACCATATTCTTGATAACAAGTACTACGTATACAGATCACATGCAACAGTGAAAATACTTGTACGTAAAATAATATTTTCATAATGATGCATAAACATAAACATAAACATTTTCCATATCACCGTCAACATATTCATATTCATATCACCATCAACATATTCATATTCATCATATATGTATACGTATTCCATTTCGTTTAATTCAGATTGTTAATTGTGACTTTCGTATTCGTATTGGGAGCGATGGATACATCTACATGTAACCACAGTACCGGGCGACAGGGACATCAGCGACACTCTCATCTGTCAACTGAGCCTTGGCCTTACGTATTCACATATCATCGTATTCATATTATCATATTAGTCACAACATTTCATATTTCCATCACTTTATAAAATCCATGCATATAAATATCATTTTTCTTTTAAACCAAGCATGTAACATATCTTTTAATGTTAACGTTTCACCATAAAATTCCATAAACCTTTAAAATAATTATATTAACATATAAAACAGCATCAAGGTCACTGCCATGACATTTATTATTTTCTGGGTGTAAAATTATCGTTTTACCCCTAGAAGTAAAATTTCACGGTTTTGACATTTTCTTAATTCCGTTGACACTAGACCATCGCAAATAATTATTTAAGATTACATTAATTTTCTCGGTTTTTTATTTAGCTTAAATCTATGGTTTTTTATTCATTCTTTAATTATAACTTATAAATGTGTTTTAATCACGAATTAAATCAAAATTTAATATAAAATTCCCAAACTTGAAACTTAGACTTTTATTATTTATTTAGCCTTCGTGAACCACGTTTTGACCCCTGTTGAACCATGTTTCAAACCTTTTCCCATATAATAGTTCGAACCTAAGCACTAACCCACGAGCCAACTTGATTTTACCACGAGCCATGCCCAAACCACCTTGAGCCGATCCCTGACCAGCCCCTCTAGGAACCTTCCTGGACCCTTAGAACCCCTAAGACTCGAACCCAAGCTCAACCGTAGCCCCAAACATCAGAAGAAGCAACGGCCGAGAACACTCCTTGCCTTAGGACACTTCGAACTCGACACAGCAACTTAACCAACGAGCCAGCCCTGAGCCCATACCCTTGCGCACCCTCTTAAGACCCTAAGGACCTAACCTAGCCCAGCCCAAAGCCCCCTTGCCGAGCAAACACTCCTGTGCACGCTTCTGCACGCCTCACGGGTGGCTAGGACTCCTTCCCAACCGTGCCTCTCAAGTTCTAGCGTGGCTAGGACTTCTTCTCTGACTCATACATGACCCTAGCCCTGCCCTGGTCTAGCCAAAGCCAAGCCATGCATCAAGTTCCCTTGAAACCGAGCCCTTGATCAACAAAACCGTGGGGTTAGTTCCATATTTATTCGATCCTGGTGTGCAGCTTTTTCGTACCTCTTAGGACTCTATAAATCGAGTAAAAACAACCCTTGAAATTTAACTAATCATGGCATCCCCTTCATGAATGTAATCATCAAGTTTTGAATCAAATAACATGCTTTAGAATTCATGTTTTGTAACATAACGAAAATACATAAAAGTGTTACTTGTTTTTCATACAATTCATGATTAAATACATAATATGGTGTGATGATGAGTAAATGAAAGAATATGACGTGTCTTTGCGTAGTTTACGCACGAATTATCGTTGACGAATCAAAGAACGACGAAAAACGACATTGGCTTGAAATTACTTGACAAAATCGAAGCTTTCTCCTTGAAATATTGTGTGTCGTGTCTTGATGAGGGGAAAGATTTTAAGATGTTTAGGAGAATGGGGCGTGTGATGTGTGTGAATTATGGGGGTGGTTTATATTTTAAATACTAAATAAAACACTAATAATAGCTTAGGCACATTAGCATGGAATGTTAGGCCCATTAAGCCCATTAGTGCTTTTAAAAATTATTTTGATTAATAAAGTTTGTGAAATTTTTAGCCGGGTTGTCAAAACGTTCTCATTTTTGTTGTAAATCGAATGCCGATAAAAATTACGTCCCGGCGTATAAAATCACCTCAAAACTCCTTATTTTCAAAAATAAGAAAAAGCATCGACATTATTTTAAATATTTGAAAACAATTATTTAACAAAAACATTTTTCATTTTTTCAGCCTTCGGTCTCCGTTCCTCGATCGCAACTCGAATAACCTTTAAAAATACATTTTAATGCATTTAAGTAGGCATCTACAATAAAATCATATTAACATATCATACATAATTAATTTAGCAATTAAAATCAATTAATTAGCTATTATCTATATTCCCTAGATTTGCATGTAGCTGGATTACGTCGTCTTAATTTTGGACCTTACAATGAATTTTTATGTAAATACGAAAATACGTCGCATGCTTGATTTTAAGGAAATTTACATATATGCATTATAAGTGTTGAATATGATGATATGTTTTGAAGGATGAGAGTTGGTTGTGACTAATACGAACACGAACACGAACACGAACACGAACATGGCTCAGTGGATGGGTGATATTGTCGCTGATGTCCCCGCTGTCGAGTACCTCGGTTATACGTAGATGGATCCATCGACTAGAGTTGATACGAAATTGACAACTAATGATCTGATTTCAAATAAAGAAAATGAACACGTATATGTTGATATGACGAGACATGTTTTGGACACGTTATGCTTTGACACGATATGTTTAAGTTCATGCTTTTAAGATCATGAAATGTATGTTAGTTACAGTACTTTTCACTGTTGTATGTTATGTATATGTACTTGTTATAACGATTCAGGTGTGTTGAGTCTTTAAACTCACTAGTGATACCAATTGAAGGATCGAATGTGTTAGTGCCTTTGAAGGCATTTCAAACACTATATTCTCCAATGAGCTGCAATATCTCGTGTTTTAAGAATATTAAAACCGATGAATTAAATCGAGTTTTGTTTAAAACCAAGCGGAAGAAACTCGAAGTAATCCTTCGTGAAGAAGACTGTTATATTAGAAAACATTTTAACTTATTTGCATTCATCAGTTCATTTATGGTGACAACTGAACTGACGGATACTCTAACTGATCCAAACAGTTTGAAAACAGTAGTTAATCAGTTAAATACACAAGATATGTTTATAGATGTTCAGAGACTTCAACTGCTCCTACGTCACCCCCTCTACCACTTCGGATATGATTCACTAGAAGACTTTGATTTATACAACTACTTGTACAAACCCACCCAGCTTAGGACTTACCCACTGCCTAACTGAACTCTTAGTCTAGACTGAAGGCAGCACCTTCTAGCCAACACTTCTTTTACATCTATGTGAGAAAGAATACATACACAAGTTTAACGTCTTTGTGCAAGATAATATTTGAGTGGTGGTGAGAGTGTTTGTGTGTGTGAGAACTGAACAAAGATGTTCTAACACACTGAGGAAAATAAGCTTCTAAACTAAGCTGATATTATTGTTAAGAGTTCCCTCTGGACTGATTGCTTCTGAAAGCTGATGTGCAATGTGCGTGCCCTTTCTTCTCTCTTTTTTTTTTTTTGCGTTGAAGCATCTTATCTCTGTATATTGAGTCTTCACTGCTCTTCTCTTTATATAGGCGGGAAAACTGATCATACAGTGAGACTCAATTATTGTATCTGTTGCATCTTGAATTCGTTTCTTGGACTTTGTGTCTCGAATTTTCGACCGTCTTTCTGAAACGCTAGTCTTTAATACTCTGATGCAACGTCCATTATTGTCATTTGACTGGACAATTAATTTGTACCTTTGTGTATAGCTGGAATTCACTAAAAGAGTTTGTATTCATCTACAACTAAAAGATTCTGACTGATACTTCGAGGTAGTGAGCTGAACTGATCTTCAGTTGGACTGGTAAAATCAGTTGACTCGTTGGTTGAACTGATTTCACCCTCGTTCAATTGAACTGATCACCTGGGTTTCTTCATCAGTTGAACAATCCTTCAGCTGGACAGGCTTCTGAGATTCTCCCGCTGAAGCACCTATCAATTGGACAATAAGCTGGACTGCTTAGTTGATGTAACAGTTAGATTGATTTAGTTTGTGCGATCAGTTTGGTCTTCAGTTTGTGATGTAAACGGCTCGTGATTGATCTTAGCTTCTGTACACTAAGGTAAATTATTAGTAACACAAAATAACAAGTTTTGTTAACATCAAAATCAAGATTGCGAACTAGAAAAGTTCCAACAATGTGAATGATGCAGGTGAGCATATTGACGAGGAGATTAGAGGTGCCGAAGACTGAGTAGGCGGAGCCGGATATGCGCACGCTAACCCGAGAACCATAATTTTTCTGCACATTATGTTTATGAGTTAGGAGTAAACATGGATATTTTTATACACTTTCTCTTTTTAAGATGTTGGGTTGATAGGATTTTGCATGCTTCTTATTTGAACCATTTTAAACGACAGTCTAGGGTTTGATGATTTGACATATTTTCAACTGCAGTATTTTTAGCAGTAGTGGAATCCTTTTATTTTAATATGTGTGATTTACAGTTGTTATTGCATGCATGCGTTTAAATGTAATTTTCCAAAATTAGTTTTAAAAAAAAAATCGTAGCAGTATTTTAAGTTGTAGACATTTCACAAAGAGCCAAGACGCATACCCATGATGGAGTACGCACAACCTTCGCTTGATGGAACACGTCCAAGCATAGTGCGATCAACCATCAGGGCGAACTAGTTTGAGTTCAAACCAGCCATTATTCAATTGATTCAGAACACGGTCTAGTTTGAGGGAAATGCGCTGATGATGATGCTTTTAAATTTAATTAAGTTTCTGATGATGCTGTTAGATTGCGTTTATTTTTTTTTTCGTTGCGTGACAAAGTTAAAGCCTGGTTGAATTGTTTGCATGTAGGTTCAATCACGATTTGGGAAGATATGGTCAAGGCATTCCTTTTGAAATACTTTCCTCCATCAAAAACCATGAAACTGCGAGCGGACATAACTACCTTATCTCAATTCAAGCAGGAGTCACTCTACGAGGCCTGGGAGTGCTACAAAGATTTACTACGAAGATGCCCACATCATGAGCTGCCTCTTGGGTTAGTTGTCCAAACTTTTTACTATGGTTTAATAACGTCTAACGGTACCATGATAGATCTTGCAGCCTCTGGGAATCTGTTGAGGAAAACAGCCGAAGAAGGGTATGAATTATTGGGGGAGATGGTTGCTAGACGTTATCACCCTCAGTCTGAGAGGAACAGTCAGAGGAGAAGTGCGGGAGTTCACCAGGTAACTGTTTTTCTGTTGTCATTGCACAACTAGAAGCACTGAATAGGAAAAAAGACAGCTTGAATGTGAATGGGACAGCGATGCGCCTTCAAGAGGTGTTCTGTGATAAATGCGGAGGGGAACATTTTGCTAATGATTGTCAAGATAGTGGTTCTTTCTATGTGCAAGAGCAGGCACCAATGAATCAAGTGGGGATTCAAAACCATCCTAGGAACGATCCATATTCAAACACATACAATCCTAGATGGAGACAACATCCCAACTTCTCATGAAGTGGTCAAAACAATCAGAATCGGCTACAGGGAGGGCAACAGTATGGTAAGAAACCGATGTATAGACCTGAGCCTAGAGAGGAGAAGTCTAGTTTGGAGCATATGATGTCTAAATTCATCTCATCCATCGAAACTAGACTACAAAACCAAGATGCGTCGATAAAGGGGTTAGAAAATCATATTGGGCAGTTGGCTAATATGATTGCTAATAGAGATCGGGGGGCATCTTTCCAAGCAACACTGAGACTAATCCGAAAGAGCAAGTGAAGGCCATAGCATTGAGGAATGGAAAGGTACTTGAAAAAGAGGGGAAGGAAAAAGGTGAGCCAAGAGAGGGAGCGACTGACACGTCCACATGTAAGTCTTCTAACTCTACTCCTGCACCCACTACACCCAACTTTTTCCTGAGCATTAAAAAAGGCAAAAAAGGATGCGCATTTCTGTAAGTTCCTAGAAGTATTCAAGAAATTGCACATTAATATTCCCTTTGCTGATGCTTTGATGCAAATGCCTAACTATACTAAATTTCTGAAAGACATCTTAGAGAATAAGAGGAAGTTAGAAGATCACATGACTGTAAGCTTAATTGAAAATTGCTTTGCATTGATACAAAATAAGATCCCATTGAAACTAAAAGATCCAGGGAGTTTTTCTATTCTTTGCAAGATTGATGAATTTGTTTTTCATAAAGCTTTATGTGATCTTGGTGTGAGTATAAATCTTATGCCTTTATCTGTATTTAGGAAACTCGGATTAGGAGAGCCTAAGCCAACAAAGATGTCCTTACAACTAGCAAACAAATCTGGCAAATATCCACGAGGAGTCACAAAGGACGTGTTGGTAAAGGTGGACAAATTTAAATTCCCTGCAGATTTTGTGGTGCTAGACATGGAGGAGGATATGGAAATGCCCTTAATTCTAGGGAGACCATTCCTTGCAACTATCTAGGCCCTGATTGATGTGCAAGAGAGGAAGTTTAGATTGAGAGTGGGAGAGGAAGAAATTATTTTTGATGCTTTCAACCCTCTAAAGTACACACTGCGCACTGATTACTGTTTTCGTATTGATACTTTGGATTCACTTGTGTGTAATTTTGTGCAGGATGCTATGAAGGATCAACTGGAAGCCACTCTCACTACTGAATTGAAAGAGGATGACTTAGACAAAGAAAAAGCGGAAATAGTGGCAACTTTAATTCCAACCATCCATGAAGGAAGCCAATAAGGATGAAATTGGAGGATTTGGGAGAACGAAGATACTTGACCCTTAGAAGTCAAGCATTGAGGAACCACCAACGCTTGAGCTCAAGCCACTGCCTTCGCATCTAAAGTACGTATACCTAGGTGAGAATTACAATCTACCAATCATTATTTCTGCTGTTTTGACAGATACAATGGAGGAAAAGCTGCTGCAAGTTCTTAAAGAGCAGAAGAATGCGTTTGCCTAGAAGGTGGCAGACATCAAGGAAATAAGTCCATCAATCTGCATGCACAAAATCCTGTTGGAAGGGAAGTATTCATCCCTCTTGCAACCTCAGAGACGACTCAATCCAAAAATGCAAGAGGTAGTGAATGTTGAAACTATCAAGCTTCTGGATGCAGGTATTATCTATCCTATTTCAGATAGCGCATGGGTAAGTCCTGTTCAGTGTGTGTCTAAGAAAGGTGGGATTACTGTCATCACAAATGAAAATAATGAACTTAACTAGGACTGATACTGTGTGGAGAGTGTGTATTCATTATAGGAAGTTGAACGATGCCACCTGTAAAGACCACTTTCCCCTTCTCTTTATTGATAAGATGTTAGAAAAACTAGCGGGACATGATTTATATTGTTTTCTAGATGGGTATTCGGGATACAAACAAATCACTATTGCATATGAGGACTATGAGAAAACCACTTTCACTTGTCCTTATGGCACTTTTGCTTTCCGACGTATGCTCTTTGCTCTTTGTAATTCCCCTGTGACTTTTCAGCGATGCATGACTTCTATATGTCCATGATATGATTGAAACTTTTCTTGAAATATTTATGGATGACTTTTCTATCTTTGATGCAAGGTTTGATGATGCTTGCAGATTCTGAAATCGGTGTTGAGAAGGTGCGAGGAGACAAACCTAGTGCTGAATTGGGAGAAGTGCCATTTCATGGTACAAGAGGGGATTGTGCTAGGGCACAAGATTTCTGAGTAGGGGATTGAGGTGGATAAGGCTAAAGTGGAAGTCATCAAGAACCTACCACCACCAACAAAAGTAAAGAGAGTTAGAATTTTTCTAGGACATACCGATTTTTATCGGCATTTCATTAGAGATTTTTCTAAAATTGCTAATCCCCTATCTTCCATACTCATGAAAGATGTGCCATTTGATTTCAATTCTGACTTTTTCCAAGCATACGAGAACCTAAAAGAGCTCTTGGTGACAGCTCCTGTGTTGATGGCATCGGATTGGGATCTGTCCTTCGAGGTAATGTGCGACGCCAGTGATACGGCGGTTGGTGCTGTTCTAGGACAAAGGTGAAACAAGGTATTTCATATCATATACTATGCAAGTAAGACTTTAGATGAAGCACAATTAAATTATGCAACAACTGAAAAAGAATTACTTGTAGTAGTGTTTGTATTTGATAAATTCCATTTATACCTTGTTTTGTAAAAATTCATTGTGTTTACTGACCACTCTGCACTTAAATATTTGCTTGCTAAGAAATAGGACAAACCACAATTGTTTAGGTGGATCTTACTTCTCCAAGAGTTTGACTTCGAAATAAAAGATAAAAAAGTGTAGAGAACGTAGTAGCTGATAATCTTTATAGACTTGAGCATGTTAGCGAAAATTGTGAAAATGATGACATAGATGATTGGTTTTCGGATGAAAAATTGTTAGTGGTAAAAAATTGTCCATGGTTTGCGGATTTTTGCTAATTTTATTGTTACAAACTCAACCCCACCCTACCCCCACCCCCCTTCAAATTTAATATTTCACCAAAGAAAGAAATTATTTTCGGATGTGAAATATTATTTTTGGGAGGAACCTTTCTTGTTCAAAATCTGTGCAGATACCATGATAAGGAAATGTGTGGCGGAGGAAGAGATGGGGTCAATTCTTAGTCACTATCATTACCGCGAAGTAGGTGGTCATTTTGGACCCACACGAACGTCATCCAAGGTACTTGAATGTGGCTTTTATTGGCCAACTCTATTTAAAGATGCACGTTCATTTGTCCTCTCTTGTGATAGATGCTAGCGCACAGGTAACATTTCTAATCGCCATGAGATGCCTTTAAATAATATTATCGAGTGCAAAGTCTTTGATGTTTGGAGGATAGATTTCATGAGACCATTTCCAACATCTTTTACGAAAAATACATTTTGGTTGCGGTTGACTATGTTTCCAAATGGGTGGAGGCAGAATCATATGCCACGAATGATGCTCAAGTGGTACTGAAATTTTTAAAGAAAAACATTTTCAATGAATTTGGAACACCGCGAGCAATCATTAGTTATGGTGGCACCCATTTTTGCAATAAATTCTTTGAAAAACTTTTGGGCAAATATGAGGTCACTCATAAAATCTCCACTGCCTATCACCCTTAAACAAGTGGTCAAGCTGAGGTGTTGAATTGTGAGATCAAGAGAATTCTGGAGAAGGTTGTGGGAGTGAATCGAAAGGACTGGTTGTTGAGGTTAGATGACGCACTTTGGGCGTATAAGACTGCTTTTAAGACACCTATAGGCACTACACCTTATAGGCTGTTTTTTGGAAAAGCATTTCATATACCTGTTGAGTTAGAACATCGAGCTTATTGGGCATCTAAAATGCTAAACTTTGATTTTACTCTTTCAGGTGAACACAGGTTGTTGTAATTGGATGAATTCAGAGGTCAAGCCTATGACCTGGCGCTGACCTACAAAGAGCGTACAAATCAAGCACGCGACAAACACATATTGCCAAGAGAGTTCAAAGAAGGCGAAGTGGTGCTACTGTACAACTCCAAGTTGCGCATATTTCCTGGCAAGCTCAAGTCAAGGTGGACGGGCCCATACATGATCACCAATGTTTTCCCCTCGGAAGCAATAACTTTATAAGATGGGAAGAATGAGCCGTTCACAGTCAATGCCCAACGGCTGAAGCACTATTTGGGTGGTACAGTGGAGCCACAAATTAGAGTCACTCGATTACAAAACAATCAGAGCTGAGAGGAACCTACAGTCTAGCTCTAGACTATAAATTGAGAGCTAATTTCTTTTCTCTTCGTACTCGTTTTTTCCTTTTGTTTTTTTAGTTTTATAACTGATTTTGGTTTCTTTTATTTCTATTTTTTTTAAAAAAAAAACAATTGGTTAGAAATAATTGATGTTCGCGACCGAAAAGTAAAATCTTACCGCTCGAGCACGAATGCACATAAATAGGCACCACCCCTTTTTTCCCTTCTCATTCTACGTGTAACGTCCAAAAGACAACATATGTAAACAACATGCTTGCAAATGTGCTACATTACTTAATTGTTTTAATTGATTTATATTAATGATGAAATAGTACCCATTGCATGATTAAATTGCATGATTTCATGAGAATTGAAGATTTTATTCGAATATTCGATAATAGGCTGGAGAAATGAGACCAGAGACGACAAAGAATAAATATTTTCAAGGCTTGTTAGCATGATTAAATATGATAAAAAAAAATTCTAAAAATAATAGAGTCCAAATTATTTTACGAAACAAGCTCGATTTTACCCGAGAATCCATTTTTGGGCAAACAAAGGACTTTTAAAAGTCCAAAAATTATTATTTTGAAAACAAATTTTGTAAACTTTATTTTACAATTAAATAGGTATTATTGAGCCTAATTTATCTAAAATTAGAAGGCCCAATTATCCCTAAACAAAAATCCCAAAACCACCCTTAACATGCTAATTTTCGAAATCTATAAAATAAAAATCCTAGGTTATTTGTACACCATTCAACCGTCCATCACACACACAACACACACAATATTTTCTAAAATTTGGAGAGGAAAAAACAAGGAGTCTTTGTCGCCCGTTCGTCTTTTTTCGTACCCCATGCCAACAATCATATATTCGAGCGTTCTAAAATGCAAAGGCACGCTTCTTAGCTTCTTTGACGCATCATTCAAATCATATTATGCTTGTTTTATGTATTTTTGGATGAAAAATAATGAGGTGCAAATTGCAGGCAAAATTGATTATTACCAAAAGGAATGTCATTCGCACATGCATGAGCTTTGTAATAGCTCAATGAAAAGCTCATCAAACAAAACTCTCTACTTCATCGCCTTACATGCATACTCATATTTTATCAAGAGAATGTCATACCTCTTGTGCTTCTTTGGTGGCTTCTTAACATATTTCTTTTGAAACGTCTACTGCTAAAATGCTACTGTTGCTATCTATTTATTTTTTTTAAATAATGTGCAAAGCCATAGCCAAATCAATGCATGAAAAATTCGAAACTTACACTATGTAAAAAACCCTCCAGCAATTGAATAAAATAACTGCAGTTAACAAATCTTAAAAGATGCAATAAATCTCAGAGTTTACCATTTTAAAAGAAAAATCAAACATGATACCAAAACTCTGTCATATCAACAACGTATTAAAAATTCATAAACAATTAAAAATATTATTTTAACCTATGTCTCAAAAATCATAATGTGCGGAAGAAATGCAAGGTCCTCGAGTTTCACGTGCACCCCTAGCTCAGCCTACTTAGTCTTCAGCGCCTTTAGTCTCCTCATCCACATGATCACCTGCATCAATCACACCTAGTGAGTCTAAAGACTCAACACACATGAACCATTATAACAAGTACATATACATATCATGCAAAAGTGAAATGTACCCTAAACAAAATAACTTTCATGATTTTCAAAAGCAGGAACATAAACATAGTCATATCAAGTCATGTCATATCATATGATCATATACATATTCATTTTTCTTTATTGAATTCAGATCATTAGTTGTGACTTTCGTATCATCTCTAGGTCGATGGATCCATCTACGTATAACCTTGGTACCCGACGGCGGGGATATCAGCGACAATAGGGATGGAAATTTCCTCTGAACCCGTTGGAGGATCCGATACCCGACCCGAATAGAAGAGGGTATGGAGGGATTTTTAGACCCGATTAAATAATTGGGTAATCGGGTATGGGGATTTTCGGGTTCGGGTATAGAGGCGGGTTTGATATAATCCGACCCACACCCGACCTGAATACCCGTTTAAATTAATATATATAAATATATATATNAGCAAGATTTCTCCTAATTAAAAAACCCACACACACGTTACACACACTTACGCGTTTTTACACACACCAAAACACACAATACACCCTACGCATCTTATTTCAGATTTTTAAAGAGAGAAAACTAGGGTTCTTGGGTTCTAAAGCAGCAGCCCCCTTCCCTCTCCATCTTCCAGCAAATTTTCGTGTGTTTTCTTCAAAGATTTTAGCGCCACGTTCGTCCCGTATCAATCCTCGCGCCATCCCCGCTTCGGTATCGTCGTTATGGTATTTTCTAAATATCAAAAGGCACGTATAATCTGTTTTTCCTGCATCGATCATGTCATAGTATGCGTGGTGTTGTATTTTGTATGAAAACCATGTGAATGTTGTGTAGAAGTTTGAGCAATCATGTTTAGATTACTTTTGAAACCATTTTTGGATCTAAAATCACGTTTTTGCTGTCTTTTTAAATACTGCGATTTTTTGGTCGTTATTTTGGGAAAACTTTCAACATGAAAATCGTATAAATTGTCGATACGTTCGATTTGATAATAAATTTGAAATTTTTGGAAAAAAATTGAGTGAGTTATGGTGTTTTTTGTGGGACGGCTCAAACTGCTACTTTTATGTAAATAGTGTTGTTGAAGTTATTTGTTGCAGGCTTCGTTGGGAATCGACGGGCGATCGTTGTTGCATTTAAGTAAGTTAAGAACGATGTTGAGATTATTTTTGGTGTCTCTTTTCGTGTCGTTAAGCAAAAGGTTGAACTAAGAGTCGTAGAGAGAAAAGTGGTGTCGAAATCTCGGGTTGTGTCGTTTGTTATTATTTGTCGTGTTTGGTGGCAATTGTAATAGCTTGTATGGGTTGGAGTCATTACCTTAGTGTCCTAGGAGGGGTCTCGAGGTATCGATTCTCAGCCCTTACGGTTTAGTAAGAAGAGAGAAATGTCATGTTAAGTTTTCGCGCAGGCTTCGTTTTTCCGAGGCTACACGGACCCTAACACGGGGTTCGTGCCTTTGTTGCACTCGGATGTCACTTTTCCAGCAGGTACACGGTCCCGGACACGAGGTCCGTGCCTGTGTTTTCTTCGAAGTGTCAATTTGCAGAGTCTACACGGACCCCTACACGGACCAGGGCACGGGGTCCGTGCCTTCCCTTTTCTGCACGACTCATTTTACAGTGTCTACACGGACCCAGAGCCGGACCTGGGCACGGGGTCCGTGTACCTTCATTTTTGGGGAATAATTTTAAGTTCACCTTAAGAGTTGATTTGGGGTTCAAGATCATGGTTAGCACGATGATTAAACGAGGTCAAGTTCCGAGTGAACTAGAATGTCATAAGCTATTTAATCACGTTGGTGGTGAGCTCGAGTACCAACGTCTAAGTTATGCAAGTAAGTATTTAAACTCACGTTAGTATGTTGCAGCAGCGGCCTCAAACGACATCCAACGAATCTCTCAACGCCAAGTGAGTATGTTTACGTACAGGAAAATATGTTTCAAGTTTTTGAGGTATGCTAAATGTCTTGGGACCAAATTATATATGTGGTTGGAAAGCGTTAAATCATGAACGGGGACCAACCCACCCCGTTAAATTATGAACGGGTTTAGATCAGGATTGGAAAGCGTTAAATCATGAACGGGGACCAATCCACCCGTTAAATCATGAACGGGGATCTCATGTATGTTGCAGTGGATACGTCCCTGTCAGCCCAGTACTGTTGTTTGTCTGATCAGGCATTTATTATGTATGAATCACTTCCTTTGAAACATGCCTCTACACAAAATGATGAAGTTATGTATGTTCAAGTATGCAAGAATGTTTAAGAAAAGTTTTATGTTGATGGAACGTCTATGTATGTATGTACATATGTTCAAGTTTTTGTTATGCAAGTTCAAGTTTCATGTACGTATTCCCTATTTTAAAGTTGCATGTGGTTTTATTATGTAGTACTTGCTACCTTCCAGTTTATACGTGTTGAGTCTTTAGACTCACTAGACTTGATCGATGCAGGTGAGGAGTATGTTAAGGAGGCTAAGGGTGGAGACCAAGGAGCCGGCTTGGACTGAGCAGGAGACTAGACCCGAGGACCGCCAAATGTTATTTTAATAATTTTATGAATATCCCAAATACTATGATTTCACATTCCTGTTCATGAGATTTTTACGAGATCTATTGGAAAACTTTATTTTGAGATTGTTGTTGCAACTATGTTGGAATGAACAGTTTACTTTATCGAACATTGTTATGTTCACTTCAATTTAAGAAAAGTTTTAATTTTTCCGCAAATTTAAGTAGTAAAAAGTACGGTACGTTACACTTGGCCTTACGTGTTCGTGTTCGTGTTCGTGTTAGTTACAATCAATTCATCTCTTTCAAAAACATGTCATCGTATTCATCACTCGTAAAATTCATGCATATGTATACATTTTCTTAAAACCAAGCATCCAACGTATTTTTCAGCATTATCATAAAAATTCATATTCATAAATTCACATAAACATTTTAAATATACATTTTCAGTTTTCAGGACACCGAAAGGACTGCTACCATAACTCAGGTGCAAAATGATCATTTTGTCCCTGAAACCCTAATTTGGCCATTTTACCCTGGACCTTAAAATTTCGACCCGAATCCATCCAAACTTATCAAAATATCATAAAACGTATTTTTAATCATTTCTTAGACGTAAACTCTAGTCCATGTATTAAATTCTATAATTCCTCTAAGGTTTTAACTCGAATTAATTCGAAACATAACCAAACTATAACCATAGTTCAAAGACTCTTAACCAAACCCTGTATGACCCAACTTAAATCATCCATAATCTCAGACATGTTGACATAATCTGCTAGAACACCCAAAGCGAACCATGCTCACCAAAATAGTTTAAAATACCTACACTGGACTAGCGCTTAGGCGGTGGTTGTGTAGCACTGCGGCGCTGGTTGTCTGCCTAGGCGCCATGCACCAATACTGCGGCGCTATAAGCGACGAAGCTCAAGGGATGTGGCGCTAAATGGGTGGCGCCCTCTCGAACAAAACCCCAAATCAACTTCGAAGCAAAACTCCACCCTACGCCCACTCAGCCCAGACCAGACTCGAACCAACCTATCTTAAACCACGAATGACTCCTCTTGTCCTGCCCTAGCCTTGGCCCTCAGCCCCATGCACACGAACACGCGTGAACCACCCGAACTCCCCAAAACCGAGCCAAAAACAAGGAATTCGATCGGCCACATACCATGACTCGTTCCAGATCTGAATTCTTTGCCTAAACCTACTCTAAACCTCCTGTAAAACGTCCCCCAATCCTCAAGAACTGGCAGCCCCTTCAACCAAACAAAAAAATGTGAGCCATGTAACTAGAAAAATCAAGGTTTCATACCATACAACAAAAAAAACGTGAAGGGGACATGAAATCTGCCATGGATCGTGCATAAACATTCAACAATATATATTATGGTGTGAAATATGAGAAAACAAAGGTATAGGGTGAGCCTTTGCATTTATACGCTCGAAAAACAACTCAAGGACGTGAGAGACGGACACCGGAGAGACAGGGAAGACCTTGGCTGCGTTTTTCTTACAAAACCGATCGAAAAGATGCTGCTGGAAGGGAAGAGTTGGGCGGCCAAGTGAAGGGGTGAGGGACTAGGTTTTTGGAGTGAATATGATATATAATATAATAGGATAATGGGCCTATGTTCAAAATGTTAAAGAGAAATGAGCTTGGCCCAACATCCTATTAAAATAGGTGCATTAAGCCCATTAAAAAGTACGTAAAATATTTCATTTAAATATATTTTCAAAAATATTACCCGATCCCTCAAAAAGTTTTCCATTTTGCTAAAAGTCGACTACCGGTTTAAAATACGGTTCAACGTGTAAAAAATATTTTTAAAATGCTCATTTTCGAAAATTACATAATAAATACACCATATATTATATAATTAAAAATAATTATTTAATAAATAAATTTTCCTCAACTGCCCCCGATATCCGTTCCTCGTTCGAGCATCGAATGCTGCTAAAAGCCCTGTTTTATGCAGTCAAGTAAACAATGCCATATAATCATAAAAAACATGTCGTGATCATGTACTTAATGCATTTAGAATAATAAATCAGACTTTTTAATAAAACCCTAGATTTGCATGTAGTCAGGTTACGTCGTTTGAATTTTTAGACCTTAGATATTTTGATTGGAATCAGCACGAATGGCTGCATGAACCTTCTTGTACATCTCCTCAATCGTATATGGCTCAATACCCTTTTTAATGAGCTTACCGAAGTAAGATGGGGGAACTTCTCGGGCTCATCTTCCAACAAAATCTGCAAATTAAGGGCCAAAAATCAACTCTAGTTAAATAAAAAAATAAATCTTACTTAATGGTGTAAGCTATGACTACCTATCAAAGTCAGTAAACGTCAAACAAAGAACAGAGTGCATATCTAAAACTTATATTCATGTAGGCAGTAACATGGCCTCCGTATATGTACTTCCTGTGCACTTCAGGGTCAAGTTTCTTGTTGTCCTTGTTAAATCCAGTAAACCTCTTATCACTGTGGGGTATGTCAAGTCCACCATCCAGAGCTCCCTGTGATGAGATGAGAGAGTTGAGCAACTATTGATATCATTAAAATTCAGAAAAACTTTCTCAGGAGGATACCACATGTAACTACAAGATCGTTTATTTCATTTACTGGAAAAAATTGATGAATCAAAAATCATTAATTCCAAATGACATACAGCTGCTACTACTCATTATAAAAATCTGTGTAAAGTCTATTACAATGATAATACAAGAAAAACAAATCATTTCCAGTCAGGTGATGCATATAACAAAGAATAGCTTTATCCAGACAAAAGTCAAGAAGCCAGGGATAAATTTCAGAATGTCAATTCCTAACATAGAGAAATAAAATTACAGCAGCATGGTGAACCGAGGCACTGTCCAGTCCAAGGCCATAGGCTAAAAGCCAACCGAGAACTCGAAACACGCATGAGAACAACAGCACGCTTGCTGTCAAAATTACAGCAGCTGTGCCTTCGCTTTTCTTGTGTCGTTTTAGAGACTACCGGCCATTGGGGCTTGAACCACCAACCAGAGGCTCTTACCCACACCCTAAGGAATGATTTGAACCATGGCTAAGGGCCAGAGGCCAACCAAGATCCACACCACTTCACACCAATCTCGAAACACAACACCCACACCCAACCAGAATTTCCAGAAACCGAGGGGCTGTTCTTGTTTTGATTTAAAACAGATTCCGTCATGGACCAAGCCTGAAAAGGTTGACTTGGTCACGTCTTATACATCATAAGGAGATGTTATAACCATGACTATAGCCCCTAGGGCAACCAAGATCAGAACATCACCCTTTGACAGCAAGGACAGAATTTTCGAATCCAAAATGGCTTATTGGGGGAGTTGCTGTCATAACCGATTTCCAGCATGCATGGGGCTTGAACTAGTGGACCAAAATGGTCTTAACATGTCCTAGTACATGTATAGATACAGCCTTGGGAGCCTGGACACTAGCCAACCACCTGTACTCAATGAAACAAGCAACCCGTGAAGCACAAGAGGGCAACAAATTCTGTGCAGATTTTCTTTTACCAAAAGCTTGTTGTAGTTTCGGTTTTTGGTTGAAAAATCATGATCATGTAGTGAAAAAAAAAACATAATACGACTTGATGGAAGAGCAAATGGGAACATATACATGCCTGAATATTTTGTTTTGAAGAAAACAAAAAGAAGCGACGACGCGGCGCGGAGGAGGAGTGTTCTTTGCTTTCTAGTTTGCCTTCGATTTCTCTCTTATTTCTTCCACTAATTCTCACGGTTTTTGCACTGAATAATGCTCTGGAAATTTCTCTCAATTTCAGTGAAAGGAAGGGGAGAATGGTTGGGAGAAATGAGGGGAAGATCCAAGATAAATGGAAGGAAAATATTCTTTCTATCCTAGTTTATTTGTCAGATAGGAACCAAGATTGATATCAAAGATTTTTGGGGGATATTAGAGGATGCATTTGGTCGATTTTATGGTCTAGGGGCAAGGGAAAATATTGCTTAAATAAATTATTTGTTGGTGATTTAAAGTGGGGAGAATATCTACCTAGAAAAGATTAAGGAAGATAATCAAGAGAATAAGTTGTCAAATATTTTCAAGTCCACTAAGGAGGGGCCGATTTTTTTCTCATTAAAAGGGGTAGGAAAAATTGCTTATTTAATAATTAAGGAGGATTTAAAAATTGAAGGAATTATTTAACAAGAAAGGATAAGGAAATGGATCAAATAATGGTGAGTTGCCAAAAATTAAATCTTTTAAACATGAAGTGGCCGATTTTTATTAATTAAATGGGGAAAGATATTGCTGGATAGACATGGTAGGATATTGCTTAAATATTAATTAAATGAGGATTTAAATTGAGGGAATTATCTACCATGAAATGGATAGGGAAAGATATTAATTAAATTGGTTGACAACTATATTTAAATTAAATAAAGAGGGGGCCGAAAATTGCATCAAAAATGGAGGAAAAATATTTCTTAAATATTGTATTTTAAATCTTTAGTGTTTTATCTACTCATTAAATATTTTAGAGAATTAAGGAATTAATTATTGAACTTTATTTACTATTTATCTCAACTTATTTAAATAATTCCTTAAACTCTCTTTTACAATAAATTAACTTATTATTTATCTTAAATAAATTTTAGGAAATGTTTTCTTAATATTAAATTTTATCTCTTTACTCCAACTCCATTCCGACTTCACTTATTTAACTGAAAAGGTAATAATGAAACTACTGCATAAATTAAATAAATGTAAAGAAATGAATTTAAATACTCATGCAATAAAATTATTTTAATTTAAATATTAGAATTATGCATGGCTTATACGTAATCTGATTTCCGGGTTCTACAACTCTCCCCCCCTTAAAAGAAATTTTGTCCTCGAAATTAAAACTCACCGAATAACTCGGGGTACCGACTCCTCATCTCTAGATCAGACTCCCACGTAGCTTCCTCCTCTGAATGGTTGAGCCATTTGACTTTCACTCGCTTAACCAGCTTGTTCCGAAGCTTCTTTTCCTGTCTGTCTAGGATCTGCACTGGTCTCTCCTCATAAGATAGGTTCGGAGTAAGCTGCAACGGCTCAAAGTTCAATACATGCGAAGGGTTCGCCATATACTTCCTCACCATAGAGACGTGGACCACATCGTGTACTCCGGCCAGATTCGGCTGAAGAGCAACACGATAAGCTAGCGTCCCAACTCTGTCGAGGATCTCAAATGCTCCAATGAATCTCGGACTGAGCTTTCCTTTCTTTCCGAATCGCATGACACCTTTCATAGGTGCTACCTTCACGAAAACATGGTCGCCAACGGCAAACTCTAGGTCTCTCCTCCTCTGATCTGCATAACTTTTCTGTCGACTCTGAGCAGTCCTCATCCTATCACGGATAATGACTACTACATCAGCAGTCAGTTGAATAATCTCTGGACCCAACTCTGCTCTCTCTCCTACTTCATCCCAGTGAATAGAAGATCTACACTTGCGGCCATACAGTGCTTCATACAGTGCCATACCTATAGACGACTGGAAACTGTTGTTATAGGTGAACTCTACCAATGGCAAGTTCGACTCCCAACTCCCTGAGAAGTCAATAACACAAGCACGGAGAAGATCCTCCAAGATCTGAATAACTTGCTCAGACTGCCCATCTGTCTGCGGATGGAAAGCTGTGCTAAACAGTAACTTCGTACCCATGGTCGAATGCAAATTCTTCCAAAACGAGGAAGTAAATCTAGGATCTCTGTCAGATACGATAGAAACTGAAATACCATGAAGTCGGACTATCTCCCGGATATACAACTCTGCATACTGAATCATGGTGAAAGTCGTCTTAATAGGCAAGAAGTGCGCTGATTTAGTAAGACTATCTACATTCACCCAGATAGCATTTGATCCTCTGACTGACTTCGGCAACCCGGTCACGAAGTCCATGGTAACATTCTCCCACTTCCACTCGGGAATGGGAAGAGGCTTGAGCAAACATGCTGGTCTCTGATGCTTCGCCTTCACTAACTGGCAAGTCAGACACTCGGATACAAATCGTTTGATGTCCTTCTTCATCCCAGGCCACCAATTCAATGACTGCAGATCTCGGTACGTCTTCGTACTCCCAGGGTGAATGGAGTACGGGGACATGTGTGCCTCTGATAGAATATCTGCTCGGATAGAACCACTGCTAGGAACCCACATCCTGTCTCGGTATCTCACAATACCGTCGCTGACTGAATACAAGACACTGCCCTTGGCCTCATCTCTCTGCTTCCACTTTGCCAACTGCTCATCTACTGACTGACCGCTGCGAATACGGTCAAGAAGAGAGGACTGAATGGTCAAGGTAGATAGACGGGGGACTCTACCTTGAGGGTATGACTCTAGGTCAAACCTCTGCATCTCAATCTGAAGAGGTCTCTGAATCGTCAAATGAGCCATCACTGCGACTTTTCTGCTCAAAGCATCAGCAACTACATTAGCTTTACCCGGGTGGTAGCTAATGTCATAGTCATAATCCTTCACAGGCTCCAACCAACGCCTCTGACGCATGTTCAGCTCCTTCTGCGTAAAGAAATACTTGAGGCGCTTATGGTCGGTAAAGATCTGGCACTTCTCTCCATACAAATAATGCCTCCAGATCTTCAAAGCAAAAACTACGGCGGCCAACTCTAAATCATGGGTAGGGTAATTCTTCTCATGAGTCTTCAACTGACGAGAAGCATATGCTATCACCTTCCCATGCTGCATCAATAATGCGCCAAGACCGAGCTTCGAAGCATCGGTATATAGAACAAACTCACCGAGCCCTGACAGCATACCCAAAACTGGTGCTGAGATAAGAGCTTGTTTCAAATTATCGAAGCTCTTCTGACACTCCTCGCTCCACATAAATTTAACATTCTTCTTGGTCAATGATGTGAGTGGAACGACAATAGAGGAGAATCCCTTAATGAACTTCCGATAATATCCTGCTAGCCCAAGAAAACTGCGGATCTCTGATGCATTCTACGGCACAACCCAATCTCTGACTGTGGCAACTTTCGCTGGGTCTACCTCAATACCACTGCTAGAAACAATGTGGCCTAAGAACGCCACCTTCTCCAACCAGAATTCGCATTTACTGAACTTTGCGAATAATTTGTGCTTCTGCAAGGTCTGCAACACTGTGGTCAGATGTCTGCCGTGATCCTCCTGATTCTTCAAGTAGACGAGAATGTCGTCTATGAATACTATCACAAACTGATCAAGGTACGGCTGAAATACGCGATTCATGAGATCCATGAAGATCGCTGGCGCATTCGTCAAACCGAACGGCATCGCAAGGAACTCGTAGTGGCCATAACGAGTCCTGAAAGCAGTCTTGGAAACATCAGCATCTCTCATCCTCAACTAGTGATAACCGGACCTCATATCAATTTTTGAGAATACCGAAGCCCCCTGCAACTGGTCGAATAAATCTTCAATCCTCGGAAGTGGGTATTTGTTCTTCACTGTCACCCTGTTCAACTCCCGGTAGTCAATACATAGTCTCATAGAGCCATCCTTCTTCTTCACAAACAAGACTGGCGCGCCCCATGGAGCAAAGCTCGGGCGAATGAAGTCCTTGTCAAGAAGTTCCTGAATCTGCTTCTTAAGTTCTGCCATCTCTGTCGGCGCTAGTCGGTACGGTGCTTTGGAGATTGGAGTCGTACCTGGCATAAGCTCGATAGCAAACTCCACCTCTCTCTCGGGTGGCATACCAAAGACATCCTCAGGAAAAACGTCTAAGAAGTCTCTAACGATCGGAACATATGCGGCTGACTGACTGGGTGCCTCGGGGACAGATATAAAAGTTGCCAAAAATGCCCGACACCCTCTATGCATGAGCTTCCTAGCCTTGACATAAAGAATAATGCGTGGTAAGGGAAAGTACATGTCTGTCTCAAATAAGAACTGTGTCATCCAAGGCGGTCGGACTAGAACAGATCTCCGCTGGAAGTCTATCAACACTCTGTTCCGCAATAGCCAATCCATGCCTAATATGATGTCGAACTCTGGCATCGGCAAAACAATCAGATCCGCATAAACAAGGTTGCCATGGAGCTCAAGATCTATGTCTCGGATCACATTTGTAGCTGCCATCTCATCACTAGAAGGCAATACTACTGAATAGGCTACATCTAGCCCAACGGTCTTGACCTTGAGGAAATTAGCAAAGACCTCCGAAATAAATGAGTGAGTGGCCCCTGAATCTATCAAGGCCTTCGTAGCGGAACCAGATATAAAAATTCTCCCTGAAAGATCGGAACTCTAACTTGAACCCAATAGTTGCAAGAACTAAACTTATAAACATGCAAAGGCCAGAGTTCTTCTATCCTAATTCTCGAAAATAATAATGAGTAGAGCATGCAATCCTATCGCAATTCTAAGTTCAAAAATATTAACCTAGATTCCCAAAACATCGAATTTAAAATGTAACTCAAAGCGTTAAGATACCAGTCATAAGCATGGTTTCTGGGTTCGTCTCCGTAGCATGGAGAGCGAAAACTCTGCCTTGGGTAGGCAGATTTCTCTGAGGGCACTGCAGAAATAAGTGGTCCGGACTACCACACTTATAACACTTTCCTGAGCCAAACATACATGCTCCAGGATGGCGACGTGAGCACTTAGGGCAAACTGGGTGCTCAAAAGTCCTCGGGGCTGGGCGTCCCCGCTGCTGCTGCTGCTGACCTCTGTTTCTAGGCTGCCCGTGAAAAGACCTTTTGTTCTGCTGCTGATGCTGCTGAGGAGGAGGGCGGTGTGGTACCTGGACTGGTCGCTTCCCCAAGCGATCTCTCTCAATATCACGCTGATCCTGCTCTGCGGCTAGGGCTTTGGAGACAGCGACCTCATAAGAAGTAGGGTCAGACACCCTAACATCACGGCGCAAGATCGGCCGTAGACCCACCAAGAAATGCATCAACTTGGCTCTAGCATCATTCGCGATCAGAGGCACAAAATGACAACCCCTTTCAAACTTACGGATGAACTCCGTAACAGTCATATCTCCCTGTCTCAGGCTCATGAACTCAGTGGTCAACCTGGTGCGCACTTCCTCCGTGAAATATTTGGAGTAGAATACCTCCGTGAAGCGTGCCCAACTCAGTGTATTCAAGTTCAAGGCTACTGATGCTTCTTCCCACCATAAGCG
>NC_133318.1:6752684-6806732 GCF_012295235.1 Primulina huaijiensis | reverse complement strand
TAGAAAAGATTAAGGAAGATAATCAAGGGAATGAGTTGTCAAATATTTTCAAGTCCACTAAGGAGGGGCCGATTTTTTTCTTAGTAAAAGGGGTAGGAAAAATTGCTTATTTAATAATTAAGGAGGATTTAAAAATTGAAGGAATTATTTAACAAGAAAGGATAAGGAAAGGGATCAAATAATGGTGAGTTGCCGAAAATTAAATCTTTTAAACATGAAGTGGCCGATTTTTATTAATTAAATGGGGAAAGATATTGCTAGATAGACATGGTAGGATATTGCTTAAATATTAATTAAATGAGGATTTAAATTGAGGAAATTATCTACCATGAAATGGATAGGGAAATATATTAATTAAATGGGTTGACAACTATATTTAAATTAAATAAAGAGGGGGCCGAAAATTGCATCTAAAATGGAGGAAAAATATTTCTTAAATATTGTATTTTAAATCTTTAGTGTTTTATCTACTCATTAAATATTTTAGAGAATTAAGGAATTAATTATTGAACTTTATTTACTATTTATCTCAACTTATTTAAATAATTCCTTAAACTCTCTTTTACAATAAATTAACTTATTATTTATCTTAAATAAATTTAGGAAATGTTTTCTTAATATTAAATTTTATCTCTTTACTCCAACTCCATTCCGGCCTCACTTATTTAACTGAAAAGGTAATAATGAACTACTGCATAAATTAAATAAATTTAAAGAAAATAATTTAAATACTCATGCAAAAAAATTATTTTAATTTAAATACTAGAATTATGGATGACTTATACGTAATCTGATTTCCGGGTTCTACAGTAATCCTCTCCAGTAGCCTAGAAAGAATATGCACATTTTAAGTTGGAGATAAAGCAATCAAACATAAAAGAAACACTCACATTTGCCAACACCAGCCAATACGAGGCATACAAAAGAGAAATACTATTAATATATAAATTAATAAGTAAAGATGATCATGGTAGGAGACAAATCTCACAACAAACCGGAATTTAGGTATGTTGTACTTATTCTTGTCCTGATTGATCAAGCGAATCCTTGCCCTAGAATCTGTCTTACCCTCTGAATTGATGGAAGAGATAATACATTCCATAGATCGCCAACTTATCTGCTTAAAATAAGAAAACAAAAACAATCACCGAAAACTTCCTTCTCCATCTCTTGAATTTAACTTGAAATCGCTTGAAGTGAGCTCTTGACTTCCGGGCTTTGACAAAGGCCTGTAATCAAATCAGGTGGAATCAGCACATTCACGGTAAATTAATATCCTCAAAGACACATAATATATAAAAATCACTGTCGCCAGCAGCCGCCAAAAACTTATATACCATACAAATTGGTTCCATATAAAGGGAAATAATTCCCTGGTAAAATAAAATTTATGTGCAAATTCACTAGGAAAAATCCAGTTGTGGGCCAAAAAATGTACTTTAGACCATTGAGACATGAGAAACTACATAGAAATTAAAATGTAAACATAAATAATAAAAATTCAACAAAAAACCATGTTGTCTACGTTACATTAGGTGTACAACGAGCTAAATTGTGACTTAAATCTTATTAACTATAATGTTAAAAGGATTTTTATTTTAATAATATTTTATGATTTTATCCAATTATGACATTTACTTTATCTGTTTACCTATACAAGCTGTATAGATAAAGTCTTTAAATATACAATAGATGTCACTCAATNAGTTTTTTGAGTTTGAAACTAGCATCTGTGATCATATGATGATGCACTGAACAACCTTTCCTCGATCGGACTGTCCAAGCGGTTCTCATTTATCGAGTGGAATAGTCTACGGTTATTGTTGTATACCATTAGTCCTTTGACCCAGGACAATGTAGAAACTTTACGTACTAGCATCCACTTTGATCTATTTACTGACTCTATTTAGGGTCATCAGGTGGCGAGGTTGGGTGTAGTTTCAAAATACGTAGGAGCAAATGCATTGTAGTCAGGGATTCACCGTTGTCTACGGGTGAAGATATCTCATGTGATCTGATGAGTTAAGTACAAGGAATCTCTGCAAGAGCAAAACATGTGCTTTAGAGAAATGTTTTTTTTAGTTGCACCTACTATGTCACTATTATTAATCAAAGATACATCACATCGTTATCGAATTCATATACAACTCTCGATATACCAATGGTTGCATATTCGATTGGAATATATGAGTTGAAGGGACCGTACTATACGCTAACCATAACTTAAGGTTCTCTTAGGCACTATCAACGATACTTAAAGGATAATGAGACGATGCTATTAGACGCTCTTACATGATCTCATGGGTTCAATCAGAAATGAGTTCTGACATTCTTGATCAAGGTGTTGATGAAAATAGTGGGGCTAATTAGGGTACACCCGAATAAGAATAAATATTATTCTGAATCACATATCTAGCTGTATCTCTGAATCATTGAAGGTCACACAACTATCGGATTCAGTGTTCTCGTTGAGAAAGTCAAAGTTCAAGGAGTTGAATTTGATGAATATAGTTTATAGAGATCAAACAGAAAGCTTATAAAAGAGTTTATAAGTTGATTCCATAAGATGTAAAAAATAAAAGTTTGCTTAATTGTTAAATATGGAAGAAGAGTGGAACTGCCTTCTTTTGTGAAAAACTTCACAAAACTTACAGCTATTAAATATTGAAAGTTCAATTTTCAGTATATGAACAATATTTGTATCATTGGTACATTGGCACTGTCGAATCGTCGATCGGTCTTATAATAATGAATTTGGAATTTACTTATTAAATAATAGTAATAGTAGTAGTGACCGCTAATATGTACAAAATTCTCATAAATTATTCTAGATGGGTCTAAAATTAATTAACTTATAATCTAATTAAAGAAATTAAATAATGGTTATTTAATTTTAATTAATGTGTCTATATAATGGCCTGAAAATTCGTGTTTGAAAATTTGAGGAAAAATAAAAAATTTTCTTTTCAAATAATTAAAATGCCTCATTTATAAAATAAACTGATAAGTAAAGTTTGAAATTCAAAATCACAGCGGAAGAAATCATTACTCGCCAAAATAACAAGTTAAAGTATCCAACAACTGATAAAATTGTTTGAACATAAAAATGGCAAGTGCTGTAAATGAGGTCATCGGGTTCCACTACTGCCGACCCAAGCTAGCTCACTGGTCCCCACCCTCGGTCCCGACCTCATCAGTACCTACAACAATCAAGTCTAGTGAGCCTAAAGACTCAGCATGCATATATCGTAAATAACGAGTAAATAATATAATAAAGTTGCATGGGAATAAAAATATCATGTCATGAGGCATAATTTAAAAATAACTTGTCATGTGCAATTATAATACGTGCATAACTGACTAAAAATCATAAGTGAAATGCTTGCTCAATCGAGCTCTGTCATAAATAACATGTCATAAATTTTCTGTTGAGATTATGGTCTACGCAAGTGGCCCCTGCACTGAACTGAACTGAACTGACCGGTAACTGGCGACCGGGTGAAGTAATGTACGTCTGATCAGACTAATGCCACAGTATACTGGATGGTGCAAACTGAACTCAATGGTAACTGGCGATCGGATGAAATAATAATCCCATAAAAATAAAATGGCCACAAGCAATATCTCATAAATCTCAAAAATGAATATTTTATATTTTTATGCACGTAATATTATTAACTGGCATAATGAAATATCCTGTATTATTTTACCACATGGATTGGAACGTTCCCAGGCTCGCTGCGACCTAAATTTAACATGAAATATATGCAAATAATTTTCTTGACCAAACTTTGTAATTGAATCCTAAAACGAGACAATTACGCCCAACGACTTCGTATTACATCATGACTCCGTGCCAACCCGAACCAACACCGAACCAACGTTTAGTCATGATTAAAATACTCTTAAAAATGATGAAATAATGCTCCTAAATTTACAGTATTCGAAATTTAGCGAATGGAGGCCAAAAACGTGAAACGCTCTTTCGAGAGTCACTTTGGCACGTTGCACCGTAAATTCTCGTACGACCTCTAAAATGATCCGAATCACAAACGGCCAAAAACATGACCTTCCTAACTTGATGAGGTACTGTCCCGTCCAAGGTCATAGGCTAAAAGACAACCAAGAACTCAAACAAGCCTCTGAACCGAAGCACCACTTGCAGTCAACAAAATACAGCAGTTGCGCTTTCGTTACCTTGCGTCGTTTTCGAGACTACCGGCCATTGGGGCTTGAACCACTGACCAGAGCCTCTTACCAAAATCTTAGGGTATGGTTTGAACCATGGCTAAGGGCCCTAGGCCAGCCACAATCCAAGCAACACCCGAACCATCACCACGCTTCCAAACGAGAACAAAACTGCACGCGTGGGATGTCTTGTTTGTTTTGCTGTCAAATGAAGGATCCAATGGTTATGAGGTTAACCATGGTCCATGCTAGACATGCTAAGGTGTTGTATGAGTCATGGCTAAGGGCTAGAAGCCAACCACAACCCACTCGACACCTTAAAAACCAAAACTCAACACACACGACCACGACCAGAATTTTAAAAGCCGATGGGGGCTGTTCTTGTTTATTTTTAAAACCGATGGGAACGTGAACCAAGCCATGAAAGGGCATCTTGGCCACGTCCTAGACATGTCAAGGAAGGATTCCAACCATGGTTACAGGCCCAAAAGCCAACCAAGATTCGAACCTCCTTGAACAATCCCCAACCAGAATTTTCGAGACTCATGAATTGCAATGAGGAGAGTTGCTGTCAAAACTCTTTCTCCAGCGTGGAGGGGCTGGAACCAACGGACTTACATGACCCTAACATGTCCTAGTACATGTCTAGATGCAGCCTCAAGCCCCTGGAATCGAGCCAAACCCTGAACCATCAAAACAAATACCAACGTGAAGCATGAAGGGAAACAGAAAAATCTGTGCAGAATTTTTTGTTCTTGTTGCTGCATAATTTCTGTTTTTGCTATACAAATCATGAATATGTGATGTTTAAAAATAATAATATGATTTGATTGAAGAGCAAGGGAAAATATACACATGCCTTGGTTTTTGTTTTGAAGAAAATAAAAGAAAACACGACGCGGTGCGGAGGAGACCGAGTGCTTCTTGTTTTAACTTTTCTCTCTTGTTTGCTCCCTAGGAACTCATGATTTTTACACTGAGTTTAGCTCTGAATTTCGGTGATAATGGTGGAGAGAAAGGGTTAGGGAAATGAGGGAAATTCTAGGGAAAAATTAAGGAAGATTGCATGATAAAGGGAGCAAATAATCTTTGCTATCTTTTGAATTTGAGAGATAAGGAAATAGGATGATATCGAAAGATTTTGAGGGATAATTCTAGGGTGCACTTGGTCGAATTTAGAGTCTAGATAAAACGGAGAAAATTGCTTGATTAATTATTTGTTAGTGTTTTAAAAAGGTGGGGAGAATATCTTCCTAGAAAAAAAGATTAAGGAAAGATAATAAAGAAATTAATGGTCAACCAAATTTAAATCTAGCAAAGGGGGAGGGGCCGATTTTTAACTCTTAAAAATGGGGTGGAATATTGCTTAATTGTTTAATTATTGAGGATTAAAAGTTGAGGGATTATCTACCCAGAAAAGGGATAAGGAAAGGAAATCAAAGTTGTGAGTTGTCAAATTTTATTTAAATCTTAAATGGTGACTTTCGAAATTTTCAAATAAAAATTGAGGGTAGGGAATTGCTTAACTAATAATTTTTTTATTGATTAAAAGGTGGGGGATTTATCTCCAAGAAAAGATTAAGGAAAGACTTAAAGATGGAGAGTTGACAATATTTTGAAATATCCTAATGGGGTGGCCGAAAATTGCTATTAAAATGGAAGGGAAATATTTCTTAATTATTGAATTTTAAATCTCTAGTGTTTTATCTACCCATTAAATATTTTAGTAAATTAATAAATTAATTAAGGACTAACATTATCTTGCATGCATGGATAATTCTTTAAGTTTTAAAGATAAATTTACTATCATGTCAAATTGTAATTCCTTAATTAAAATAAGTTTAGATTAACTTATCTCAATTGGTCACATATTTATTTCAGGCTTTTAATTAAATTATTGAACCTAAAAGAATTTATTTACTACTTATCTCAAGTTAATTAAATAAATTTTTAAACTTTTTTTTCCTTAAAATAAATTATTTTTTTATTTCAAATAAATTCTAGGAATATTTTCTTAATATTAAAATTTTTCTCTTTACTCCAACTCCAGTCCAGCCTCACTTAATTTACTGAAAGCTAATAATTAAACTACTGCATGAAATAAATAAATTTAAAGAAGAAAATTTAAATACTCATGCAATAAAATCATTTTAATTTAAATACTAGGAATTATGCATGGCTTATACATAGTCTAATTTACGGGTTCTACAGTCTATGCATATATTATTTGTACATATGTAGATGTATTAATATATGTACACATATTTTATATGGAGATATAAAGATGTGTATGTAAAATAAATATATCATGCATTATCAAAACTTGATTAATAACATGGTATAAAAATAAGATAAGAGTTTTATTTAATGAAAATAATGAATCTTCGTGGGAGTAGGATTAGGAATCCTGATAGGAGAGGGACTCCTGATGTGATCATGAATCAACCTCTATAATAATTTCATTTAGGGCCATAAGAAATAAGACTATTTCTGCGAACAAAATTTTGTTCACCAAAAGTTTTCTCCATTTCCTCTCACACACAGAGTTTCGACCACCTTGAGGATTTTGAAGAAAATTTTCACGCTCACTTCCACGCCCATCATCACTGCAAGATCTCTGAAACTACGGTGATTTAATCTCAACACAAAGTTTGTTTAGGATCTCAAGTGCGATCTAAACAAGGAGTCCATTCTCCGATTGTGGACCTAATTTGACGATCAAAGGCCGAGATCCGTTCGAAAAGAGTTATAAGAAGGGTCATCTCCGCTAATCCCGAACTGGTTTGGTGTCTAGCGTAATATACGCGACGATAATAAATCTAAAACACCTTATGGATGTTAAAATACTTACGACGTTCAAAGAAAATTTCGAATCTCGAAACTAAAAATTTTAAACTGACGCTGCGCCATGGGTGTGTGTAACGGAGATTTTTCTCAATTGTATGAATATTATTGTTTAAATCGTGTTGAATAAATTATTTCTAACTGCGTTTGAAATTCCAGGAAAATGTAGCCACTAAAAATAAGTATTTGAAAAACAAAAAAAGAATATTTTTGAGGTTGCCCTGCCCGAGAGGGCAGCGCTGACAAGAATTTTAAACAAAATAAATGGGGGCGGGGAAGGCTGCGAGGCTGCCGAATTGTTCAGGCAGTGCGAAAAGGTACGAGCAGGGTGCCCGATATGGTCTCGGGAAACCCTGCCCGATAGGGACTCTTTTTTGGGAGTCCCAGTGTAGAGCCTGTAACTTAGACTACGTATAAACCATGCATAATTCTTGTATTTAAATTAAAATGATTTTTATTGCATGAGTATTTAAATTTAATTATTTTACGTAGTAGTTTAACTTTATCATTTCAGTTAATTCAGTGAGGCCGGACTGGAGTTGGAGTTTTGGGATAAAATTTAAGATTCATAAAACGTTCCCAGGATTTATTTTAGCTATCTAGTAAGTTAATTTAAGTTAAAAGGAGGTTTAGAGAATTATTTAATCAACTTGAGGTGAGTAGGAAATTAATTCATTTAAGTTCTATAATTGAGGGGTTAGTTCACTAAATTATTTAAAAGATAAGTAAGGCTTTTAAAGGTTATAAATTTACTAAATAATCAACATTTCCCCTCCACTTAATCTATAAATTTCGGCCACCTTAGAATATTAAGCAATACCTTGCCAACTCACCCTTTGACCCATTCTTTGTTATTTTAGGATGCTAACCTTTTAATTATTAATCACCCTTAATTAATTAATTAATAACCAACATCCTAGCCTTGTAAAACATGTAGTATTCGGTCATTGCCTCTAACAAAACACCCAACAAATATTTGATATCAAACCAAAATTCAAAATTCAAAAAGAGTAGACTTGGTCTTGCATTTTCCCTATATTTTGCACCCATCTCCCTCATTCCCCTCACCACCATTTCTTCCCCTCCCCATCACCGAAATCTGAGAGATTTCAGAGCCTATATTGAGTTAAAAATCGTGAGGTGCTATGGAAAAAACAAGAGAGAAAAATCAGTAGCAAACAAGGTAGCAAAAGCGCTCCACCTCCTCCGCGTCGTATCGTCTCATTCTTTCGTTTTTCTTCCAAACGAAACCAGGCATGCATATATTCTTCCTTGACTCTTCAATCAAGTCCTATTATCATTTATTTTCATTACATGATCATCATTTCCATGGCAAAAACCGAAATCTATCAAAAACTTTTCAGAAAATAAAGATGCAGATTTGGGCTTTCATTGTGCTCCTCCCGAGTTTCAATTGTTTTGATGGTTTCAGATATTGGTTCGATTCCAGGCTCCTAAGGCAACATCTAGACATGTAATAGGATGCATTAAGACCATGTTGGTCCATTCAAACAAGCCCCATGCATAATAGAATTCGAATTTGACAGCAACTCTTCAATCTTAGCCATTTGTGTTTTCGAAAATCCAGTTTGCTGTCAAAAAGGGAAAAGTCTCTGATCATGGCTGCCCCAAGGCCTATAGCCATAGTTAGATCACTTCTCTAGCATGTCTAAGACGTGACTAAGTTGCCCTTTTGGTGGCTTGGTCCATGGTGAATCGGTTTTTACAATAAAACACAAGAACAGCCACTCCCCACTTTCGGCTTTCTCTTGGTACAGCATGTGTGCTTCGAAAATGGTGGAATGGTGTGGATCTTGGTTGGCCTATGGCCCCTAGCCACGGTTCATACCATACCACTAGATGTCTAGATCGTGCTATGGTCAATCAAATGGCCACTGGAACGACACGAGACAGCAAACGAAGCACAACACCACACACGTATGCAAAGGTGTTCTCGGTTAGAGCCTTCGGTTGTCTGCTGGCGTGATGCGAATTGTGGCTGGCCTAGGGCCCTTAGCCATGGTTCAAATCGTTCCTTGGGATGTTGGTAAGAGTCTCTGGTTGGTGGTTCAAGCCCCAATGGCCGGTAGTCTCGAAAACGACGCAAGAAACCTAAGCACAGCTGCTGTATTTTGTGGACAGCAACTTGCTGTGACGGTTCAGTGACTCGTTCGAGTTCTTAGTTGGCTTTTAGCCTATAGCCTTGGACTGGACAATGCCTCATCAAGTTAGGAAGGTCATGTTTTTGGCCGTTTGTGATTCGGATCATTTTTGAGGTCGTACGAGAATTTACGGTGCGATGTGCCAAATTGACTCTCGAAAGAGCGTTTCATGTTTTGGCCTCCATCCACCTAGATTTCGACCCTCACCATTTTAGGGGTACTACTTCATCATTTTAAGTGCATTTTAATCATGACTATATGATGTGTCAGTGTTGGTTCGGGTTGGTTCGGAGTCATGATTAAATACGGAGTCATGATTAAATACGAAGTCATTAGGCGCACTTGTCTCAGTTTTTGGATTTAATTGCATAGTTTGGTCAAGTAAAAGCTATTGCATATTTTTCATGGCATATTTAGGTTACAGCGAGCCTGGGAGCGATCCAATCCATTCAGTAAAATTAGGATATTTAATTATGTTAATTAATTATATTACGTGCAAAAATGTTCATTTTGAGATTTATGTGATATCGCTTGTGGTCACTTTACTACCATTATTCAATCCGGTCGCGAGTCACCGGTCCGGTCGTCAGTTACCGGTCAGTTTAGTTGTTTCACCTAGTATATTGTGGCAGTAGTCTGATCAGACGTACATTATTAAACCCGGTCGCCAGTTACCGGTCAGCTCAGTTCTGTTCAGAGACCACTTGCGTAGACCATAATCTCACCAGAAAATTATTACAAGTTACTTCATGACAGGGCTCCAAGGAGCAACCATTTTCACTATGATTTTCAGTTCAGTTATGCACGTATTATAATTGCTCACGACAAGTTATTTTCACATTATGCCTCATGACATGATATCCTCACTTGCATGCAAGCTTATTATTTATCTACTTGTTATTTACGATATATGCATGTTGAGTCTTTAGACTCACTAGACTTGATTGTTGTAGGTGCTGATGATGATGTCGGGATCGAGGGCGGGTACCAGTGAGCCAGTTCGAGTCGGCAGTAGTAGGACCCGAGGACCTCAGTTCAGCATTTATTATTATTTGATTGCTCAGACATTTTTATATATTATTGAATAAATTTTTAACTGTTGTTTCGAAAAATGTTAATTTCTTCCGCTGCCACTTTGAACATCAAACTTTATTTATCAGTTCAATTATGAATGAGGCAATTTTATTTATTTAAAAAAAAAGAAAATTTTTAAATTTTTCGCAATTTTTGAAGCACGGATTTTTAGGTCTTTACAGCTGGTATCAGAGCAATGGTTCTGTAAAGGGTTGTACTACTACTGACCTCGAGAAGCTCACGAAGTCACGTTTTCGGTCTGTAAGTTTTTCATTTACACATTTTATTTAAAGCATGAATTAATTTCAACAGCATGATTTCATGAGATATTTGCGCCCATATTTTTATTGTTCAGTATCTAAATGTAAATAAATTATGGAATTATGCATGTTAGTTACGTATGGGTTATGTATGGAACAGTATGGCCCCTAGACGCATATCCTCGAGCGTACGAGAGTGGATGAGCCTCGCCAGGAGGACCGAGATGAGCAGAGGCAGAAGAGGTACGGACCTCCACCCCCTCCTCCAGATATGAATGCCTAGATGCTAGCTGGGATGACGCAGTTCTTCGCACAGTTTGCGGGGAACAACGTCGTGGCGACCAGACCGACAGGGCCCGAGGCTGTGTACGAGAGATTCATGAAGATGCGTCCAAAGGAGTTTTCAGGGACGTCGGACCCCATGATTGCTGAGGGATGGATCAAGTCCCTCGAGGTTATCTTCGAGTTTATGGAGCTTGGAGATTCAGATCGAGTTCGTTGTGCTTCTTATCTGTTCGGAGGAGATTCCCGCCTATGGTGGGAAGGAGCTTCAGTAGCCCTTAACTGGGCTACACTGTCTTGGGTGCGCTTTACGAAGGTGTTTTACTCCAAGTATTTCACAGATGAGGTGCGTTCGCGTCTGACCAGGGAGTTCATGACCCTGAGGCAAGAAGAGCTGACTGTTACGGAGTTCATCCGTAAATTTGAGAGGGGCTGCCACTTTGTGCCCTTGATTGCGAACGATGCCAGTGCCAAGCTGAGGCACTTTCTGGACGGACTGCGGCCGATCTTACGCCGTGATGTTAGGGTTGCTGGCCCTACTACCTTTGAGGTTGCCGTTTCTAGAGGTCGGGCTGCAGAGCAGGATCTGATCGATATAGAGAGGGATCGCTTGGGAAAGCGACCAGTTCAGGTACCACACCGCCCTCCTCCTCCTCAGCAGCATCAGCATCAGCATAAGAGGCCGCATCACGGCCAGCCCAGGAACAGAGGAGGACCTCAGCAGCATCAACAGCAGGGACGTGCCGTCCCGAGGACTTTTGAGCACCCAGTCTGTCCCAAGTGCTCACGTCGCCACCCTGGAGTATGCATGTTTGGTTCAGGGAAGTGTTATAAGTGTGGCAGCACAGACCACATGATGCCGCAGTGCCCCCGGAAGAATCTGCCTACCCAAGGCAGAGTTTTTGCTCTCCATGCTGCAGAGACGAACCCCGATACCATGTTGATGACAGATACCTTACAGCTTTAAGTTTATAATTGCATTCCAATGTTTTGGGAATCAGGATTAAGATTTTGAACTTAGAATTGCAATAGGATTGCATGCTCTAATCAGTATTATTTTCGGGATTTAGTTAGGAGAACTGTGACCTTTGCATGTCTATAAGCTTAGCTCTTGTGATTATTTGGGTTCAGCTTAGTGTTCCGAACTTTCAGGGAGAATTTTCATAGCTGGCTCATCTACCAAAGCCCTGATAGATTCAGGGGCTACCCACTCATTTATTTCGGAGATCTTTGCTAATTTCCTCAAGATCTAGACCATCGGGCTAGATGTAGCCTACTCAGTAGTACTGCCTTCGGGAAAAGAGATGGCGGCCACAAATGTGATCCGAGACATAGACCTTGAGCTACATGGAAACCTTGTTTATGCGGATCTTACTGTATTGCCGATGCCAGAGTTTGACATCATATTAGGGATGGATTGGCTATTGAGGAACAGAGTGTTGATAGACTTCCAGCGGAGATCTGTTCTAGTTCGACCGCCTGGGATGACGCAGTTCTTATTTGAGCCGGACAGGTACTTTCCTTTACCGCGCATTATTCCTTATGTCCAGGCTAGGAAGCTTATGCATAGAGGGTGTCGGGCATTTTTAGCAACTTTTATATCTGTCCCCGAGACACCCAATCAGTCAGCTTCAGATGTTCCGATTGTTAGAGACTTCTTAGATGTTTTTCCTGAGGACGTCTCTGGTATGCCACCTGAGAGAGAAGTGGAGTTTTCTATCGAGCTTATGCCAGGTACGGTTCCGATCTCGAAAGCACCGTACCGACTTGCACCGACAGAGATGGCAGAGCTTAAGAAGCAGATTCAGGAACTTCTTGATAAGGAGTTCATCCGCCCGAGTTTCTCACCTTGGGGCGCGCCAGTCTTGTTTGTTAAGAAGAAAGATGGCTAGATGAGGCTTTGTATTGACTACCAGGAGTTGAACAGGGTTACAGTGAAGAATAAATACCCACCTCCGAGGAGTGAGGATCTGTTTGACCAGTTGCAGGGAGCTTCGATTTTCTCCAAGATAGATCTGCGTTCAGGTTATCACCAGTTGAGGGTGAGAGACGCCGATGTTTCGAAGACTGCTTTCAGGACTCGTTATGGTCACTACGAGTTTCTTGTGATGCCGTTTGGTTTGACGAATGCGCCAGCGATCTTCATGGATCTCATGAATCGCGTATTTCAGCCGTACCTTGATCAGTTTTTGATAGTGTTCATAGACGACATCCTCGTCTACTCCAAGAATCAGGAGGATCACAGCAGGCATCTGACCATATTGTTGCAGACATTGTTGAAGCACAAATTATTCGCAAAGTTCAGTAAATGCGAATTCTGGTTAGAGAAGGTGGCATTCTTAGGCCACATTGTTTCTAGAAGTGGCATTGAGGTAGACCCAACGAAAGTTGCCGCAGTCAGAGATTGGGTTGTGCCGCAGAATGCATCATAGATCGGCAGTTTTCTTGGCTTAGTAGGATATTACCGGAAGTTCATCAAGGGATTCTCCTTGATTGCAGTTCCAATCACAGCACTGACAAAAGAATGTGAAATTTGTTTGGAGCGAGGAGTGTCAGAAGAGCTTCGATACTTTGAAGCAAGCTCTTATCTCAACACCAGTTTTGGCTATGCCGTCAGGGCCCGGTGAGTTTGTGCTATATACCGATGCTTCGAAGCTCGGTTTGGGCGCAGTATTAATGCAACATGGGAAGGTGATAGCGTATGCTTCTCGACAGTTGAAAACCCATGAGAAGAACTACCCTACCCATGATCTAGAGTTGGCCGCCGTAGTTTTTGCCTTGAAGATTTGGAGGCACTATCTGTATGGGGAGAAGTGCCAGATCTTTACCGACCACAAGAGCCTCAAGTATTTCTTTACGCAGAAGAAGCTGAACATGCGTCAGAGGCGTTGGTTGGAGCTTGTTAAAGACTACGATTGTGACATTAGCTATCACCAGGTAACGCTAATGTAGTTGCAGATGCACTGAGCAGAAAAGTTGCAGTGATGGCTCATTTGGCAGTTTCGAGACCTCTTTAGTTTGAGATGCAGAGGTTTGATCTTGAGACTTATCCTCGAGGTAGAGTTCCCCGTCTATCTATCTTGACCATTTAGTCTTCCCTTTTGGACCGTATTCGCAGTGGTCAGGTAGCAGATGAGCAGTTGGCCAAGTGGAAGCAGAGAAATGAGGCCAAGGACAGTGTCTTGTACTCAGTTAGTGATGGTATAGTGAGATACCGAGACAGGATATGGGTTCCTAGCTGTGATTCTATTCGAGCAGATATTCTATCAGAGGCCCACATGTCCCCGTACTCCATTCACCCCGGGAGTACGAAGATGTACAAAGATCTGCAGTTGCTGTATTGGTGGCCAGGGATGAAGAAGGATATCAGACGTTTTGTATCCGAGTGTCTGACTTGCCAGTTAGTGAAGGCCGAGCATCAGAGACCAGCAGGTTTGCTCAAGCCTCTTCCTATTCCCGAGTGGAAGTGGGAGAATGTCACCATGGACTTTGTGACCGGTTTGCCGAAGTCAGTCAGAGGATCAAATGCCATCTGGGTGATTGTTGATCGTCTTACCAAATCAGCGCACTTTTTGCCTATTAAGACGACTTTCATCATGGTTCAGTATGCAGAGTTGTATATCCAAGAGATAGTCCGACTGCATGGTATTCCAATTTCTATCGTATTTGACAGAGATCCCAAATTTACTTCCTCGTTTTGGAAGAGTTTGCATTCGACTATGGGGACGAAGTTGCTGTTTAGCACAGCTTTTCATCCGCAGATATATGGGCGGTCAGAGCGAGTCATTCAGATTTTGGAGGATCTTCTCTGAGCTTGCGTCATTGATTTCTCAGGGAGTTGGGAGTCGAACTTACCATTGGTAGAGTTCACCTATGACAACAGCTTTCAGTCGTCTATAGGAATGGCTCCGTATGAGGCTTTGTATGATCGCAAGTGCAGATCTCCTGTTCATTGGGATAAAGTAGGAGAGAGAGCAGAGTTGGGTCCAGAGATTATTCAGCAAACTGTTGATGTTGTAGCCCGGATCCGTGATAGAATGAGGACTGCTCAGAGTCGACAGAAGAGCTATGCAGATCAGAGAAGGAGAGAGTTAGAGTTCGTAGTCGGCGACCATGTCTTTGTGAAGGTGGCACCTATGAAGGGTGTCATGAGATTCGGGAAGAAAGGAAAGCTTAGTCCGAGATTTATTGGACCATTTGAGATCCTTGACAGAGTTGGGACGCTAGCTTATCATGTTGCTCTTCCGCCGAATCTGGCCGGAGTACACAATGTGTTCCACGTCTCTATGCTGAGGAAGTATATGGAGAATCCTTCGCATGTGCTGAATTTTGAGCCGTTGCAGCTCACTCCGAACCTATCTTATGAGGAGAGACCGGTGCAGATCCTAGACATGCAGGAGAAGAAGCTTGGAACAAGCTGGTTAAGCGAGTGAAAGTCAAGTGGCTTAACCATTCAGAGGAGGAAGCTACGTGGGAGTCTGAGTCAGAGATGAGGAGTCGGTACCCCGAGTTATTCGGTGAGTCTTAATTTCGAAGACAAAATTTCTTTTAAGGGGGAAAGATTGTAGAGCCCGTAACTTAGACTACGTATAAGCCATGCATAATTCTAGTATTTAAATTAAAATGATTTTTATTGCATGAGTATTTAAATTTAATTATTTTACGTAGTAGTTTAACTTTATCATTTCAGTTAATTCAGTGAGGCCGGACTGGAGTTGGAGCTTTGGGATAAAATTTAAGATTCAGAAAACGTTCCCAGGATTTATTTTAGCTAGCTAGCAAGTTAATTTAAGTAAAAGGAGGTTTAGAGAATTATTTAAGCAACTTGAGGTGAGTAGGAAATTAATTCATTCAAGTTCCATAATTGAGGGGTTAGTTCACTAATTTATTTAAAAGATAGGTAAGGCTTTTAAAGGTTATAAATTTACTAAATAATCAACATTTCCCCTCCACTTAATCTATAAATTTCGGCCACCTTAGAATATTAAGCAATACCTTGCCAACTCACCCTTTGACCCATTCTTTGTTATTTTAGCATGCTAACATTTTAATTATTAATCACCCTTAATTAATTAATTAATAACAAACATCCTAGCCTTGTAAAACATGTAGGATTTGGTCATTGCCTCTAACAAAACACCCAACAAATATTTGATATCAAACAAAAATTCAAAATTCAAAAAGAGTAGACTTGGTCTTGCATTTTCCCTATATTTTGCAACCATCTCCCTCATTCCCCTAACCACCATTTCTTCCCCTCCCCATCACTGAAATCTGAGAGATTTCAGAGCCTATATTGAGTTAAAAATCGTGAGGTGCTAGGGGAAAAACAAGAGAGAAAAATCAGTAGCAAACAAGGTAGAAGAAGCATTCCACCTCCTCCGCCGTATCGTCTCATTCTTTCGTTTTTCTTCCAAACGAAACCAGGCATGCATATATTCTTCCTTGACTCTTAAATCAAGTCCTATTATCATTTATTTTCATTACATGATCATCATTTCTATGGCAAAAACCGAAATCTATCAAAAACTTTTCAGAAAATAAAGATACAGATTTCGGCTTTCATTGTGCTCCTCCCGGGTTTCAATTGTTTTGATGGTTTCAGGTATTGGTTTGATTCCAGGCTCCTAAGGTGACATCTAGACATGTAATAGGATGCATTAAGACCATGTTGGTCCATTCAAACAAGCCCCATGCATGATAGAATTCGAATTTGACAGCAACTCTTCAATCTTCGCCATTTGTGTTTTCGAAAATCCAGCTTGCTGTCAAAAAGGGAAAAGTCTCTGATCATGGCTGCCCCAAGGCCTATAGCCATGGTTAGATCACTTCTCTAGCATGTCTAAGACGTGACTAAGTCGCCCTTTTGGTGGCTTGGTCCATGGGGAATCGGTTTTTACAATAAAACACAAGAACAGCCCCTCCCCACTTTCGGCTTTCTCTTGGTGCAGCAAGTGTGCTTCGAAAATGGTGGAATGGTGTGGATCTTGGTTGGCCTATGGCCCCTAGCCACGGTTCATACCATACCCCTAGATGTCTAGATCATGCTATGGTCAATCAAATGGCCACTGGAACGACACGAGACAGCAAACGAAGCACAACACTACACACGTATGCAAAGGTGTTCTCGGTTGGAGCCTTCTGTTGTCTGCTGGCGTGATGCGAATTGTGGCTGGCCTAGGGCCCTTAGCCATGGTTCAAATCATTCCTTGGGATGTTGGTAAGAGTCTCTGGTCGGTGGTTCAAGCCCCAATGGCCGGTAGTCTCGAAAACGACGCAAGAAACCTAAGCACAGCTGCTGTATTTTGTGGACAGCAACTTTCTGTGAGGGTTCAGTGACTCGTTCGAGTTCTTGGTTGGATTTTAGCCTATAGCCTTGGACTGAACAGTGCCTCATCAAGTTAGGAAGGTCATGTTTTTTGCCGTTTGTGATTCGGATCATTTTTGAAGTCGTACGAGAATTTACGGTGCGATGTGCCAAATTGACTCTCGAAAGAGCGTTTCATGTTTTGGCCTCCATCCACCTAGATTTCGACCCTCACCATTTTAGGGGTACTACTTAATCATTTTAAGCATATTTTAATCATGACTATATGATGTGTCAGCGTTGGTTCGGGTTGGTTCGGAGTCATGATTAAATACGAAGTCATTAGGCGCACTTGTCTCAGTTTTTAGATTTAATTGCATAGTTTGGTCAAGTAAAAGCTATTGCATATTTTTCATGGCATATTTAGGTTACAGCGAGCCTGGGAACGATCCAATCCATTCAGTAAAATTAGGATACTTAGTTATGTTAATTAATTATATTACGTGCAAAAATGTTCATTTTGAGATTTATGTGATATTGCTTGTGGTCACTTCACTACCATTATTAAACCCGGTCGCCAGTCACTGGTCCGGTTGTCAGTTACCGGTCAGTTCAGTTGTTTTACCCAGTATACTGTGACAGTAGTCTGATTAGACGTACATTATTAAACCCGGTCGCCAGTTACCGGTCCGGTCGCCAGTTACCGGTCAGCTCAATTCAGTTCAAGGACCACTTGCGTAGACCATAATTTCACCAGAAAATTATTACAAGTTATTTCATGACAGGGCTCCAAGGAGCAACCATTTTCACTATGATTTTCAGTTCAGTTATGCACGTATTATAATTGCTCACGACAAGTTATTTTCACATTATGCCTCATGACATGATATCCTCACTTGCATGCAAGCTTATTATTTATCTACTTGTTATTTACGATATATTCATGTTGAGTCTTTAGACTCACTAGACTTGATTGTTATAGGTGCTGATGATGATGTCGGGATCGAGGGCGGGGACCAGTGAGCCAGTTCGAGTCGGCAGTAGTAGGACCCGAGGACCTCAGTTCAGCATTTATTATTATTTGATTGCTCAGACATTTTTATATATTGTTGAATAAATTTTTAACTGTTGTTTCGAAAAATGTTAATTTCTTCCGCTGCAACTTTGAACATCAAACTTTATTTATCAGTTCAATGATGAATGAGGCAATTTTATTTATTTAAAAAAAAATTTTAAATTTTTCGCAATTTTTGAAGCACGGATTTTTAGGCCTTTACAGCCGGTGCATTTTTCAGATTTTAAAATTTTTCGGTTAAAATTGATATTTTATGAAAAATTGATAAAATTAACCCACGTAAATAAATTTTATTAAAATTTTGGAATTTTCTCACAAAATAATTTTTGAATTTTCTCACAAAATAAATAATTATAATTAGATTTTAATTATTTATGGTAAAATGTTTTTAAAAAAATTAATTATTTGAAATTAAATAAAAATGTTTGTTTAACTTAATAATTAAGTCGGTTAATGATAATTTATAATATACATGATTTGCAGATAATATGTGATATTATCGAATTGATATAATATTTGATATTATATGGTAAAAATATGATCGAGAGCTATGACCAATTTAATAGTTGTATGTTAAAATATTTTACATGTTAATTTTTTATTATTAGATAATTAATAGTACGCATATTTTATGGCCCGTTCCCACCTCCAAAAATATGTATCTCAATGTAGTGCCAAAAAAACAATGCATGCTATGTGTTAAATTATTTTTAAAGTATATATATTTATTTTATTATGCAATTTTATTTTATTTAAAATATTTTAATGAGTTTTAGTTTTTCAGACGAATGTTCAATACCGAATGAGAAAGGAGACATGATTTAATTATGGGTAGAATTTTAAAATTGTAAGACTCTTAATTAAAAATTGGAAGGCTTAATTAGTAATTTAAATTGTAAGGGCTTAATTAGCAAATTTAATTGGTATTTTAATTAAACTAAAACACCTAATAAACATCCTAAGCAATATATAAAAGAACCCCACCCTAACTCTACCTTACATCTCAAGCACACACACAACACACACCAAAACACACACTAACACACAAAAGCAACTCAATTCTCGGCCATATTTTGCAAAGGAAAAGCTTGGAGTTTTTTTCCCCTTCCACAGCATCTTAAGCCAACCACCATACTACAATCCTTGGTTATTTTAGTCACTTTTCAAGCCATTAAACACAGCAATCCGTCTCTGTTCGGCCTCCGTTTTCCCACGCGTTTGTTTTTTCGATATTTTGTGTGTTTTAACGCAAAGACATGTCTAAACCTTTCCTTTCTGGATCGATATTGTTATATACTGTATTTTTATATAAAACATGCATGAAAACTCGTTGGTTTAATTATAAGGATGCTAGAACTTGATTAAAACTTGTTTCGAAACATATTACACATTAACTTCTTTGTTTCTCGAGTTTTTAATCTTCATCTTCGCTGGACCGATCCTAAGGCTTGCTGCTACATACTTTTATGTTTTAGAATGTGTTTAGATGTTGTTAGGTGGTATGGGATGGGCCGATAGGCCGTTGGTGGGCACAGGCTGACGGCCGCGGGTTTGGCGTCGGGTTGGTGGTTAGGCTGGACCATGGTGCATAGCTAGGGTCTAGGTGGGGTCTTATGGTCCTGGGGTAGGCCTGGTATTGGTTAGGGTCCGGTTGGGTGGAAATAGCTGCTGGAGTTGAGAACATCAGCTTGCGTGCATATGGAGAGGCGCGACTAGGGTGGACGATTTTGTGTGGATTCAAGGATTGTGGTGCGTTATGGGCTGGAACGGGATGGACCATAGGCTTGGTTCGGGTTTTGTTCGAGTTAGAATCGATAAAAAGTCGTACGAAACGCATAAGTGTCATAGCGTCACTCCTTGGGCAGCTTGTGTCTAGATTGTTCGTGGTACATGGTACATGATCTGGGCATGGTTCGGGCTTGGTCTATGGCCTTGGACAGTAGATTAGGATGTTTTTATGTATGGGTCGATTGTGCGCGCTGGTGGCAGGGACGTGGGATTTCTCGGTGCTGGTCTAGGCTAGGCCGGTTAGGGTCTGGGAATGGTTTGGTCCAAGGTGGCTCGAGGGTGGCTCGAGTCGCTTTAGGGTTTGGTTTTGAGGCTAGGAGAAGAAGCGGTTCAAATCATGGTCCACGGGGGTCAGTTCATAGTTCACGAGGGTAGTATAGGTATGAAAAGTCTACGTTTAAAGTTTGGAAAGAAAATATTTAAGTTTGAATTAATTCGGGATTTAAACGCTTAACAGTTTAGCAATTGAGGAATTAAATAAAAAGTCCCGAGTTTAATTCAAATAAAAATATTAGAAGTCAAAATTAATCTTAAATAATTATTTGAGATAGTCTCGAGTCAATAAAAGTGAGAAAAAGTCAAAATCGATGTTTTTTGGGTCCAGGGGCAAAACGGTCATTTTACACCTTGGTAGTACAAAAAGGTTTGACAGTGTCCCGAAGAATCATAACGCATGCTAAATGATATTTTAAAACGTTTATGATTAAAATATGGGACTTCATGATTTATGATAAAGCTATGTAATTTTTACTGTTAAAATACTATTTTACAAATGTGAAAAAGATATGATATTTTATGAATAAAAAGGAAGGAAAAATATTTTGAAGAATATGAATTGACTGTGACAAAAAGGATATGATATGATATGATTATTGGGAATATCGTGAGGGAGAAAGTCTGATAAACATAAAAATTGTACATTAGTTAAATGTTTTATAATATAAATTTATAGTTTTTGTTTTATTAAATGTTTAAATATTATATGGTTATAATAAATTGTAAAAAAAAAAAGTTGTTGTGTAATTATAAGTTTTTACTATTTTTACAGGTTCGATAAAACAAGAATAATCTTGGCGTTGCAAATGGGATTAAGATGATTCTTGGACCTATAGAAAATTGATGTTAATATCTACAATATTGGTGGCAAGCATGAGATCAAAATCTTTTCACAAGTGGGATCAAATTAAGCAACAAATAAAGTTACTAAAGAAGTGGCAGTTTTACCATGCTCTAGCATTTTGACCATATCTCTCAAATTACTTGGTCAAATGGTTAAAAAAAATACAACAATTCAAATAACTCAATTATCTACATGTTTTGTTTTATGTGGAAAAGAAAATTCGGATGAGAAGATTTTCAAAAGTGATGTGTATTAAGATATAATTTCTTTGAACACCAATGAAGACTTATGTATAAAAAAATAATATTTTATTTGTGGTTGTCTCCCCAAATTTGGCTATAAATAGGGGTGCATTGTAATGAATTGAGATATCCCTCATTCTATGAACAAATCTGTAGAGCCCAAAATTTGTACGCGTAAATACCATGCATTATTTAATGGTTAAATTATTTATTCAAGTTTAAAATGATTTATAACGATGCATGCTCTATTTAAATTGTATTATTTTAAATTATCTATGTTTACGTGATGCACGTTAAAATGTTTTCTTGAGTTTCATGTTTCAGCTATTATTCAATGCAAGATCGAGGAAAAGAGACCGGCGACGATTTTAGCAATTTTAAAACGTTGTATTTTATTTTAAGTTAAGAATGAGGCATTTTAAATGATTTATTAAGCTTTTAGCATTTTTAAAGCCTAAATCAATGAACTTCTTGCCAGTGAAGATGACTTTCTCCATGACGCAGTATGCGGAGCTCTATATTAAGGAGATAGTGCGTTTTCACGGGATCCCAGTTTCTATTGTGTTCGACAGGGACCCGAGATTTATTTCGTCCTTTTGGAAGAGCTTACATGCAGCCATGGGGACGAAGTTACTTTTCAGTAAAGCTTTTCACTCGCAGACAGATGGCCAGTCTGAGCGTGTGATTTAGATTTTGGAGGATTTTTTAAGAGCTTGTGTGATTGAATTCCATGGGAATTGGGAATCGAAACTACCTCTAGTAGAGTTTACCTACAACAAAAGCTTCCAATCATCTATAGGTATTTCTCCTTACGAGGCACTGTATGAATGGAAGTGCCGATCACTAATTCATTGGGATGAGGTTGATGAAAGAGCAGAACTTGGTCCAGAGATTGTTCAGCAGACTGCAGATGTGGTGATCAAGATCCGAGACAGGATGAAGACTGCCCAGAGTCGTCAAAAGAGTTACGCTGATAAGAGGAGAAGAGATCTCGAGTTTGCCGTAGGAGATCACATTTTCGTAAAAATAGCACCTATGAAGGGTGTTATGAGATTTGGGAAGAGAGGCAAGCTGAGTCCGAGATTCATTGGGCCGTTCGAGATCCTTTACAGAGTTGGGACACTAGCATATCGTGTAGCTCTACCGCCGAATCTAGCCGGTGTACACAATGTGTTCTACGTCTCGATGCTGAGGAAGTACCTAGGGAATCCTTCACATTTTTTGAGCTATGAGCCGTTGCAGCTTACTCCAGATCTGTCGTATGAGGAAAGGCCTATACAAATCCTATATAGTCAAGAACGAAGACTTCGGAATAAAGTGGTCAAGCTGGTCAAAGTCTGGTGGCTAAATCAATCAGTGGAGGAGGTCACTTGGGAAACCGAGGCAGATATGAGGAGTCGCTATCCAGAACTGTTTGGTAAGATTTAGTTTCGAGGACGAAATTTAGATAAGTGGGGTAGGAATTGTAGAGCCCAAAATTTGTACGCGTAAATCCCATGCATTATTTAATGGTTAAATTATTTATTCAAGTTTAAAATGATTTATAGCTATGCATGATCTATTTAAATTGCATTATTTTAAATTATTTATGTTTACGCGATGCACGTTAAAATGTTTTCTTGAGTTTCATGTTTCAGGCGATTATTCGATGCGGGATCGAGGAAAAGAGACCGACGAAGATTTTAGCAATTTTAAAACGTGGTATTTTATTTTAAGTTAAGAATAAGGCATTTTAAATGATTTATTAAGCTTTTATCATTTTTAAAGCCTAATTTATTTATTTATTGATTTTAAGATTTTTAAAAACCCTTAAAGTTTAGCAATTGTGTAATTTATTTTGTTAATTAGAGAATTTATAAAATAAGTGTGTATTTTATTTTAATTAAGGGATTTGTTAAAGCTAGTGTGGATTAAATTTTAATTAGCATTTTACTTAGTCAATTGAGCAATAATTTCCTCCTAATTAAACACACACACACACGTTAACACTCAAACTCACACACACAAACAAGTTTACACACACTCTCTCGGCCATATGCACACACACATTTCATTTCTTTCCATGTTTTATTTTAAAGTAACTTTGGGTTCATAGAAGTTATCAGCATCCACCCCATCCTCTTCTTAAATTTCAGCAATTCTCGTGCATTTCCTCAAGGAAAATCGAGCCACAAATCGTCCCGAATCAACCCTTGCACCGTTTCCGTTTCGGTATCGCCGTACCGTGAGTTTTAAATATCAAAAGGCATGTATATTATTTTGTTTTCGCATCGATCTTGTCAAATTAATAATTTTGATGTTTACTGTATGAAAAACATGTGATTGTTATGCATAAGTTTGAGCAAAAATGGTTGGATCGATTTTAAAACATTTTTGGATCTCAAAACTCGAAGTTTGCTGTCATTTTAATTACTGCNTGGTTGGATCGATTTTAAAACGTTTTTGGATCTCAAAACTCGAAGTTTGCTGTCATTTTAATTACTGCGATTTTTCGGTCGGTTTTCTGGAAACACTTTCAGCATATGAAATGTAGAACTTTTTATACCTTCGATTTGATATAAAATTCGAAATATTTGAATAAGAATTGAGTGAGATATGACCATTTTCGTGGGACTGCTCAAACTGCGTTTTCTGAAAATTTGTGTTCTTGAAGTTTTATTTGTTGCAGGCTTCGTTGGGAACCATTTGGTGATCGCTGCTGCGTTTAAGTATTGTGAGTATGATGTTGGGTTGAGTTTTGGTGCTTCGTTTCGTGTCGATAGGCATTTGGTTGCATTAGAAGTCGTAGGAAGCATTTCGGTGTCAAAAATTCATGTTTATGGGTTATGTTGCGTAGTTGTTGTGTGTCGTTGATTTGGGGACATTTGTTTAAGTTGAATCTTTGTCATAGCGTCCTAAGATGAGTCTCGTTGCATCGGTTCGAGTCGTTTGTGCGTGACTTTTAAAATTGCATCAAAATGTGTTTTTTGGGTTGGTTGTGCGCAGGATTAGCGCCGCAGCGCCCGTTCTGCGCAAGCCTGGCGCCGCGGAGCTGCCCTTGTGTCGCCGCCGCGCTAGGCCTGCAGCATTGCTAATGCCGCGGCGCGGCGCTAGGCAGTGCCGCAGCGCAGCACTGTCCAGAGCCTATGCACTCGTGCATGATTTTTTTTAAAACACTATTTTAAGCTTATGTCTTCTATGTTTTGGGAAATGTTCACACATCATTTTAAGATTTGTTTCGGGGGTTGATGTCATGGTTTAGTACAATGATTAAACGAGGTCAAGTCCCGAGCGATATAGAATGTCATAAGTTATTTAATTATTTCGGTGGTGAGCTCGAGTACTTACGTCTAAGTTATGCAAGTTAAATATTTAAATTCATGCTAGTATGTTGCAGCAATGGCCCCAAGCGAGATCAAACGANAAACGAATCCCTTAACGCCAAGTAAGTATGTTTGACGTACAAAGAAAATACTTTAAGTTTTTGAGGTATGCTAAATGTCTTGTGACCAATTATGTATGGGATTGGAAAACAGTAAAGCATGACCATGGACCAATCCACCCCGTTAAAGCATGAACGGGTTTAGATCAGGATTGGAAAACGTTAAAGCATGAACAGGGACCAATCCACCCGTTAAAGCATGAACGGAGATCTCATGTATGTTGCAGTGGATCTTCCCCGTCAGCCCAGTACTGTGGTTTAGTCTGATCAGGCGTATATATGTATGGGTCACTTGCTTTGAAACATGCTTCTACGCAAAATTATGTTATGTATGCTTAAGTATGTAAGATGCAAACACGTTTACGAAAATTTTCACGACAATGGCATGTCTATGTTATGTTATAATGTTCAAGTCCCAATTACGTTTATGTTATTTCGTTCATTTTCAAGTTTCAAGTATGTAGGTCCTATTTTAAAGATGCATGTGGTTTTATTATGTATTACTTGTTACTACTAGTTTATACGTGTTGAATCTTTAGACTCACTAGACTTGATCTATGCAGGTGAGGAGGATGTCGAGGAGACTAGGGGTGGGGACCAAGGAGCTGGCTTGAACTGAGCAGGAGGCTAGACCCGAGGACCGCCCTTGTTTTTAAGATGTGATGCATGATGATTTTTTGTACTCTGATTTTGATGAAACCAATTTACGTTGTTTGAATGTTTACTTTTGCAAACTTTGTTGGTACTTGTTTTTCTTCCAAATATTTTTAGATGGTTGGCAAACTTGATTGGGGTTGTTTTACGACAAATGTTTTAGACGAACAAGACATTTTAATGCAAATTTGAAATTTATTTCACACTTAAGAAAATTTTTATTTTTCCGTAAATTTTAAATAGTTCAAAAGTACGGTACGTTACAAAATCTTTGCGTTCATAATATTTCTCTCTTTATTTTTCCTTTATTTCTTCATTTAAATATAATTAGCATGTTGATTTCATATCATTGTTCTATACTTTGAATAATGAGTAGATAACTTCCCAATGTTGAGATGAAAATGTGAAGCTCTTGGTATGATAATAAGGTTATTAAAGGTAATAATCTATGTTTTATATTATTTAATCATTATTTATTGTTTATGTTTTATTTATTTCTTTAAGCATTTTTATACCTTACTTATAAGTGGGAGTTTTGATTTATTGTTGCTATATGTTACTGTGGGGACTCGGACGCTAATCCATGTCTTAATCATTATTAACGTCAAATAACAATTAAGAAAAGTGAGACTAAAAATTTTCTTTTTAAATTATGAATGCGGAAACGTAATGTAATCTAGTTAATATACATATCAGTATAAAAGTACTACATATGTAATACAGATATCTATCTCAACTAGGTTCAGCATCTATACATCAAGGGCTGACTCCTACTCTGCTTCTGGGCCCGGATCTGCACGCTAACTATACTCTTTCATCCTCTTCCTGATCCTGATCATGTCCCACCTGTTGTCAAGCACACATACAAACAAGACAACAACCGGATAACTCCGGTGAGAATTACATTCCCAGTATAAATAATGTATACATGCATTTCATATAAACATTTATAAAAACATGAAATAAACATTCATAACATGTATCAAAATCAGAAACATGAATCAAATGCAAACTCTTAATCACTCTCTGTGACTCATAGACTCTGACTCGACTAGTCCTAATCTAGGGATCCCGATCGGAATAAGAACATACACCCACCTACACTCCCGATCGGGGTGGTGGTATGTTCTTATTCACGGACTTTGGCCCTTTCCATATCGAACATCAGTAATAGAAGAAACTCCAATTCTATCCACTTCGATATGACCAAACATCCGGTGTCTTGACCTATCCGTCACAGACTAGGCACATCCGCCCAAATAGGCATATCTGCCCTGGCACTTCCGCCAATCATTGCTCTGTGACAATGTGCAATGGCCCAGTGACGATTCCATCACTATCAGGCACCCTTGTCACGAGATCAATCGTCTACGACTAGGCGCATCCGCCTATGACTCAATGCATGAATCAATAAAACAAACATATCAATCTCATTCAATTAAAAATATCAATGAAATAAGAAGAAGTATGTGATTTTGGGAAACTCAAGTCGAATCTAACTCGAGTTGTGCAATCCCGCATCAACATCAATTTATACCTTTGTCTTCTCGGTCTTACGAAGTCGAAGTCTCTAATTCAAATCTGTTCATACTCAATCTGGCAATGACAATATCGAATAGGCACAATATCAATAGTCAACTCAATTCAGATCTGTTTTGATTAATACTTAATCTAATTCAATATCCACAGTATAATGGTAGAGTCTTGATATCCCCGTCAACTCAGACAACAATAGATATCAACAACAAGCCATAATCAATAGCCAAACTAATCCATAATCTCAGAAATCTGAATAATCTCAATTCAATATCTGAAAAACCATAATAAATTCATAACCAGTATGTTCTTCAATCTGTTCTCGATTATTCGATGTCTAACATGTCAAGAACCTCATATATGAATCATATCCAATTCTGACAATACCATAATTTCATATCATATCAGAAATCAATAAAACTTACGTCCTTGTGTAGCCGTTGTCGAGAGGAGCACAGTACTGTATCCAGATCGCAAATCAGACGGGCGGATCTTGAACAAGCAAATTTCTAAGAAATAAAAGGCGTAAGGATATTTTCTCACTTCTTGCCGCTTGAAATCTGAGGAACTGAAGGTTTGTCTACATATATATATATATACATACATACACGTTGCATCAATGAACCAAATGTCGATTTTTCCTTTTGCATGACTCGCGCATATGGGCCCAAGCCCCGCGCATATGCGCGAGACCTACTGTCTCGGCAGATAACCTCTTCGGCAGCTCGCGCAAATGCGTGCCCTTCATTCGCGCATATGCGCGAGGCTCTCGGGTCATGATACTCACATCTCCGCACAACTCGCGCATATGCGCGTACACTCCTCGCGCATATTCGCGAGGTCTTCTGCCACTGTCGCGCATATGCACGGCTCCTTGTCACGCATATGCGCTAGGTGTTCTGTCCTCGCACGTATTTCGTGTTTTCTTCCGTCTTTCTCGGTCTAATCCTTTCCGTCTATAATTACATCAATTATCACCAAATCATTTCAGATTACGGTAATCAAAATCTTGGGCCTTACAGTTACACTAAATTTTTGGATCAATTTAAATGTTCGTTTGGTATTCCAAACCATTTAAAGTGGATGCCTTGATTTATTATATATGAATATATCATAATATTAATTTATTGGTACAATTTAAATGTTAGTTTGGTATTACCAACCATTTAAAGTGAATGACTTGATTTATTATATATGAATATACTATAATATTAATTTCTTGGTACCATTTAAATGTTTGTTTGGTTTACCAACCATTTAAAGTGTGAACCTTGATTTAGTGTTTACAAACACATACATAGCACAATAAATACTTGACAACATTTATAAGTTTTGGTATATATTTTATACTTATAAGATAATAATATATAACATAATATAAATATGATTATTTAATAAATTGGAACTATTTTATTAAGTGGATTTCAATAATGTTCATTAATGTTAATTTTATTAAAATACCAAGAGTGGATCCTCTAATCTCAACTACTTAAATTAAAATTTGAACAATTAAAAATTACCAATTAAATATTCAAACAATTAAAATAAAAAGAAAAAAAACAAAAAGATATGGTAGTGGACTTGTAATTACCTTAACTTCCCTGTAGATATGATATTCGGACTCACCGAATTATACTACTTGTGGACAACCTTCTATTAGGAGTGCAACAATCAAAGTCGCATCAAGTTTTTTGCGCCGTTGTCCGGGAAGTATAATTTAATTTCAACTTTATTTAATTTTCTTTATTGTTTATTTTTATTTCTTTGAATTTTTATTGATTTTGGTGTTTTTCTTCTTCTTCTTTTTTTTTTTTGCAATTGCAATTGCATGAGCATTTGGTCACGTATACTTAGTGGTCGACTCATTCGAAATAACCCTTTTTTTTTTACAAAACATGGCGGAAGAACTCATCCAAGAAAATGAAGATGAAATTCAATCTCAACATGATCATGATAGGCGAAGAACACTTAGAAATCACATGAATCCTACACGTACTAGTGCACCTTCATGTCTTGTTTTTCCCCCTGATGCATCTCATTTCAATTTTAAACCTGGTATTATGCAACTTTTACCCAAATTTCATGGCTTAGATTTTGAAAATCCATCCATGCATTTACGAGCATTTGAAGAAGTGTGCAACACATATAATGATCTAAATTGTACCATGAACACCATTCGACTTAAGCTTTTTCTTTTTTCTTTAAAAGATAAAGCTAAAACTTGGCTACAAAATCTTAGATCGGGATCCATTCGAACTTGGGATGAATTGCAACAACAATTTTTGAAAATGTTTTTTCCATCTCATAGGACAAATTCTTTCAAAAGGCAAATCATCACTTTCACTCAAAAACAAAGAGAAACATTTTATCACTGTTGGGATAGATATAACGAATTGCTTAATCTTTGTCCACATCATGGTTTTGAAATTTGGAGAGTCCTTTCTCAATTTTATGAAGGCTTAACATCTAAAGATTGGCAAATGGTTGAATTTATGTGTAATCAAATATTTGAAGATAAAGATCCAAACGAGGCAATTGAGTATTTCGATTCATTAGCTGAAAATGATCAAAATTGGGACACTATAGGTACAATCGAACCATCAAACAAGATTCAATCTCCCACATCTAGTGGAGGTATGTACACCCTCAAAGATGAACATGATCTCTAAGCTAGATTTACCTCTTTGGCAAGAAAAGTTGAAGCAATTGAATTGAAAAAGAACGGTCAATTAAAATCTGTTCAAGAAATTGCGTGTCACATATGTGATACAACTGTTCATTCTACAAAAGATTGTCCCACTTTGCCCTCTTTTAAAGAATGTCTCCATGAACAAGCCAATGTTTTGAACAATTTCAAAAGACCAAATTTTAAACCATTTTCTTAAAATTACAATCCAGGTTGNTCCATAACTTGCAAAGAGGAGGATCAACAGATAGTGCCACCACCATTCCCTCATACATTGAAAAATACAAAAAAAAATCAAATTTGAATTCTGATATATATGATATTTTTAAACAATTAAAAGTTAATATTCATTTATTAGATGCAATAAAACAGGTACCATCATATGCCAAATTTTTGAAAGACTTGTGCACTGTGAAAAGAAAATTGAATGTGAAAAAGAAAGCATTTTTAGTCGAACAAGTAAGTGCAATCATTCAAAATAATAATACTTTAAAATAAAAAACCCTGGTTGTCCTACTATTTAATGTATTATTGGAGAACGAAATATTAAAAAAGCCTTGCTTGATCATGGAGCTAGTGTGAATTTAATTCCATATTCAGTTTATCAAGAACTCAATCTAGGTGAGTTAAAACCTACTTCGGCAACACTTTTACTTGTTGATAGATATGTTAAAGTGCCAAGAGGTATGGTAGAAGAACCAAGGTTATTCTTGTTTTATCGAACCTGTAAAAATAGTAAAAACTTATAATCACACAACAACTTATTTTTTTTACAATTTATTATAAAACATATAATATTTAAACATTTAATAAAACAAAAACTATAAATTTATATTATAAAACATTTAATTAATATACAATTTTTATGCTTATCACACCCCTCAACCAGCTTATTGATAGTCCTTAGCAATTTAAGAATAATTAGCACGTTAATTTCATATTCAAAGTTTTATACTTTGAATAATGAGTAGCTAACTTCTCAAAGTTGAGATGAAAAGGTGAAGCTCTTGGTATGATAATAAGGTTATTAAAAGGTAATAATCTATATTTTATATTATTTAATCATTATTTATTGTTTATGTTATATTTATTTCTTTAAACAGTTTTATACCCTACTTATAAGTGGGAGTTTTGATTTATTGTTGCTATATGTTACACTAAATTCTTGGAACCATTTAAATGTTATTTTGGTATTACCAACCATTTAAAGTGGATGTCTTGATTTATTATATATGAATATACTATAATATTAATTTCTTGGTATCATTTAAATGTTTGTTTGGTTTTACCAACCATTTAAAGTGGGAACCTTGATTTAGTGTTTACAAACATATATATTGCACAATAAATACATGACAACATTTATAAGTTTTGGTATATATTTTATACTTACAAGATAATAATATATAACATAATATAAATATGATTATTTAATATATTGGAACCATTTTATTAAATGGATTTCAATAATGTTCATTAATGTTAATTTTATTAAAATACCAAGATTGGATCCTCTAATCTTAACTACTTATATTAAAATTTGAACAATTAAAAATTACCAATTAAATATTCAAACAATTAAAACAAAAAGAAAAAAAACAAAACAAAAAGATATGGTAGTGGACTTGTAATTACTTTAGCTTCCCTGTGGATATGATATTCGGACTAACCGAATAATACTACTTGTGGACAACCTGTTATTGGGAGTGCAAAAACCAAAGTCGCATCAAGGCCCCAGAGGGAGCCCACTTACAGGATCAGGTCCCAGAGAGAGCCCAACGATCGTATTTCCATTTATGGTGATTCCTAGTGCCCGTCCCCATGCGCAATGTTGAGCTAAAACTGATCAATCGACCACATGATACAGCTAGTCTCTTTTAAGGAACAAACTTCACCTAAAACGATACATGATGAGACAAAGCTCCATGATGAAATGATTTATGATATATTTATGCTTACAAGCTTATTTTAAATAAAAGTACGATTTTTAATGCATGTGTGTATATGTATTAATAGTTACTCATGTTTAGGAACGTGACGAGTCATTAGACTCACTAGGTTTGAATGTTGCAGGTGAGGATGAGATTGAGGGAGAGGCTGACACTTGAGTGGATCGAGTTCGGCAGTACACTCCCGAGGGACATCTATTTTTCGCATTATCTTGCCAGTAAAGTTTTGAAATAAAGATTTTGTTAATGATTTATTAGAGATTTTCATCTTTATTTTGAAGTTAATTTTGATCATATTAATGGTTGAAATAGGATTTTTTGTTAATTTACGATTTAGGGATTTTATGCACTTTAAATTTATGTTAAATTATTTTGGATTATGAAAATGTTAAGTTTTTTAATTATGAAGTTCAAATTTGGTGTTCAATATTTTTTTTAATGTTAGTAGGATTTTAAAGTTAAAAAGTAGTGGACGTTTCAGATGGTATCAGAGCAAAGGATCCCGAAAGGGTTGTGTTACTGCCACTCCGAGAATCTCAATAAGTCACGCCTCAATTCTGTGAGTTTTTACTGCTTTTGATTTTATACGCTGAACTCTAAATGATTTTTTTGATACATTAGATACGAGGTTAGATGCATGTTTCATTTAAAATGTTAAAAGCATGTTGGTTACGTGGTACGGACGATTTGTACAGAGATGCCTCCTAGACGGGTTCGTCGTATTAATAATGAGGACATGCAGGAGGAGGAGATTCCACATCCTCCACCTAATTAGGATGCTAGTGCCCGTGTACTAACTGGTATAGCTCGTTTACTAGAGCAGAACGTGGGAAATGGTGCGAGAGTCCGACCGGAAGCATTCTATGAGCGATTTAGGAGGATGAACCCCGAGGATTTTTCTGGCACTACTGATCCATTCGTGGCTGAGGGATGGATTATATCTTTAGAGGTGATCTTTAGGTATATGGATATGACGGATGCTGATCGAGTTCGTTGTACAATCTTTCAGCTGAAGGGCGACGCTTCCTTATGGTGGGAGGGAGCGGAGCGAGGAGTGAATCTAGTGACTCTGTCTTGGGAGGATTTCAAGAGGATATTCTATGATAAATATTTCACTACCGACGTTCGTTCAAGATTGAAGAGAGAGTTTATGAGTCTCCACCAGGGTACTTGACTGTTGCTGAGTTTGTGCAGAAGTTTGATAGGGGCTGTTATTTTGTGCCCTTGATTGCCAATGATGCTGCGGAGAAGTTACGACATTTTTTGGATGGATTGAGGCCGACGATCCGTCGAGATGTGATGCTCGTTGACTCTATTGACTATACTACTGTCGTTGCTAAAGCCTTTCGATCCGAGCAATCTCTGAAAGACATTGACTGGGAGATGAAGTGCAAAAGAAACCGTAACCATCAATCAAGTTAGCAGAACAAGAATCCCTTTACGGGACCACCGAAGCGGCTAGGACAATACAAACCACAAGGATAGCCTCCTAAAGAAAACGTCCCAAAGACTGAGGAAAGGCCACTTTGCAAGGAGTTCAATCGCCATCACTACAGCAAGTGCATGTGGGGCACCTACAAGTTCTTTAAATGTGGAAGGGCCTAAGCAACGCAAAGCTTAAGCAACCCACGACTGGAAGGGCCTATGTGATGTACGCTGAGCAAGTGGAGCCAGAAACTACGCTTATTACAGGTACTCCGACTATTCAAGCATTTTAAATATCCTTATTTCTTGAGATAATAAGCATGAATGCTAGAATTGAATTAAGGTGCATGCAACTTGATGACTTAGAATTGCATGTTTCAAATTCTAGGGTTTAAGGAAATGAATTCTTTCAAACATTAACCATTTGGATCAAATTGTAGAAGATTGAAAATTAAAGGGACTAAATAAAATTTTCGTAAATTATTGAGGAAAAATTAGTATGATTCGAAAATTTTTAGAGGTTAATTGGCAAAATTCAAAATTTCCTAGGACTAATGTACAAGTTTTGAAATATTAAGGGGTCTTTTGGAAAATTTTGAAATTTAAGGGTTGAGATGCTAATATGGGGAAACTAGAAACGCCTAGAAGGTAGGAAATTTCTAAAACTTTATGGCCTTAATCGAGAATAATGCGAACATTATCACAAGCAGAGTTTTATTAGAGGGCGTAGCTACCTACGCTTTTCTAGATTATGGAACTACACATTCTTTCATATCCGAATCATTCGTGAAACGATTGGGAATCTTTCCAATGGACGTAGAGTTGGGATTCAGAGTTACAGTGCCTTTTGACAAACGTATGGTCTCTACAATCATGATTAAGGATGTGGAACTCAAATTGCAGAGAAATGCCTTTCGAGCAGACCTTATTGTATTACCAATGCCCGAGTTCGACATTATTTTGGGAATGGATTGGCTCACACTGAACGGAGCTACTATGGATTTCCAATGGAGGTCAGTATCTATTAGACTGCCCAATGATAAAGCGTTCATCTTTGAGGCTGCACGAAACAATCAAATGCCGCAAATCATTTCCTGCATCCTTGCAAAGAAGCTTATCTGGAGAGGTTGTCAAGGTTTTCATGCTAGTATTATATATGTACCCAACACTGACAATCGGTCGGTCGAGGATGTGGAGATTGTCAAGGAATTTCCGAACGTGTTCTCCGACGATGTTTCTGGTATCCCACCCGAGCGAGAGGTGGAATTTGTTATTAAGTTGATGTCTTGTACCGTGCCGATTTCTGAGGCACCATATTGCCTGTCACGTACCGAGATGAAGGAATTAAAAGATCAAATTCAAGAGCTGCTAGACAAGGGATTTATTCGCCCTTGTTTCTTTCCAAGGGGCGCGTCAGTACTGCTTGTTAAAAAAATGATGGGAGCATAAGGCTGTGCATCGACTACAGAGAGTTGAATAGAGTGACAGTGAAGAATAAGTATCCATTACCCCGAATCGAAGATTTTTTTCGATCAATTTCAAGGAGCTTCAGTATTTTCAAAGACGAATTTCAGAACGCGTTATGGGCTTTATGAGTTTTTTGTGAAGCATTTTGGATTGACTAATACTCCGGCGATCTTCATGGATCTCATATATCGCGTATTTCTGCCCTATCTCGATCATTTTATTATTGTCTTTATCGATGATATTTTGATCTATTCCAAGAGCCGAGAGGAGCATGATTAGCACTTTAAGACGACCTTGAAAGTATTATGAGATCTGAAATTATATGCAATGTTCAGCAAGTGTGAGTTTTGGCTAGAGAGGGTGGCATTCTTAGGCCACATTGTGTCAAAAAAGAGAGTAGAGGTCGACCCATCTAAGGTCGAGTCAGTGAAAAAATGGCTAGTGCCTAGAAGTGTGACGGAAATCCACAGTTTCTTGGGTTTGGCTGGCTACTATCGTAAGTTCATCAAGGGTTTTTCGTCTATTGCAATACACTTGACATCTTTGATGAAGAAAAATGCAAAATTTATATGGGGACCGGAATGTCAAAATAGCTTTGATTAGTTGAAGCAAGCACTCACTACTGCATCAGTTCTAGCTATGACGACATAACAAGGGGAATATGTGTTGTACACCGATGCTTCGAAACTTGGACTTGGCGCAGTGATCATGCAACATGAGCGAGTCATAGCGTGTGCATCTAGACAGTTGAAAGTACTTGAAAAGAATTAACTGACACATGATCTTGAGCTTGCAGCAGTCGTATTTGCGTTGAAAATTTGGAGGCACTACTTGTATGGTGAGAAATGCAAAATCTAAACGGATCATAAAAGTCTTAAGTAATTCTTCACTCGAAAGGACTTGAACATGAGACAAATAAGGTGGCTAGAACTTGTAAAGGATTACGACTGTGACATTAGCTACCATCCCGACAAAACTAATGTAGTTGCGGACGCTTTGAGTAGGAAATGGAAAGTCTTGGCCCAATTATCAGTGAAAAAACCTCTACAAGTGGAAATTCAGAGGTTTGATCTTGAAGTTTACACTAGGGGAGAGGCCCTTAATCTCGCTACCTTTACAGTACAGTCCACTGTACAAGATAGAATTCGAGTTGGACAGTCTAATGATGAGCAATTGTAGAATTGGAGAAAGCGAGATGAATCAAGTGGCAGCATGTTACATTCAGTAATGAATGGCATTGTTAAGTATCGAGGTCGACTATGGGTTCTTAGTGGAGATTCACTCAGAGTTGACATTATGACAGAGGCTCACAGTACCCCTTATTCTATACACCCCGGAAGCACAAAAATGTACAAGGACTTGCAGCTTTTATACTGGTGGCCGGGGATGAAAAGAGATGTTATGCGCTTTGTATCCGAATTCTTGACGTGTCAAAAAGTGAAGGTAGAGCATCAAAGACCAGCGGGAATGCTTCGACCACTTCCCATTCCTGAGTGGAAATGGGAGAATATTACTATGCACTTCATGGTAGGTTTGCCAAAGACAGTGAAAGGATACAATGCCATTTGGGTAATAATAGACCGTCTTAATAAATTAGCACATTTCCTACTTGTTAAGACGGCTTTCTCTATGACACAATATGCGGAGCTATTTATTCGAGAGGTAGTTAGACTGCATGGGATTCTAGTATCTATAGTGTTGGACAGGGACACACGATTCACTTCATCATTTTCAACGAGTCTGCATGCAGCGTTGGGGACTAAATTACTATTCTGCACCGCATTTCATCCTCATACAGATGGTTAGTCCGAGAGAATCATACAGATTTTAGAGGATCTATTTCGAGCACGTGCGATTGATTTACAAGGAATTTGGGAACTAAAGCTACCTCTAGTGGAGTTCACTTACAATAACATTTATCAGTTATCCATAGGAATGGCTCCCTACGAGGCACTCTACGGAAGGAAATGTAGGCTGCCTATTCATTGGGATGAGGTAGGAGAAAGAGCTACGCTAGGGCCCGAGATAGTTCAGCACACCGCGGAAATGGTCGCCAAGATCCGAGATAGAATGAAAACTGTTCAGAGTCGACAGAAGAGCTACGCGGACCAAAGAAGACGAGATCTTGAGTTTGCGGTTGGTGATCATGTATTTATAAAAAATAGCACCTATGAGGGTTTTATGTGATTTGGCAAGAAAGGGAAACTCACTCCAAGGTTCATAGGGACATTCGAGATACTTGAAAGAGTGGGAGCATTAGCATATCGAGTGGCGTTGCCACCTAATCTCACAGGAGTTCAGAATGTCTTCCACATATTGATGCTCCGCAAGTACATGTCAAACCCTTCACATATACTGAACTTTGAGCCACTGCAACTTACACCAAATCTATCTTATGAGGAGAGGCCTACTCAAATCTTGGACATTCAAGAGAGAAGGTTGCGAAACAAGGTAATAAAAATGGTCAAAGTCAACTTGCTAAATCACTTCGAGGAAGAAGCCGCTCGGGAGACTGAGTCAGAGATGAGGAGTCACTATCCCAAACTACTCGGTAAGTTTTAATTTCGAGGAAGAAATTTTATTTAGGGGAGAGGATTTGTAACGTCCAAAAGCCAACCCACGCAAACCACATGCCTGCAAATTATTTAAATTGCTTAAATGTTCTATTTAATTTATTTTAAATGCTTACTTGATGTATATTATATGACTGAAGGTCTAATTTCATGATTAAATATGATTTCATGAGAATTGAATATTTTATCCGAATATTCGATAATAGGCTGGGGAAAGGAGATCGGGGACGACCAAGATAAAAAAATTTCAATAAATATTTTTAAAGCTTGTTAATATGATTAAATATGATTAAAATTTTCTAAAAATGGTAGAGTCCAAATTATTTTACAAGACAAGCTCGATTTTATCTGGGAAGCCGGTTTTGAGCTAACGATGGACTTTTAAAGGACCAAAAATATTATTTTTGAAAATTAAATTTTGTAAACTTATATTTTACAGTTAAATAGGTGTTATTGAGCCTAATTTACCTGAGACTAGTAGGTCCAATTGCCCCTAAACACAAAGGCCCAAAACCTAGGTCTATTAACATACAAATTTCAAAATCTATAAAATAGAAACCTAGGTTTTCTTGAGTCCATTCAGCCGTGGAACACACACAAAACACGCACATAAATTTTCAAAAATTAAGAATGGAGAAACAAGGAGTCTTCGTCGCCCGTTCGTCCTCCCTCGAAACCCACGCCAACGATCGCGTATTCGAGCGTTCTAAAACACAAAGGCACATTTATAAACTTCTTTGACGCACAATTCAAATCATAATATGCATGTTTTACGTAATTTAGTATGAAAACTATTTGAGTATGAATCATTTAACGATAGAATGAATATTTTCAACGTTTTTGATGATTTTACGCTTGTTTGAAAAACGTTATGAATTCTAAGTATACGCTTCCATTCGGAAGTTTCTAAGGACAGGAAAAAAGGACGTTTGTGGACTAGATGAAGGCTGGACTTGAACAATAAGGGTCCGTGCAAGGTGTAAGGGTAGAAGCTAGGGTTTTGGTGGGTTCGCATGGGTGCTATGGCTCGGTCATGAGGGAGATTGCTCCAGGAATCGACTAGGCTGGGTCACAGTCCAATTTTGGCTGCGTCTAGAGGCTAGGAGGAGTCCATGAATAGTTGGACTCGGCGACAGTAGGGAAGGAAGAGTCCACAAATGCTAGGACTCCACACCATGTACGCGCGGCTGGTGTGTTTCAGGAGAGGGTGCGGCTCGATTGGGGCTGGCTAGGCTGGTATAGTAGGGTCTAGGGAGGATGGCTAGGGGTTGGGACGGGGCCTGGTGCAGCCATGGTCCATGGTGGATCTAGTAGGATGAGGGCCGCGACTTTGTGAATAAGAGGATAGGTGCGCGCTGGTGGCAGGGGCGTGGGCTGGCTCAGTGCTGTTCTAGGATAGGTTGGTTAGGGTCCAGGAGGGCCTGGGAATGGTTTGGTGGAAGGTGGCTTGAGGGTGGCTCGAGGCGCGTGGGGTGAGGGCTTGCCTTAGGGTTTAGGGTTCGTTTTTGAGGCTAGGAAAAGAAGCGGTTTGAATCATGGTACACGGGGGTCGGTTCATGGTTCACGAGGGTATTTTAGACATGAAAAGTCCACGTTTAAAGTTCGGGAAGAAAATATTTAAGTTTGAATTAATTCAGGATTTAAACGCTTCACGGTTTAGCAATTGAGGAATTTAATCAAAAAGCCCGAGTTTACTTCAAATAAAAATATTAGAAGTCAAATTTAAGATTAAATAATTTTTTGGGATTCTCTCGAGTCAATAAAAGTGAGAAAAAGTCAAAATCGAGGATTTTTTGGTCCAGGGACAAAACAGTCATTTTACACCTGTGTAGTAAAAAAAGGTTTGACAGTGTCCCGAAGAATCATAACGCATGCTAAATGATATTTTAAAACGTTTATGATGAAAATAAGGGATTTCATGATTTATGATAAAGCTCTTTATTTTTTACTGTTAAAATGTTATTTTACAAATGTGGATAGGATATGATATTTTATGATAAAAAAGAAGGAAAAATATTTTAAAGGATGTGAATTTACTGTGACAAAAAGGATATGATATGATTATTGGGAATATTGTGAGGGAGAAGGCCCTTGAGGGAGCCCGTTTACATGAGAAGGCCCCAGAGAGAGCCCAACGATCATATTTCCATTTATGGCGGTGCCTAGTGCCCGTCGCCATGCGCAATGGTGAGCTAAAACTGATCAGTCGACCACATGATACAACTAGTCTCTTTCAAGGAACAAACTTCACCTAAAACGATACATGATGAGAGAAAGCTTTATGATGAAATGATTTATGATTTATTTATACTTACAAGCTTATTTTAAATAAAAGTATGATTTTTAATGCATGTGCTTGTATATGTATTAATTGTTACTCATGTTTAAGAACGTGATGAGTCATTAGACTCACTAGGTTTGAATGTTGCGGGCGAGGATGAGATTGAGGGAGGCGCTGACGCTTGAGTGGATCGACTTCGACAGTTCACTCCCGAGGGACATTTATTTTCGACATTAGTTTGCTAGTAAAGTTTTGAAATAAAGATTTTGTTAATGATTATTTAGATATTATCATGCTTTATTTTGAAATTAGTTTTGATCATGTTAATGGCTGAAATAGATTTTTTTTGTGAAATTATTTTCGACAAAACCCGAGGATCGTCGCTAGTTTTCCGCAAAAATTACGTTTAAGATTTAAGCTACTTTAAAGGTTTTATGAATTATATGCTTTTGAGAGGTTTTTGAGAGGATGTTAGAGTTAAGTTTATTTTTGAAAATAATGTTATCTTACGGATGGATGACGTTTACAATTTTACGTTTTAAATACGTTCTTTTGGATTTTCAAATAATAGTTGGTTGGTTTATTTTAAACTGTGCAAAAATACTTTATATTTATGTATACTTCGGCCGAATGCTTAGGTGGAAAAAAAATATCTAGTAAATTTTAAAGTAAAACGTGTAATGGACGTTTTAATATATGAGTTGAAGGGACAGTACCATACGTTAATCATAACTTAAGGTTCTTGTAGGTACTATCAGCGATACCTAGGGGATCATGGAGCGATGCTACTAGACACTCTTACCATGACCCGATGGGTGAATCAGAAATGACTTCTGACAATCTTAAGCAAGGTGTTGATGAAAAGAATGAGGCTAATTAGGTTAAGTATTAATAAGAATAAATGTTATTCTAAATCACGTGGAGATGTAAACTCACAGCTAGCTGTATCTCTGAACCATTGAGGGTCACACAAGTATCGGATTCTATATTCCTGTTGAGAAAGTCAAACTTCAAGGAGTTGAATTTGATGACTGTAGTTTGATGGATATCAAACAGACTTCTTATAAAAGAGTTTATAAGTTGATTCCATAAGATGGAAAAAATGGAAGTGCGGGGCCCCGGGTCCGACATCTAATACTAATAATTATAATTGTAACAAACCAAATGATTGAGTAAAATACATAATTTGTGGTTCACAAATCCACATAAACATCGTCGAAATAATTTAAATATCTCAAATGTTTGAAATACAATTTTCAACATGCCAAAATAAAGTAGTAAACCAAAGTAATCCAAACGTCATCAAATAGCTCCTAAGAAACGAGAATCCCACTCTAACTCATATCTTCTCACCTGGAGCTGGACTCTGGCATCCCAAGCCTCGCTTCACCTACCGTCAAGAACATGAAAACAAGAGGTAGCCGACGTGCCGGTGAGTATAAACCCAGTATGATACAATCAATAACATATGAGATTTATAATGACAAATAATTCGTATAATTTCATAAAGATGCAATATAATGCAATGCATGATCAGAAGCTGTGAGCTATCAATAAATCTCAAGATCAAGTGAATCATCTGGTCATAGGGTAACCAAGGGAAGAGAATCCCCCAGCAACATCCACCGACTCATCCGCTCTGGGTGGGTTGCTGTGTTCTACAATCCCAGGACTATGGTGCACCTATAGAGAGTGTTCAGGCCATAGCAGCGACCTCCGCATAGACTATGCCAACTCAACTATAGCCCCATACATCCAACAAATCAATAAATCAAGGCGACCTCTACCATATCAAATCTGAATCGACAAGTGGCTCAATATGCAATGTAATGATGCAAATTAATATCATCTCGATATCATAATAAACTCATCTCAAGACAACAATCATCATCAAATCACAAGTATTTCATCGAGCTATAGAACTTTCAATTTAAAATAAAAATGATACTTTTACCTCCTATGTTACCGACCGTAACATACCTTTCAAATATTACCAAAAAGGAGATCGAAAGGTGTAGTCGAGAAGTCCTGAATCTCTGAAGTATACTATAACTCAAGAACTCGGTTCATTTATCAAAACAGAGCACTTTCTGTACAAAATTCATAATTAATTCAATGTTGCTTCAAATCAAGATCCGCAAATTGGATATGCAAGAAAATCAAAGCCCAACAATTGTTTTTCACAAAGTTTTGTCAAACAAAGTCGTTTACCCATTCGTTCATGATCTGAAACATACAACATCATTCTCACGAATTCTGCGTCAACACATTCCTGGCACATTTTATTATTTTGAGCATAACGTCCTCAATATCCAATGGAATCAAGCCTATTTGTTATCATTTCAAAGATAGGAAAATGCTCTATAACTTTCATTTTAACATAAAATTCAGAATCCCAAACAGTTTATACCAGAATTCGAATAAACGTAAGGCATGTACACAAATCTGCAGTAACTCAGAATTCCAGACAAATTTTAGTAAAAATTACATATCTCTCTCATTTCTTCATGGAATTGAGTGATTCAAGAACCAAATCGAAGATAACTAGATTCGCTACAAGTTTGATGAAGACCATAACCTCAAAATCCAACTAGAACCGTCCAATATACCCGAAATACTGTAGGCATAAAAACCTTTCTTTGCACATAAACAAGAAACCATGCTCATATCCATTTTAAATTCAAACCAACTCAAATACAACATCTCAACATCTTAATATCTCAAATATTAACTCAAATATCAATTCTAAACTTCAACCCATTTCCAAACTTGAATAAAAATGGGAAATACTTACATTCTTGTGAAGCTCGTTACGAGAGGATCACAAATCTAACTTCATTTCATAATTTTCTTGAACAAATCTCCCATAGATTGAAGAAATAAATGTAGAAAATGGAAGGAAATGGATGAGGATTTGCGTGGAGGAGAAAAGAAATGATTGAGAATGAGTGGTGGAAGTCAAAATGAGCTTAAAAAATCAATTTTCGCATCTGTTAGCGTCGCAGCGCCACTTTCTAGCGCCTCAGCGCCAAAATCCCGAACTGTTAGCGCCTAGGCGTAACTATTCTAGCGCCGCAGCGCTTGAATAGTGCCGATGAACAGTAACTTTTTTTTTAAATTATTTTTTTTAATTCGGGTATTAAAATTCCTCCCTTCTAAAAATATATTTCGTCCTCGAAATCAAATCATCAATTTCAAGTCTACGATGGAATGTTCAATACTGAAAATAAAAGCATACTTCATTTGAATAACTCTGGATATTTTTGTCTCATTTTGTCTTCTAATTCCCAAGTTGCCTCCTCGACACCATGTCTGTTCCACTGCACTTTAATCAACGGTAACAATTTATTTCTTAGTTGCTTATCTTTTCTGTCTAGAATCTTAATCGGTCTCTCAATATAGCTCAAATTCTGATCTAACTCAACCTCGTCGATTGGAAGTACATGAGAAGGATCTGGATGATATTTCCTCAACATAGACACGTGAAAAACATCATGAACACCTGATAATGCAGGAGGAAGATCTAATCTATATGCCAAATCACCAACACGTTCCAAAATCTCAAACGGACCTACAAATCTCGGTGATAATTTTCCTTTCTTTCCAAATCTAATTGTACCACGGAAAGGAGATATTTTCAGAAAAACTCTGTCACCTTTCTCAAAAATCAATGGTCGTCTCCTGATGTTCGCATACTTAGCCTGCCTATCCTGAGCAGCTCACATACGACTCTGAATCAATTTCACCTTCTCTGTCATATCTCTTATCATATCAGGTCCTACAATTGGTGCTTCAGAAAAATCGTCCCAATACAAAGGAGATCGACACTTCCTGCCATATAGTGCTTCAAATGGTGACATTTCAATGCTCACTTGATAACTGTTGTTATAAAAAAACTCGACAAGTGGTAACGAATCCTGCCAACCAATACCGAAATCCATCACTACAGCTCTTAACATATCCTCTAATGTCTGAATAGTACGTCCTGACTGTCCGTCTGTCTGAGGATGATATGCTGTACTCAAATGCAAACGAGTACCAAGGGCCTCTTGTAAACTCTGCCAAAAATGAGAAGAAAATCTAGGATCACGATCTGATACAATGGACTTAGGCACACCATGAAATCGCAAAACTTCTCTGATATACAATCTAGCCATCTGATCATGCCTATATGTCATCTGATAAGGAATGAAACACGAATACTTGGTTAATCTGTCAACGATAACCCAAATTGCATCGCAACCCCTCGACGACCTCGGCAATTTCGTGACAAAGTCCATGGTGATATGGTCCCACTTATTCTCGAACCTTAACGCTATGCCAAAGACCTCCTGGTTGCTTCCTTTCTGCTTTCACTTGTTGACAATTCAAACATCGAGATACAAATTCTGCTATGTCAGATTTCATTCTTTTCCACCAAAATTGTTTCTTCAAGTCATTGTACATCTTTTTGCTTCCAGGGTGTACACTGAATTTACTGCAATGAGCTTCACGCAAAATCTGTATCCTCAACTCTGAAATATCAGGAACTACAATACGATCATTCACAAACAAAATACCCTCATTATTGACCCAAAATTCTGATTGATGTCCGGATCTGACAAGTTCAACTGATTTCTGAACGCTTTGATCTACCCTTTGGGCCTCTCTAATTTTTACAAACAACTCTGGCTCTGCCTGAATCATACATACTCTTACAAGTTGAGTAATCAAGGACATATTGCATACTTTTCTGCTTAAAGCATCGGCTGCTGCATTAGACTTGCCTGGATAATATTTTATTTCGCAATCATAGTCTTTCAACAAGTCTAACCAACGTCTCTGTCTCATGTTCAGCTCCGCTTGTGAAAAGAGATATTTCAAAATCTTATGATCAGTGAATATTTCAAATTTCTCCCCATACAAGTAGTGACGCCAAATATTTAAGGCAAAAACCACTGCTGCTTGTTCCAAGTCATCCACTGGGTATCTAGATTCATGTGGCTTCAACTGTCGTGAAGCATAGGCAACAACACGATCATGCTGCATTAATACACAACCCAGTCCTTGATGTGAAGCATCAGCGTGCACTGTAAATCCTCCTACACCTGATGGAATAGTCAGAAATGGAGCACTAGTCAATCTCTTTTTAAGTTCAACAAAACTAGCATCACATGCCTCAGACCACATAAATGGTGCATTCTTTTGTGTCAGCTGGGTAATTGGCCTCGCTATATGTGAGAATCCTTCAATAAATCTGCGATAATATCCTGCCAAACCCATAAAACTACGCACCTCAGGAACTGATGTCGGTCTAGACCAATTGATGACTGCCTCAACTTTACTCGGATCAACTGATATACCAGCACTCGAAATCACATGTCCGAGAAAAACTACTCTATCCAACCAAAACTCGCATTTGGATAATTTAGCATACAACTTTTCAGTTCTCAAAATCTGCAAAATAGCTCTCAAGTTCTCGGCATGCTCAAATTCAGATTTTGAATAAATAAGAATATCATCAATGAAGATCACAACAAATTGAACTATATATCTTTGAAACACACGGTTCATCAAATCCATAAATTCCGCAGGTGCATTGATCAACCCAAAAGGCATAACCAAAAATTCAAAATGCCCATACCTGGTACGAAAAGCAGTCTTAGGCACATCTGCATCTCTAACTCTTCACTGATGATATCCAGATCTTAAATCAATCTTAGAATATACTGAAGAACCTTGCAACTGGTCAAAGAGATCATCAATCCTTGGTAAAGGATACTTATTCTTTACTGTGGCTTTATTCAATTGTCTATAATCGACACAAAGCCTCATAGACCCATCTTTCTTCTTCACGAATAAAACCGGAGCACTCCAAGGTGAAACACTTGGTCTTATATATCATTTAGCCAATAGATCCTCAAGTTGTTCCTTTTGTTCCTTTAGTTCAATTGGCGCCATCCTATAAGGAGATCTAGAAATAGGCTGTGTACCTGACATCAACTCAATGTTGAACTCAATCTCTCGGACTGGAGGAAATCCTGGAATCTCGTCTGGAAATACATCTATAAATTCACTAATAATTGGAATATCTTCCAATTTAGGTACTGACCTTGAAATATCAATTGCATACACCAAGAAACATCCTGCTCCTTTCTGCAACAAACGAGTCATAGACAAAACAGATATCAAAAGAATTTTAGCTCGAGAACCCTTACCATAGAATGTCCAGTGATCTATCATATCAGTCCCAAACTTAACAATCTTATGAAAAAATTACAATAGCCCTCTATCTTGTCAGCTTGTCAATGCCAACTATGCAGTCAAAATCAGATATCTCCAACACAATACAATCAAGTTCAATGGCATTATCCTCATAACGAAATTCACAACCATTTATCATTTCAGCTGACTTCATCACTTTGCCCAGTGGAGTAGAAATAGATAATGTAGATGATAATGGCATAGAATGCAACGAATGCAATATGACAAAGTGCTCAGCTATGAAAGTATGTGATGCACCGGTATCCATCAAAACATAAGCAGGATAACCTGAGAAAAAACAATTACCTGCAATGACATTATCTGGAGCATTATGTGCCTCATCCTCAGTGAGTGCAAAAAATCGGGCCTGCTGTCTAGGTGGCTGTCCTACCCTGTGGCTACCACTCTGTTTGTTCTGATTTGACCGGTTTGACTGCTGATAGGAATGAACTGTAGGGGTCTGGCGGTTCTGGTGAGGAGTCTGTCTCGATGATCCCTCACTCTGAGATATATCACTGCCACGGTTAGGACAAACTCGAGCATAGTGCCCCACCTGATTACACAAGCGGCAAGCTCCCGAGACTCCTCTACACTGATCGGTATAATGTCTACCACCACATTGACCACAATTCGGGCCTGAATAACCAGTGCTCTGAACTGAACCAGACTGTCTCGATCCACTAGAACTCGAAAAATTGCTGCCATGCCTCTTAAATTGTTTCCCTCTAGCCCTAAACTGCTCTCTTATGTTGCCACTGTTACCGCTACTATTACCCTGCCTGAACTGCTGTTGATTCTGTGGCTGTTGGGGTCGTTGCATATACTGAGAAACTCTCTGCCTAATGATTCCGGTTTCAGCTCTTTTGGCTCGATCAAGAGCCTCAGTAAAAGTGTTAGGCCTTCCAGTATTAACCAGGGTAAAGATATCAGGATTAAGACCATTTATGAAGTGATCGGCCTTAGCTTCTTCATCAGCTGCTACATGAAGTGCGAATCTCAGTAAATTTGAAAACTTAGCAACATATTCCTCCATATTCAGATTTCCTTGCTTTAAATTAGCAAACTCGGCTCCCCTATCTTTCCTGTAAGAGGTAGGAAGAAACGCTGATAAAATTCAGATTTAAACATATCCCAGGTAACAATCGTACATCGACCCTCTAAAACTTTCTTTGTCATGATCCACCAACTCTTAGCAGCATCCAATAGCTGATGAACCACTAACTTGATTATACGATCATCTGGATACTAAAGAGATTCAAATAATTGGTCCATATTCTCCAACCAGTTCTTACACTCTAATGCATTCTCTGTACCCTTCAACATCGGTGGTTGCAAAGACTGAAATCTGGCTAACAGTATCTCCATCGGAGTCGGAGTTATATCCATCTGAGTATGAGTAGCACTGCACTGATCTTGTACCACTGGTATGTTCTGTCTAGGTCTACCACGACCTCTACCACGAGTAGCCATGTCTGATATACAATAGATCAAACACATATAAAATCACAATATCATAATCATCTCAATCTTGTATCAATCATCTCGGGCTCTCGAGACTCAATAATCTAAAAAATATCGAATAAAGCTCAACAATATAATATCTCAATTATAATCATGTATTTCACAGTTTGGCACAATGAAAATGCTAGCAAATATATCACATGATCAAGCAATTCGAACTGACTCGATTTACCCTGTTCCCAAATATCATACGCTCTCATACCACCTAATATGGGGCCCCGGGTCCGACATCTAATACTAAAAATTATAATTGTAACAAACCAAATGATTGAGTAAAATACATAATTTGTGGTTTACAAATCCACATAAACATCGTCAAAATAATTTAAATATCTCAAATGTTTGAAATATAATTTTCAACATGCCAAAATAAAGTAGTGAACCAAAGTAATCCAAACGTCATCAAATAGCTCCTAAGACCCGAAAATCTCACTCTAACTCATATCTTCTCACCTGGAGCTGGATTCTAGCATCCCAAGCCTCGCCTCACCTACCGTCAAGCACATGAAAACAAGAGGTAGCCAACGTGCCGGAGAGTATAAACCCAGTATGGTACAATCAATAACATATGAGATTTATAATGACAAATAGTTCATATAATTTCATAAAGATGAAATATAATGCAATGCATGATCAGAAGCTGTGGGCTATCAATAAATCTCAAGATCAAGTGAATCATCTGGTCATAGGGTACCCAAGGGAAGAGAATCCCCCAGCAACATCCACCGACTCATCCGCTCGGGGTGGGTTGCTGTATTCTACAATCCCAGGACTATGGTGCGCCTATAGAGAGTGTTCAGGCCATAGCAGCGACCTCCGCATACACTATGCCAACTTAACTATAGCCCCATACGTCCAACAAATCAATAAATCAAGGCGACCTCCGCCATATCAAATCTGAATTGACAAGTGGCTCAATATGCAATGTAATGATGCAAATCAATATCATCATCTCGATATCATAATAAACTCATCTCAAGACAACAATCATCATCAAATCACAAGTATTTCATCGAGCCATAGAATTTTCAATTTAAAATAAAAATGATACTTTTACCTCGTATTTTACCGACCGTAACATACCTTTCAAATATTACCAAAAAAGAAATCGAAAGGTGTAGTTGAGAAGTTTTGAATCTCTGAAGTATACTATAACTCAAGAACTCGGTTAATTTATCAAAACAGAGCACTCTCTGTACAAAATTCATAATTAATTCAATATTGCTTCAAATCAAGATCTGTAAATTGGATATACAAGAAAACCCAAAGCCCAACAATTGTTCTTCACAAATGTTTGTCAAACAAAGTGGTTTACCCATTCGTTCATGATCTGAAACATACAACATCATTCTCACGAATTCTGCGTCAACACATTTCTGGCACACTTTATTATTTTGACAATAATTTCCTCAATATCCAATGGAATCAAGCCAATTTGTTATCATTTCGAAGATACGAAAATACTCTATAACTTTTATTTGAACATGAAATTCAGAATCTGAACCAATTTATACCAAAATTCGAATAAACATAAGGCATGTACACAAATCTGCAGTAACTCAGAATTCCAGACCAATTTTAGTAAAAATTACATATCTCTCTCATTTATTCATGGAATTGAGTGATTCAAGAACCAAATCGAAGATAACGTGATTCGCTACAAGTTTGATGAAGACCATAACCTCAAAATCCAACTAGAACCGTCCCATATACCCGAAATACAGTAGGCATAAAAACCGTTCTTTGCACATAAACAAGAAACCATGCTCATATCCATTTTAAATTCAAACCAACTCAAATACAACATCTCAACATCTTAATATCTCAAATATCAACTCAAATATCAATTCTAAACTTCAACCCATTTCCAAAATTGAATAAAAATGGGAAATACTTACATTCTCGTGAAGCCCGTTACGAGAGGATCACAAATCTAACTTCATTTCATAATTTTCTTGAACAAATCTCCCATATATTGAAGAAAGAAATGTAGAAAATGGAAGGAAATGGATGAGGATTTGCGTGGAGGAGAAAGAAAATGATTGAGAATGAGTGGTGGAAGGCAAAATGAGCTTAAAAATTCAATTTTTGCATCTGTTAGCACCGCAGCGCCACTTTCTAGCGCCTTAGCGCAAAAATCCCGAACTGTTAGCGCCTAGGCGCCAGAATTCTAGCGCCGCAGCGCTTAGATAGTGTCGATGAATAGTAACTTTTTTTTTTCCAAATTTTTTTTTAAATTCGGGTATTACAATTCCTCCTTTCTAAAAATATATTTCGTCCTCAAAATCAAATCATCAATTTCAAGTCTACGATGGAATGATCAATACTAAAAATAGAAGCATACTTCATTTGAATAACTCTTGATATTTTTGTCTCATTTTGTCTTCTAATTCCCAAGTTGCCTCCTCGACACCATGTCTGTTCCACTGCACTTTAATCAACGGTAACAATTTATTTCTGAGTTGCTTATCTTTTCTGTCTAGAATCTTAATCGGTCTCTCAATATAGCTCAAATTCTGATCTAACTCAACCTCGTCGATTGGAAGTACATAAGAAAGATTTGGATGATATTTCCTCAACATAGACACATTAAAAACATCATGAACACTTGATAATGCAGGAGGAAGAGCTAATCTATAAGCTAAATCACCAACACGTTCCAAAATCTCATACGAACCTACAAATCTCGGTGATAATTTTCCTTTCTTTCCAAATCTAATTGTACCACGGAAAGGAGATATTTTCAGAAAAACTCTGTCACCTTTCTCAAAAATCAATGGCCGTCTCTTGATGTTCGCATACTTAGCCTGCCTATCCTGAGCAGCTCGCATACGACTCTGAATCAATTTCACCTTCTCTGTCATATCTCTTATCATATCAGGTCCTACAATTGGTGCTTCAGAAAAATCGTCCCAATACAAAGGAGATCGACACTTCCTGCCATATAGTGCTTCAAATGGTGACTTTCCAATGCTCATTTGATAACTGTTGTTATAAAAAAACTCGACAATTGGTAACGAATCCTGCCAACCAATACCGAAATCCATCACTACAGCTCTTAACATATCCTCTAATATCTGAATAGTACTTTTTGACTGTTCGTCTGTCTGAGAATGATATGCTGTACTCAAATGCAAACGAGTACAAAGGGCCTCTTGTAAACTCTGCCAAAAATGAGAAGAATATCTGGGATCACGATCTGATACAATGGACTTAGGCACACCATGCAATCGCAAAACTTCTCTGATGTACAATCTAGCCATCTGATCATGCCTATATGTCATCTGATAAGGAATGAAAGACGAAGACATGGTTAATCTGTCAACGATAACCCAAATTGCATCGCAACCCCTCGACGACCTCGGCAATTTCGTGACAAAATCCATGGTGATATGGTCCCACTTCCATTCTGGAACCTTAAGGCTATGCAAAAGACCTCCTTGTCGCTTCTTTTTTGCTTTCACTTGTTGACAATTCAAACATCGAGATACAAATTCTGCTATGTCAAATTTCATTCTTTTCCACCAAAATTGTTTCTTCAAGTCATTGTACATCTTTTTGCTTCTAGGGTGTACACTGAATTTACTGCAATGAGCTTCACGCAAAATCTGTATCCTCAACTCTAAAATATCAGGAACTACAATACGATCATTCACAAACAAAATACCCTCATTATTGACCCGAAATTCTGATTGATGTCCGGATCTGACAAGTTCAACTGATTTCTGAATGCTTTGATCTACCCTTTGGGCCTCTCTAATTTTTACAAACAACTTTGGCTCTGTCTGAATCATAAATACTCTTACAGGTTGAGTATCTACTAGAAAATCCAAACCAGAAAGACAACATTCTTCTACTAGATCAGATACACTGCTAGTAATCAAGGACATATTGCATACTTTTCTGCTCAAAGCATCGGCTGCTGCATTAGACTTGCCTGGATAATATTTTATTTCGCAATCATAGTCCTTCAACAAGTCTAACCAACGTCTTTGTCTCATGTTCAGCTCCGCTTGTGAAAAGAGATATTTCAAACTCTTATGATAAGTTAATATTTCAAATTTCTCCCCATACAAGTAGTGACGCCAAATCTTTAAGGCAAAAACCACTGCTGCTAGTGCCAAGTCAAGCACTGGGTATCTAGATTCATGTGGCTTCAACTGTCGTGAAGCATAGGTGTTGGAACTTAATTTCGGCTGTTTGACAAACCACTTATCTATTGGACTAACTGATCAAGTATTCGTATTATACATCTTGCCTAACTGAAGTATCACGTGAGTTATAAAAGGCAACCGAATCCAGCTGAACTGAACCTTCGGAGTTAACTGACTGATCAGTTGGAAACTGATCAGTTGAACCTAACTGGATTTCTGAAGACAGCTTGTTAGCACACTGTAATCTTTGTTATATTGTTAAGTTGTGCTAAGATCAGTCACGAACTGAAATAGCCTGTTGTAACTAAGAGTTTTGATTTTGACAATGATAAGACCAAACTGAAGTGGGTCAGTACAAACATTGTATTCGATCAAAGTCTTTTAGTTGAAATCCTATCTTCGTGATAGAAGGGGTGACGTAGGAGTTATTCCATTCTCCGAACATCCAAAAACAAATCGCGTGATTTTCATTTCAGTTACCTTTTATTTTAGTTATTCTATCTTTCATTCAGTTCTCTTCCGCAACTGTTTTCTCAGTTAAACTGATTGTCATCGACTGACGAGATACTGAGTATCGGTTTGTCATTAAACTGAACTCTACTTACGAAAAACGAACATAATCTGTGAGTGTTTATTCAACCTCCCTTTCTAAACACTTTTCACTTCTTAACTGATCCTTTCAAGTGGTATCAGAGCGGTTATATCTCGTCTCAGAATATCTACACTTTCAAACTGATCATTATGTCTTCCTTCAACAAGATACCTATGTTTTCCAGAGAGTATTTCGATGACTGGAAAATAAGAATGCAGGCTCACTTAGCTGCACAAGATGATGACAAGTGGTACGTTATCACTGACGGACTGATGAAGATTCTGAAAGCCAATACAGCAGTGGCTATTACTGAAGGGGCACCTCACCGTATTGAAAAGCCCAGAGATGAATGGACAACAGAAGACAAAAGAAAAGAAAATCTGGATAATGTGGCAAAGGATATACTGTACAAGACACTGGACAAAGTAACCTTCAGCAAGATCAAGATGTGTAAGGTAGCTAAGGAGATTTGGGAAAATTTGATCCAGCTGTGTGAAGGAAACGAACAAACCAAAGAGAATAAACTTTCTGTTGCTGTGCAGAAGTTTGACAACATCAAGATGAGAACTGGAGAATCGATGCATGAGTATGATGAGAGAGTCAGCTGCTGAACTCAATGCACTTGGAAAAGTATATACCAACAAAGAAGTTGCATTAAAAGTAATCAGAGGTCTTCCCAAGGAGTGGGACGTAAAGACCATGGCAATGAGGGAATCCAATAATCTAAACAGAATTGAGCTTCATGATCTATTCGCTGATCTGAAAGCCTATGAGTTTGAGCTACGAACTCGAGAAGGAGAGCCTTCTACTCCAGCAGTCACAACTGCATTAGCTGCTGTCAGAACAGAACCAACTGGTTCAGTCGAGAAGTCTGCTGATCAATTGAGCAATGATGCTATGTCATTGTTCATTAAAAAATTCGGAAGATTTATGAGAAGAAATCAAGGGAACTTCCAGAAGAATTATCAGAGAAATAATTCTAAAGAGGAATCAAATGGCTGCTACAACTGTGGCAAACCCGGTCACTTCATTGCTGACTGTCCCAAACCCAAGAAGGACAGTCAGGGCTCGACTGAAAGAAGAAAGAAGTCATATGAGCATAGAAAGAGATCCAAGGATGATAAGAAGTTTTCCAGGAAGAAGCATGATGTACTCTTAGCTGAAAAAGTAAATCTAAATGGGCAGAAACTGACAGCGAGGAGTCAGAACCAGAAACCTCATGCAGTTCCAGTGATGGTGAAGAGGAAGTGAAGTGTCTAATGGCTGGTGATACAGAAGAGGAGTCAAGCAGTCAACAGGTATTTGATTTCAGCTCAACTGATTTCACTAGAGAAGAACTTATTTCAACTCTTCATGACATGGTTAATGAGTATCATAAGCTTGCCTTATCGTTTGAAAAGGCCAGAGCAAAGCAAACTGATCCCATAGACAATAAAACTAAAACTGATGAATCAGTTGATGTGTTGAGTCTGAAAAGGGAGATTGCTGAGCTCAATGCTGAAAAGAGCATGAATCAATCAATTATTCAAAAGTGGACGCTTGAGAATTCAAAGCAAACTGAGCTCATTCAGGATTGGAACAAATCATCTGTTGCATTAACTGAAATGAAGAACTCACAGAAATCAGTTACTGATAAAACTGGTTTAGGGTTCAGCACCAAAGATGAAATGATTCCCAATGATACTCGACCAAAACTGAATATGGATAAAGGAAAATACATTCACTTTGTCAAATCAGTTATGGTACAAGAACAAGCTGAGCCAAGTAAACTGGTTGAACAGCCTACTGAAAGTACGAACAAAGCTAGAAGATATGGTATTGGTTATAGCCCAAAAGTTTTAACTGACTCACGTAGTCAGTCATCAAAAAGATTCAGCAGAAAATATTCAAATGGCTACTCCAATTACCATAACAGCAAGCCGGTTCAGAAAAGATATCAGCTGAACAATCAGTCGAACAAAGCTAAATCACATGTTGTATCATCTGCACACTACACACCAAACACACACAAATCGAGAAAGACCATCTGGAATACAGCAACTGGACAGTCAGTCAAACTAATCCAAGTCTGGGTTCCTAAAGGACTAATCAGCTTAGGACCCAAATAGAAAAGGGTACCAAAAATTATATCTTGTATGTGACTGCAGGTAACAGGTACAATTAAGGAATCAATCTGGTACTTGGATAGTGGATGCTCACGACAC
>NC_133318.1:6744232-6749403 GCF_012295235.1 Primulina huaijiensis | reverse complement strand
ATACAACAAACACTGAACTCAGATGGAAGAAATCACATCCTCCGGAATTGGTGATAGGTAATCCATCTGATCCGGTAAGAACAAGAAATCAGATGCTTAATTTATTTATTCATTCAGCTTTCGTATCACAATTGGAACCAAAGAAAACTGATGAAGCTCTTGCTGATCCAAACTGGATAAATGCAATGCAAGAGGAGCTGAATCAGTTTACCCATAACAATGTCTGGAACTTAGTTCCAAGACCACTTTCAAAAACTGTTATAGGTACAAAATGGGTGTACATGAACAAACTGAACGAAGATGGTTCAGTTGTGCGCAACAAGGCGAGACTTGTAGCACAATGATATAGGCAGGAAGAATGAATTGACTATTATGAAACATATGCCCCAGTTGCAAGACTGGAAGCCATCCGAATATTCCTTGCCTATGCATCATTAAAAAACTTCAAAGTCTACCAGATGGATGTGAAGAGCGCATTTTTAAACGGTCAGCTGCAGGAAGAAGTCTATGTGGAGCAACCTACAGGTTTCATCAATCATACTTTTCCTGATCATGTCTACCATTTGAACAAAGCCTTATATGGTCTGAAACAAGCTCATGATGGGTGAACTTACATTTTTCCTTGGACTGCAAGTGAAGCAACTGGAAACTGGTATCTTTATCAGTCAGACCAAATATACGAAGGAACTGCTTAAGAAATTTGGCATGGAATCATGCTCAGCAGTAAGCCACCCCATGAGTTCATCAGTCAAACTAGACAATGATCAAGGGGTAATATCAGGTGAGGCGACATTATACAGAGGTTTAATAGGTTCATTATTATACCTAACTGCTAGTCGTCCTGATATTGTATTTTCTGTATGCATGTGTGCTCGATTTCAAGCAAATCCTAAGCAATCACATTTCTCAGCCGCCAAAAGGATTTTAAAATACCTTAAGGGCACACAAAATGTTGGGCTGTGGTATTCTAAAGACTCATCTTTCAATTTAGTTGGATATTCAGAAGCAGGTTATGCAGGATGTAAGCTTGATAGAAAAAGTACAAGTGGATCATGTCAGTTTCTAGGAGACTGGCTGATCTCTTGGTTCAGCCAGAAGCAAACATCCATAGCTACTTCCACGACTGAAGCAGAATATCTTGCTGCTGGAAGTTGCTGCGCTCAACTGCTCTGAATTCAGCAACAACTGAAAGACTATGGAGTTATCGCCAAGGAATTGCCTATATTTTGTGATAATACAAGCACGATTGCTATCACGTATAACCCAGTTCTTCACTCAAGGACCAAGCACATCGATGTCAGGCATCACTTCATCAGAGATCATGCCTTGAAGAAGGACATCAGACTTGAATACGTCTCAACTGAGTAGCAAGCAGCTGATATCTTCACCAAACCACTACCCGAGACTAAGTTTTCTCACTTTCGCAACATACTTGGTTTAATAGATTTATCTTAATCAGTTTTCCATGATTATATCTCAGTTGTTAATATATTTGGGTTATTTATCTAATTCTTAACTGATGTTAGCTTTTCAGTTTGTTATTATGATTCAGTTAGTCACTTATTTTTCAGCTTATGAGATTAACTATTGCAGAAAAATAAAAGACAAAGCTAAAACAAAATGAGTCTTTATTTAAAGAAATTGTTGCGGATTACACCAAAATATTCTTCTTCAACAAAAGACCTCCATTTTTTCATCCAACCGGATATTTCTCCAGTTGCAGTCTTAAGAAAACTATCAGAAACAGCTATTCGCTCCAGAATAGTCCTCTCCTTGTGGAGCATCAGCTGGTAGACATAACCATCTTCAAAGAGGTTCACCGTCTCGGCAACGTGCAAACGCTCTCTATACTTTTCAAGCTTTGCCAACACTCTTGGAGTGTTCGCTTCTCCACATTCATAAAGGAACTGGAGTCCTTGCAGCTCCTCCCAATAGCGAACAATTTTATGAAAGACCTCATCTTCCATATCAACTTTACGTTTCTCCAGAACCGTGTTCATAAACTCTTCAGCGATATCTGGAAGCCTTGAGCTACTTGCACCTGCCATTTTATCTGTTGAATATTCGTAACTGATATGTTTGATACTAACTTAGCCACTTCTATTTATAACGCATGGTCAAGGAAGATGAAAGGGCTCAGTCACTGCAGCAGACGATTAATCTTCCAAGCATAAGATTTTATTTAATTAATCTTGCTTAAGTTCGCTTAATATTTATATGCATTTATTAAGGAGGAATATTGGTTTTAAGAGGTTAACTGAGAAGACAGAATTTAGTAAATCTTCAGCTGAAAGGACACAGTTTTACAACTGATCGTTCAGTCGGATATTCCACTAATCTTCTCACATCCGTTAACCAATTAACCATTTTTTTATTCCAAATTAAGTGACGTGACTATCTATCAAGCATTAAATGCTATCTTTCAGCAAATGACAAGTTGAATCGTGGACTCATATAATCCACATATTTACTACACACGTTCTTACCACACAAACACACGTTTTTATTGTAAAATTTTCATGGACTGACACGTGTCCAATAATACGAACAGTCGCATACAAAAGTACTTTTCTACCTCCATTTCAGTTCTTCTTCGTACGCTTATCCAAATTTCTCAGAGCAAAAGCAAATTCAAGCCTTCTTTTTCGCAGAAAATCATTCAGCTCAAATGGCAAACTAGATTCCAGCGCATATGTTGAATGCTATGGCAATCAATTTTGATTCAGTCCTATCTACGAAAGAAGCCGAGGTCAAGAATGTGTTTCAGAAGCTTCAATCAGCTGGACTCCGAACATTCTTGGGACAATCTTCCCAACAGAGCTATCCAAAGGAGCTTTTCGATTTCTTCTCCAGTGGATTTATCAATCAGGATGGAAGCATCTCATCTACTGTCAATGGTCAGTTGTTGACCATATCTGAATATTCCTTTGGTGAGATATTCTTGTTGCCGTCTGATGGATTGGCACACCTTGCTGATGGTAAAGCATCCGATATTGAAGAGATGCAGACACAACTCTCCGCTGATGGACGAAAAATCAAAGTTTCCGATCCAATGAAGGAACTAAAACATGAGGTTCAGTTGTTGGCTGACATTGTAGTCAAGGGGTTATTGGCAAAGGCAAGAGCCTTTGCTGCTCTTACCCTGGAGAAATTTCAAGCCCTTACCATTATCATGGCAGGACGAAGACTCAACTGGAGGCAAACCACCTTCAACATATTGAAAAACATGTTTCAATCAAGACTTGTTCTTAGCGCCGCTGTACGGAGTCCAAATCTAAGAAATTCGGGTGTCCTAATCTCAACACACAAATTTTTTGTGATTTCTAGTGCAATTCAAACATAGAATAGAGTCTCTGATCGTGGACCTAATTTGACGATCAAAGGCGGAGATATGTTTGAAAGGCATTTACAAGAAGAGCCAACTCCGCTAATCCCAGACTGATTTGGAGTCCAGCGTAATATACGCAAATGTAAACAATTCTAAACAGCCTATGAATTTTTAAATACATACGAGGTCCAAGGAAAGTTTCGAAAAATTTTAAATTTTTATTACGTCTTGGGTGAGAGAAAACGGTATCCCAACAATAAACTCATAAGTATTGGGAGAAGAAATTCAATTGACATGCGACGAAACTAAAAATTTAAAATTTTTTATGCGTCTTGGATGAGATAAAACGGTACCATAACAATAAACTCGTAAGTATTGCGAGAAGAAATTAAATTGACATTTAAGAATATTGGATTAGTGGAAACAATTAAATTAGATTCTTAGTTTTTTTTTGAGATGGGTCTCTGTCAAGGGCTTAAACGAAAGATGCAGTTGGGTTGAGAGGAATGAATTGCGCCTGAATATTGAATCAAAAATATTTGGAGATGATAACAAAAGCTTCTTGATGAATTATTTTTTAAAATTGGTTGCCAAATGCCCAATCTAGTGTAAATTTATTTAACATAATTGTCAAGTAATTTTATGTTGGCTATAGATAGTACAAAATCATATTTTCTTTGGTCACTAAACTGGTAACAGCCAAATATGTATAGTGAAAGTTTTGATTTTCGAAATTTTTAAATTTCGTTATATGAACTAGATTTTTAGCCTTGTAAATCTGTTCTATCTTATCCACAATCAGGGTTATAATTAGTTCACAATTATTTATTTATTGAATTTGGAATTTACTTTTTAAATAATAGTACTAATAGTTGTGGCTACTATTATGTACAAAATTCTCATAAAATATTCTAGAGAGGTCTAGAATTAATTAAATGATAAGTTAATTAAAGAAAATTAAATAATGGTCATTTAATTTTAATTAATATGTCTATGCATATACTAAATGTGCATGTGTAGATATATTAATATTTATATGTACTTTATATGAAGATATAAAGATGTGTATATAAAGTATATATGTGTAATGCATTATCAAAAGTGGATTAATATATGATATAGTAATAATATGATTTTTTAAATTGATGAAAATTAAGAGTCCTAATGATACAAAAATTAGAAATACTAGTAACATAGAATGTGGTTATTTAATAAATATGTTATCAAATGTTGATAATACATAAGATTAAACATAAAACAAAAACACAACAAAAATATTCCTCCTCTCTCCAAAAACCAAACCTCTCGGCCACTTCAAATTTTCACCAAAAATTTTCGGCCAAGACTTGTTTTTAGCGCCGCTGTACGGAGTCCAAATCTCAGAAATTCGGGTGTCCTAATTTCAACGCACAAATTTTTTGTTATTTCTAGTGCAATTCAAACAAAGAATAGAGTCTCTGATCGTGGATCTAATTTGACGATCAAAGGCGGAGATATGTTCGAAAGGTATTTACAAGAAGAGCCAACTCCGCTAATCCCAAACTGATTTGGAGTCCAGCGTAATATACGCAAATGTAAACAATTTTAAACAGCTTATGAATTTTTAGATACATACGAGGTCCAAGGAAAGTTTCGAGCGTCGAAACTAAAAATTTTAAATTTTTACTACGTCTTGGGTTAGAGAAAACGTTATCTCAACAATAAACTCGTAAGTATTGAGAGAAGAAATTCAATTGACATGCGACGAAACTAAAAATTTAAAATTTTTTATGCGTCTTGTATGAGATAAAACGGTACTCCAACAATAAACTCGTAAGTATTGAGAGAAGAAATTAAATTGACA